>NC_080099.1:30674742-30974742 GCF_950005125.1 Chionomys nivalis | reverse complement strand
CGTTCATTTTGATTTGACTCGGGCATCATCTTTTTGCCGCTTTTCTGCATTCCCAATCTGGTACAAAAATGCCATTTAAGAAAACTCTGGGAAGGGTTTTACTAGTTTTTCTTTATTTTTTTACTTACTGGAAAACTTCAGAAGGGATGAATGCTGTTCCAGAAAGCTGAAAAGCTCTCTTAGACCCCACATTATTTTCTGCAAAGATTGGTTGGGTGTATTTAAAATATTGGAATGTCCCCTCTCTCATTACCTTTTTCTTTTTGGGGGGGTGGTATTTGAAATATACTAATGTCTCTTTCTGATGTTTATTGGAGAAGTAACTCAGTCAGCTTTGCAGTTTATAGTTGTCTCACAGATGCCTCCACCTCGTTCTCACAGAGCCCAGGGGTCCAGAGGTCGTTCTAGGGACTCTAAGCCTCTTTTCCCCTCTCACCCCGTGCTTTCCCTTACTAATGGGATTCAGATGACATAATGAGGCAGGTTGAGCCTACAGGATGGCTGTGTGAGCTATATGCTTATCGTGATAAGGTCTTGTTATATAGCCTGGACTGACTTCAAACTCATAGTGATCCTCCTGCTTCAGCCCTCTGAGAACTGGGATGACAGGAGTGTCAGCTGCACACTTGATTTATGAGTTACGTTTCACAATATCGTTCTCATTTTATTGCGGCCGGAGAGGGGCTTTATGGAGGGTGCTGTAGGCAGCGTGCTCAGTTAACTTAAGGAGTATCCTTAAAGAGCAATGTTGTTAGTCTCCTTGAGAGGTGACTCTAGCTTAGGAGAATTCTGAGGTGAAATGGTGTCAGGTAATGGGATTCTAGATAAAATTTGATGAAACTAAAGACCCGAGAGAGGTGAGAGACATGAGAACCATTTTTTTTTTTAGGCTGCGCAAATAGAAACATGATAGTGGTGATTCACACACACTGGAAGCCACGCATTGGCTCGCGCTCACCACCTTCCTTGCTCACTTTGGGACATACTTGGTTTGAAATGTTTGCCTAAATACTCTGTTGGCTCATACAGAAATACTCATGTATGTTCTGGCCGTCAAACTCGGGTTGTCAGACTTGGTGGCAAACACCTTTGCTGCGGAGCCATTTTGCAGGCCCAAACTTTATTTTATGATGTGATATTTATTTTAAACCATCAGCGGCAGAGGAGTGTGGACCAATGACACCGCTCTGATGCTGTCCTCAGCAGCCTACAGTGTTCTTTTCAGAGACTTCATTAAGAATAGAGTTTATGAGCCTGGCAGTGGTGGTGTACACCTTTAATCTGAGTACTCTGTAGGTAGAGACAGGTGGATCTCTGTGAATTCGAGGCCAGCCTGTCTACAAATCGAGTTCTAGTGTTGGACTCCAGCGTCCAAACACCAAGGAGGAGTTGCCCCCAGAGACCACTTCATACACCACAGCCGATGAAAAAGCATGAGGATTTTATTAATTCTGTCATGACAGGGTCCCCCAGCATTCGGGAAGCCGAGGGACCCCGAATAGATGGCACAGGCTACTTTTAAAGGGGCCACAGAAGCAAGGGGGGTTGTTCTTTGACTGTTTTGATTGGCTTATTCGAAAGGGCTATTACCAATAATTGACTGGAGAGCTGTTGCCAGATCAGGTGAGGTAAGAGGTCATTTTGACCCCGTCTCCCAGGGGACTGAACCAAAACATACGTATATGGGTAATTGTTCAGGAACTGAGTACGTGCGAGTGTAGCTGTTAGGTCCTTGGTTCCCAGGGGAGGAGGGGAAGCACTATGGCACAGAGGCTGAGAGGATTCGGAGTTGTCAAAATGGCTTCAGAATTGTCTTAAAGTCTTACACTAGGACAGCCAGAGCTACACAGATAAACTCTGTCTCGAGAAACCAAACCAAAAAAAAGAGGAATAGAGCTTCTGAGAGTTTTCATCACAGGGTTAATAAGCAGGCTTAGAGACACGCAGGACACACCCAGGTGGGGCTGTGGGCCTCTCAAGAGAGAGTCACAATTAAGTGTCTTTAGAATACTCACATATAATTTGGGTGACTTCTAAAGTTCCATCTCAAAGACTGCTGAGGAGCCCAGATGAGATCACACTTGCTTCTTGATGTACATAGGATTGCGTGTTGGCTTTCCACTGCTAACCCTATCTGTTTTCTCTGAATTCTAACACAAAATGAGTAACTTTTCTTTGCCTTTTTCTATTTTTTTAGATACTAATTAAATCCTAATATGGTTTCTCTGACGCCCTGGGCAACCCCACAGGTTATACAGCCGCTTACAGACCTGCATTGCCGGCCCTAAGGTGAAGGCGTGACCTTGTCTCTCTTCTTCATCTCTCCTGGCTGCTGCCAGGATTTAAAATGCCTACCCTATTGTTAGTCTCTCAAACTAATAAAAGGTCCTCTAGAACATGCAAAACAAAACAAAACAAAGTCATGAGGGTTGGAGAGGAAGTTAGGTTTTGTTTTTGCTGTAAATAAAAGTTTATAATCTGGTTTATGAACTACCCCAAAGTATCAGGTTTATATCTTGGAAAGGACTAGGCCACACTCAAGACTGGAAAGCTCAGACTTTCAGAGTGGTTCCATGCTATTTTAACATTCTTATTTGAAGTGCATATAGAAGTACATGTTGTATGTAGGTGTCCTCAGAAATGCTAATTGTACTGGAATTCTTGACTCTTTGCTGATGAAGGCCTTCAGCCAGACTCTGTAATGAGGGTTCCTTTTCTTTTCCATGACCCCCTGATTACCAATAAAAAGCTGCGTCCTTGTATGTAAGGGGGGTCTGGGGGGAACTAGCCTGGAAGTATTTCCTCCCTCAAATTTTCTTCCTCCCTTCCTTTCTTTTTGGTGCAGGGTCTTATATAGCCCAGTCTGGTCTTAAAACTGGATTTATAGCTAATAAGTTTTTTGATCCCCACCGTCCTGACACACAATTCAGTAACCCAGATCAAGCTGAATTAAAATAATAGGTTTACAGGAGAGCAACTCCCTGGAAGACCCTCCAGTCCCTGAGACTGGGGCCAGAAATATAACACCCACAAACAAAAGCAGGGAGATTTTATGGGTTGTAGGATGTAATGGTAAAAATAAAATGCTGCAGTTTTCCAAAGTGGTGGCAGCAGGCAGCGGACCACAAGGGGCAATGGGTTCCATGGGGAGCCACAGGAGACAGAGATGGATAGGCACGCCATGCAGAGAAAGTGGGTATTTATTTAGTGGGCTATGGAAGGGAAGGGGAAAGGAGAGAAAGAGGGAGGGAGAAGGGGGATAAAGAGAGAGAGGGAGAGAGAGAGAGAGAGAGAGAGAGAGAGAGAGAGAGAGAGAGAGAGAGAGAGAGGGAGAGAGAGAGAAGAGAATCAGAGAGAGGAGAAGAGAAGCTACCTCTTCTGGAAAGAGACAGAAAGGAAGGAGCTCAGGCTGGAAGTGGAAGGAAGATCTGCTTGACTCAGTGGAGAAAGGGAGTGGGCAGGACTTGTCTCTTAAAGGGACAGGACAGACTATTACATAGGCAAGGGGTGATAATATGCCCACCCAAGCTGGGTTCCCAAGTATAGTCAAAAACTTAATGTTTTGGCGGGGACTTGGGTGGTTGGCAACTTTTAGGGGAGGAAGCTACAGTAGCAGCCAAGAATGTGGGAGACTCTTTAAGCTAGGATTTGAAACACACACACACACACCAGAGAGAGAGAGAACGAACATGGGACTGTCTATTTGGACCATGTAGGCATGAGCCAGAGGCCTCAACTGAACATCCCAATCTGTTTGGGTATATGGGCGCCCAAATCTGGCTACTTCCTGTTGGACTATGTGGGGCGGGAGAATCAGAAGTTAGAAGTCAGGGGGTTCATGCTCAGGGGAGGTATTAGGTTAAGAAGCATTTGGCTGACTGCCTTTCTGGAGACCTTATGAATCTGTTTCTGGAGGAAGAGGAGAAGGCAAGGGGAGACTTGATGAAGTAGCAGCACCCTTTCCCAGGAACATGCTGGTGTCTGTAAAACAGCTGGAACAGTTTAGTGTCATAGCAAAGTCTATGGCTTTGGGTTAAAAGGCATGAACATTCTGAGGAAGAATAAAGCCCAGAAGGCAAAAGAGACAAAGGTGAATGAACAAGTTGCAAGAGAAGGTAGAATTGACCACTGGCCCCTCATTGGGCCTTTCTGGAAGACCAAACTGTGGAGGGTCCCAGTTGTTCGGCAGACTATCTGTCCTGGGTAGGTGGCCTCTTGAGCTTCCAGAGGTGGTCCCAGGATTGATGTCCCAGGAGCTTGACAACTGAAAGGATAGTGAAGATAACAGTGTGGGGTCCTGTTCACTGGGACTCTAGAAACTTAGGAGGTCACTGCTTGAGGAGTACCTGGTCCTCCCACCCAGAGAGTGGGGTGAGCTTGGGAGTAGTTGGATCTGCAGGTGTGGAGGCAGGGAGAGAACTGTTAGCATGTGAACAGGCAAGGGACCTTTGGGAGAGAGAAAGAACGGAGGGAGAGATATGGGACTATCTGGAACATGCAGGGGTGAGCCCAAGACCCCATCTGAACAATAGCCAAGGATGGCCTTCTGTTTACTCCACCTCTGTCTACCCCGCCTTCCCAGGAGTACCCTGCCATGGCTTAGTTTCTATGGTGCTGGAGGGCAAGCCTGAGACCTCACGCATGCTTCATAAACACTCTACCAAGTGTGCCATACCCTGCATCTTCTAACCTGGATGTTTCTACACAGCTCAGTCTAGCCTCCAACATACAATCCTCCTGTCTCAGCTTCCTGAGTGCTAGGACTGTAGGCATGTATCACCACACCTAGCTTTGCATCTGAAGTTCTGAAATGTGGCATAGTGCAAGGAATAGAAAATTACAGAAAAAGTCTATTCTCTCTTACATTCGTTTTTTTTTCTTTTTCGAGACAGGGTTTCTCTCTGTAACCCTGGATGTCCTGGAACTCACTGTGTAGCCCAGGCTGACCTCAAACTCAGAGATCCACCTGCCTCCGGGGTGCTGGAATTAAAGGTGTGTGCCACCAGTCCCAGCTGTATTCCTTATTTCTTTTTTTCTTTTTTTTTTTTTTTTTTGGTTTTTCGAGACAGGGTTTCTCTGTAGCTTTGGAGCCTGTCCTGGAACTCCCTTTGTAGCCCAGGCTGGCCTCGAACTCCCAGAGATCCGCCTGCCTCTGCCTCCCGAGTGCTGGGATTAAAGGCGTGCGCCACCACCGCCCGGCTTTTTTTAACAATTTTTTTTTTTTGTCCTTATTTCTTAATAGTGGACAATTAGATCTCATTGTCAGTTAAAACCGATGACTGCAGCGCCTACACTATTGAGCCTGTGCTAATAAATGCAACAGTTGTTCATAGTCTGGTGGCAAATGACCTTTAAATGCAACCATTTATGGAAGTTGTCCGTGGGGAACAATTTAACTTCCAAATGATGTTCAGGAGCGCTTATCATTTAAATATGCCTCTCCCTGTCAATAAGGAATAACAAACACCGGTTAGATTTCTGATGTTGATTCAGACGGTAGGAAATCTGCTGAATAAATTAGTGTATGTTTGATTTATATTGACCAAAATTTTTTTTACACTGCTGTGTTACAGGTCGAGGTGACAATACATTTAAATGCACGGTGGAGCAGAGGTCACAGCTGACTGACAGGAATGCTTACACTGTTTCTAATTAACTTTTAAATATTATTCTTAAATTCTTTCTCGAGCCAATTACTAGAAACAGGATTGAACTTAACTTAGGACGTTAATGGAGACCTTATTTTAGAAATCAATAATCTTGATCGTTCTCCTAAAAATTATGGGTGTATATTATGGCTTTATTTTAGCTACTGATTTGTATCAGATACTGAATTCATTATGCCTTTTTCTTTGATTATTTTCAGGACCATTCTAAGATAACACGGACAAAAAAACAAAGTAATGGACAGTTACTCCAGGAAGTGCTTTATGGCGACCTGTTCTCTTAGCGCTCTGAGCTTTTCATTGATGGTGTTCTGTGTGTGATAGGAGAGACATTGGCAGGGGAAGGATGGGGAGGGAGGATGTTTCCAGTCATTCATTAGTGTTTTGGAAGCTTCAGTAACCCTTGGTTTGCCCTCTGAGAGAGTCTCTTCCCATGGACTCTCATGGCTTTGGCATCTGAAAACTGCCGAACACAAAGCATCTTGTTTCCACTCTTCACTTTTTCAGCTTTGTCCCATGGAATTGTGTTGCATAATTCATAGTCGTACAAAAGCTTTCATTCTTTTGAACTATGGAGATTTTTTTTCTTTAAAGCCAAGCATGGTGGTACAAACTACAGCATCAGGGAGTCAGAGGCCAGATCTCTGTATGTTTGACACCATCCTGGACTACTTAGCTGAGATCCTGTTACCAAACAAACAAAATTCACAAAATAAGAAAACAGATAAATACGCACAGAAATCAGAAGATGAAACAGAGGGGGCTGGAATGATGGCTCAGTAGTTAAGAGTACTTACTACTCTTCCAGAAGACCCAAGTTTGGTTCCCAGCATTGATGTTGGGCTGTTCATAACTGTCTGTAACTTCAGCCCCAGGGGATCTGACGCCTTCTTCTGTCCTCATGGACACAGTGATGCACATTGACTTATTCACAGAGACACACAAATACAAGTAAAATAAAAATTATAAAAACAGATCAACGGTCTGGAGAGATGACTCTGCAGTTAAGAGCATTGTTTGCCCTTCCAGAGGGCTCGGATTCAGGTCCCAGCACCTACATGACTGCTCACAACTGTTTGTGACTTCAGTTTCAGGGGACCCAATGCCCTCTTCTGCTTGGCAGGATCCTGCCAGCATGTGGGACACATACACTGTTCACACAACCACACACACATAAAAATAAAAGATAAAAAAGTAATTAAAAAAAATCAAACCAGCCGGGCGGTGGTGGCGCACACCTTTAATCCCAGCACTCGGGAGGCAGAGGCAGGTGAATCTCTGTGAGTTCGAGACCAGCCTGGTCTACAAGAGCTAGTTCCAGGACAGGCTCCAAAACCACAGAGAAACCCTGTCTCGAAAAACCAAAAAAAAAAAAAAAAAAAAATCAAACCAAAAACTCTTTGACTTGGGCCGGGCGGTGGTGGCGCACGCCTTTAATCCCAGCACTCGGGAGGCAGAGGCAGGCGGATCTCTGTGAGTTCGAGACCAGCCTGGTCTACAGAGCTAGTTCCAGGACAGGCTCCAAAGCCACAGAGAAACCCTGTCTCGAAAAACCAAAAAAAAAAAAAAAAAAAAAAAAAAAAAACAACTCTTTGACTTTAACCAGGCATTGTGCTGTGGGGCTTGGGGCAAGCAGACTGACCTGGGTCTTGCATCCTGAGTTGTTGCATGCTCCCAGAAGGTGGCACAAAGTCCAGGCCCTTCCTTCTGCCCTCCAGAGCAGACAGCTGCATGTAGTTCTTGAAAGCAGCAATTGTGCCACTCCAGGTTAGAGACAGTCACACTGTGGTTCCTCAGTCTGCGGCATTGTGCCTGCATTTGATGTAACTGGACAACATTATCCCCAGATTGTCCCCGATGGTGGAAGTGAGAGTGTTGAATGCTTACAAGGGAGAAAAGGAAGTAGAGACGGTGGTGTTAGTGTTGGCGTTGAAAATGGTAGGAGAAGCACTCAGGAAACAGAGGCAGAGGTGGCTGGATCTCTGAGTTTGAGGCCAGTCTGGTCTACAGAATGAGTTCTAGGATAGCCAGGGCTACACAGAGAAACCCTGTCTTGAAAAACAAAAACTCCAAAAAAAAAAAAAAAAGCTAAGAAAGAAAGTGGTGGGAGAAGAATGTGGGATGAGTCACTCACTGGTGAGACTGACTGGGAGGGAGGGAAAGAGGGCAGAGCTGTACAGCCAGTCACTCTCTTCAGTGATGGCAGAGGCAGGGGTTTGGGAGACATGGTGAGCCAAGGGGGAAGGGCTGTGGTTGTCAGCAGCACCAGGTAGGGTGCCAGAGGCAGGGAAAGGAGGAGGCTGGTTGTTCTTTGTTGCTTGTGTGCTGGTTGTTGGTTGTTGTTCCTCGGCCTGATTCATGCTACCGACATCTGCAGAGAGGAGCCTCTTTTGAGACAATGCTTCTGTCAGAGCACTAACAGGCAAGTCTGGGGCAGTGGAGCCCAGCTGCCTGGGAGCAGTGCCTTTGCTGGTTCTGGACCTTAGAAGAAAGCCGTGGAGGGCAAGCTAGTAAAGTCTTCCTCCTGTAGCTTCTGCTTTGGTTCCTGCGTCTGAAGTCTAGCCTTGAGTTCCTTCTCTGCCCTCCTAAAATAAACTCTTTCCTCCCCCAAGTTGAAACAGCAACAGAAACCAGTCTAAGACAGGAAGGGGCGCATGGCCAGTGTGACAGTTGCCACCGCTGGATAGTTCTCCCTCACAAGGACTAGGGGCTTTGAGTGCCAAAGTCAGCAGCTGACCCGGGTCCTCACCCCTTGTTGTACTTCAGGGTCGCCCAGTGCCTTATTTCAGAGAGTCTGAGAGTTCTGGGGTGTAGATCAAGCATCAGCCACTCTGCTTCCTGCTGGAGATCAAATCTAAAGCCTCAATATGCTTGATAAATGGTCTTCCACTAAGCTACCCTCCTAGCCCAGCATGAGGCTTTTCATTCTGTTGCTTGAGACAGGGTCTCAGTGGATAGCCCTGGCTATCCTGGAACTTACCATGTTGACTTACAGAGATCAGCCTAGCTCTGTCTCCAAAGGGCTGTGATTAAAGGCATAGGCCACTAGGCCCAGCAGGGAGACTTCTTAAATGGTCCTTTCCGTGATTCTGATGAGCAGTCAGAGGTGAAAGCTGCTGCAATAAAATGTCTCAAGACCCCCATGGGAGCTCTGAGAATATCATTAAGGTTTCAGAAAACAGGGTGGAAAATAGACCCCCCGCTCCCGGTTTTCCAGGCTTTGCCTAGGCTGTGGCACACCCCAGGTGATTTTAATTGGTAGCTAACCCTGCACACCGTGGGATGGGTAGCTTACCCTGTATTAGAGTCTGTTTTCTGTTGGTGTGCTAAACACCATGACCAAAAGCAACTTAGGGAGGAAAAGGTTTGTTTCATCTTACAGGTGACAGACTATTGTCCAGGAAAGCTAAGGCATGAATTCCAGGCAGGAACTTGAGGCAGGGAACAGAGAAAGTGCTTATTGGCTTGCTTCTAGGCTCAGGTTCAGTTCCAGGTCTATCTGCCTAGAGATGTCACTGCCCATGGTGGTTTGGGCTCTCCTGTATCAACTAGCGATCAATGAAATGCCCTGCAGATTGCCCATAGGCCAGTCTAATGGAGGCAATTCTTGGTTCTTCCCCAGTTGAAAACTAAGATGAGCCATCTGCAGCAGTTTGGAAAGGTGCTCTCTAGAGTGTGTAGTTTGTGTAGCACGAAGGAGAAACATCAGCCTTGTTTCAGAGATGTGGAGAGGCAACCAGTCACATTCTGATTCCACAAAAGTGCTTCCAGCACTGACTGACAGGCAGAGTGACTTCAGAGAACCTCTTCTGACCTCAGTTTATTGGAGGAACTTCTAAGGCCATAAGTGCCATGGAACAATCCTTTTCTACACTATGAATATGTATTATTCTCATTGGTTAATGAAAAGCTGATAGGCCAGTAGCTGGATAAGAAGTTAGGCGGGAAGGCCAAACTGAGGATGTTGGGAAGAAGGAGAGTGGAGTCAGAGGGAGCCAGCCAGATCAGAGGGAGCAAGAGATGAGCGAGCCATGCTAATAAGGGTACCGCCACATGGCAGAGCATAAGTAAGGAATGTGGGGTAACTTAAAATGTAAGAGCTAGTTAGCAATAAGCCTGAGCTATTGGCCGAGCATTTATAATTCATATGAACCTCTGTGTGCTTATTTGGGACTGAGCAGTCAGGGTAGGAAATATCTGTTTACAAGTGAGGAGGCCACAGGGCCAGATCCACTTGGGTCCATCATTCTAACCTGCTGACTAGTGAGGGAGCTTGTTAAAGTCATCTAATCCTCCACAAATGCTTACCAATGCCTCAGCCTTTGCAGAGGCTCCAGTGCAAATTTCTAGATGCATAGTAAGAGCTTGCGATGTGATGTGGGAGCTGCTGTTATTTCTAATGCTGCCTATTATATGCTCATAATTAGACATTATAAATGTTTGACAGCTGGGATTCAGATGATATCATGTGTGTTACTTCCCTTTCATCTTATGTTAGAATTTTTTCTCATCTTTGAACAATTCTATATTCAATTTACCACTTAAACAAGAAACAATTCTTTTCTTTTTGTAATTGCTTTTCCTGTATAACATTTTATTGATTCTCTGGGAGTTTTCCATCGTGTACCACATCACACTCCTTTCCCAGTCCTTTCATGTCCACCCTCCCCCACCTGGTGGTCTCCCCCCAAAAGAAGTAAACGATTAAAAAAAAAAGTCTACTTTGTGTTGTCTATGTAGTCACTGGAGCATGAACAAACTCTCAGGGACCTGTCCCTTAAAGAGAACTGAGTCCTTCCTCTCTCACATCTCTGCCAGAAGCCATCAGTTGTAGAGAGCTACTCTTCAGCATCTAGACCACAATCTTTTAAGGGACTGTTATTTTTTTCTGGGGGAGGAGTAGGGATTGGAGGGGGAGAGGGGGTGTCACAGAGGCCTCCTGTATCTCTCCTTCTCAGCTGTGCGTCTGCAGTCATCGCTATCACAGCAAAAGTAGCCTCCTTGCCCTTCGCAGTTAGCAAGAGCTTGGGTCATGGGCTTCCACTTGGTTTCTGTCAACAACACAGACCACGAATATGGTCCCCTGCTGTAGCAGGACCACAGACCCAGACAAGGCCCCAGCAGGCTGCCTGGATCATGAACACCAGCATGATCTCAGGTGGCAGCCCAGGCTACCTGCATCAATACGGCCTCCAGGTGGCAGCTTTTCCTACGGACATTTACATGTCTTCAGGCTGCAGCACAGACCACGGACATCCACATAGCCTTTGGTGGTAACTCAGACTATGAACCTCAACACAGATCCGGGCTGCAGTAGGACCATGGACCCAGACATGGCCCTTGGTGGCATCCAGACATCGCCATGGCCCCTGGCAGCAGCATAGCCTACAGACATCCATGTGGCTTCAGATGGATATAGACCATAGACTTCTCCATGGCCCCTGACAGCAACCCAGACCCCAGCTGTAGCAGGGCCATGGATCCAGATGTGGCTCACAGTGGCAGAGGGGACCTAGACCCTTTAGGTACTAGGTGGCACTCAGGCCTCCCATATTAACATGGCCTATGGTGGCCGCCTGGCTCACAGGCCTCGAAATGGCCTCACACTGCAGCACAGACCACGTCTGATGGAAAGCTGTGCCAAGGGCATCACCCCACAAGTGGGGCCACGCGGTTAAATGCCTGCCTGACTCGCCCTGTCCCAAGGCTCAATTCTTTTTGTTTGTTTTTTTTTCCCCAAAACAAGGTTTCTTTGTACAGTCCCGACTAACCTAAAATTCACTCTGTAGACCAGACTAGCCTCAAACTCTCAGAGATCTGCCTGCCTCTGCCTCCCAAGTGCTGGAATAAAAAGGCATGTGCCACCACCACCTGACTGTTTCTTTTTTCTTTTTTTGCTGAGTTGGCATAGCCATGGCAGCTTTTGCCCTTTGCATCTGAGTCCGACTCTGGCCCAGTTTACCACAGTGGCCTTGGCACTACTCTGCCCTGAGGGAACTGGGAGGAGGCCCATGACTCTGTAGCTATTCTTGACCCTCTCACAGTGGTTGGAAGGCTCACACACTTGTACTACCAGTACAGAACCACACTCATTTGACCTCAGAGGGAATCAAGGACCAACTATATGTCCTGAAACTCTAGGACAAGATTGACCAATAAAAGCTGTCAGTGAATTTTTATTTTATGAAGGACCCGGGCTTAGAAAGTTTGAACCAAGTGAAGATTATTATGGCCATGGAAGATGAATTTGGGTTTGAAAGTCCTGATCCAGATGCAGAGATGCTAATGTGTTCCTAAGAAATTGTAAATTACGTTGCAGATAAAAAGGGTGTGTATGAATTAAGTACCAGAGCCTTTTTCCTCACAGAGAGGACTCCAAGAACACACGATGACATCATGGTTGGCAGACAGTGGCTCTGTTGGACTTCTATTTAAATTGTCTGAGGGTTTTACCCTTTGAAAATAGGTGTTTTCTAAAATAGAACAAACAAACAAAAAAGACAAGGTCTCATATGTCTAGCGCTGGCTAACCTGGAACTCAAAGTATAGTGAACTTGAACTTCTGATCCTTCTGGCTCCACCCCGTGAGCGCTAAGATAATATGAGGGTGCCAACATACCCAACTTTAAATGAAAACTCTAAGCAGGATCATACGGATTTCCAGTGCTGCTAAATTAGAACATGCCATTTATAGCCATTCCCTCTGGATGCTCCATCTCACCCAAATTAGAGACTGACATCTGACACACCCTGGTTGCTCCGCTGCCCTTGACAGCCAGTTGCTAACAACTGTTGGTGTATCATGGACCACTACAGCCACCGTCCACCCACCTTGCCTTGCTTTAGGCTTCCCATAGTCTTCTCAGGTAAACTTTGGGTGAATTGGTTTCCTACCTGTTTAGAAGAGGCCAGCCATGCCTAAACGGGAAGGTGTCTTCACATTAGCTTGGTGCCATGTAATATCAGTTTTCATCTCACATTGGTGAAATGTGCCGTTTGATATTGGAGGACATTCTTAATAGATGTGTGTATGCTATACGTCATTTAAACACACATTTCCTAATTTATAGGTCTTTATATGATAGACCTATATATGATAGGTTTTTTTTAAAAAATTTTTTTCTAAATATTTATTTATTTATTTATTATGTATACAATATTCTGTCTGTGTGCATGTCTGCAGGCCAGAAGAGGACACCAGACCTCATTACAGATGGTTGTGAGCCACCATGTGGTTGCCGGGAATTGAATTCAGGACCTTTGGAAGAGCAGGCAATGCTCTTAACCACTGAGCCATCTCTCCAGCCCCTATATGTGATAGCTTACCACCTCTGTTTGTTTTATATTTTATACTATGGAGATGATGTTGGACAAAACACAAATTTGAATATTATTTTTAAATTAGAGTTTAAGAGGCTGGAGAGATGGCTCATTGGTTTAGGGAGCTTGATATTCTTGCAGAGAGACGACTGGAGATCGATTCCCAGCGCTCATATAATGACTCATGACCATCCTAACTCTACTTCCAGGGGATTTGATGTCCTCTCTGGCCTCCACAGGTACTAGGTATACATAAGCGACGTGCTTGCCAGCAAAACAGCCATGCACATAAAATTAAATAAATAGAAAAAATAAAATTAGAGTTCAAGATGTATTGGAAAGCAGAACTCAAAACAATCAAGACGTTTGACTGGGGAACTGCTAGCTTGTTGGGAACTGAAGAAACTTCACAAAGGAGCCGAGAGACTTGACATGGATAATATAGTGGGGGCCAGCAGAGGTTGGCAGTGCCCAACTGAGAGACCTTGGAAGCCAATCTTCCTGCCACTGCACAAAAACTTGCTGAAGAACTGTGGGCCATCCCTAGCCAGTGGGCATTTGGAGCACATTGGAAAGGGGGAAAAGCTCAAAAAGTGCATCCCTTGGGAGTTGATGGAAAATTGAGAACAGTCACTGTTGTCCTCTTTGTTCTATGCAACAACAGCTACCTGTTTCTTGATTGGGTTGAGACTTGTGTGAAAAAGTGGTTGTTGTATAAAAGCCAATGGCTGGCTGGCTCAGTGGTTGGACTGAGAAGATGCCCTAGGGTACTTTCCAAGGAGACACACACACACACATACACACACGCAGGCACATGCTCACAAATTCAGTATTGGTTCTGTTGGTGTCTTCTGCAGGTCTAAGCCATTACAGCTCTTCAAATCCCAATGAAACCATTATATCTAAGAAGTCGTTCAGCAAATCCTTGGGATGAATAGGAAACAGCAGCCAGCTTTGCTCAACAGAAAGGGCCTAGATCTTATGACAACACACAACACACCCGAGGCTTCCAGAGATGAATGAACTGGGCTCCAAAGTTTGTTTCATCCACCATATTTATTGGACTTCTCAAGAATGGACTACATTTTTTCTTTTTTAAATTGTTTTTATTGAGCTATATATTTTCCTCCATTCCCCCCCTTCCTCCCCTCTCCCCTTTTACCCTCTCCCATGATCCCACACTCCCAATCTTGTCTTTTTCACCTTCCTATGTATGTCTCTCTTAGGGGTTCTCTTTGTCTAATTTCTCTGGGGTTGTGACTTGTAGGCTGGGTTTTCTTTGCTTTATGTCTGAAAGCCATTTATGATTAAGTAAATATTTTATTTGTCTTTCTGGGTCTGGGTTACCTCACTCAGTATATTTTTTTCTAGATCCATCCATCTGCCTGCAAATTTCAAGATATCATTATTTTTTACTACAACATAGTACTCCATTGTGTAAATGTACCAAATTTTCTTTATCCATTCTTCGGTTGACGGGCATTTAGGTTGCTTCCAGGTTCTGACTATTACAAATAATTCTGCTATGGACATAGTTGAGAACATGTCTTTGTGGTTTGATTGAGCGTCTTTTGGTTATATATCCAACAGCGGTATTGCTGGATCTTGAGGTAGATTGTTTTCTAATTTCCTGAGAAATCACCATTCTGATTTCCAAAGTGGCTGTACAAGTTTGCACTCCTACTAGCAATGGAGGAGTGTTCCCCTTATCCCACACCCTCTCCAGCATAAGCTGTCATCAGTGTTTTTGATCTTGGCCAAGAATGGGCTACTCTTCTTTAGGCCTTTGGACAGCTCTTTGCAGAGAAAATGCTTCTGTGTCCAGCAGAATGCAGAAGATGCCTTCATTAGTTCAGTGACGTTCAAAGCCAGGATATTCATGATAGAAGAATAAACTTAACATCAGGTTGCCAAAAAGCCCTTGATTATAATGGTTCCTACTTTGGTGACTAAAGATGTGTTTGAACCCAGTTATAGTGATTTAAACCACACTCTGGAAATGCATTTTCTTTTGCACCAGCCTAGTTTATTGCTGGAGCCTGGCGAGCGGTACAGGGCCAGGCCCCATTCAGACCCATTCTTGTGTTTTGCTCCGATCAGAAATGACTCCTGACTCATTGCTGTTGAGGTTCCGCCAGGTTCCGATGGCGTCAGTGGGAGAGAAAGGCATTTTGTCCTCGACTTTCTTCTCAGTGCTATTTCTGCAGTCAGAGTTTGTTTTTTCTTGAGTTCTGGCTCTAGAAAATGTGCAACTTTCTTCTCAGTGGCCCAGAGTATCTAAATGGCTGAGTGCGGAAGCCAGTTGGTCAAACTGGAAGGGTAGTTCAGTCTTCGTATGCTCACCTGTGAGTTTTTGTAGTCTGAGTGCTTGGTAGGATTTGAAGAAGGGCTGGTGGGAGAGCCTGGCAGACGCTGTAGCAGTTGGCAGCGTTGAGAACTGGGTGAAGAGACAGAGATGGGGCATGTGAGGCACAATTTTATATGAGCCCCAATCAGGGAATCAAGTCCAGAGTCCAGTGAGAGAGCACTTGCCTAGCCAGTGAGAGCTCTGGCTGTAGTGCCTAGCACTGTGCCTTCCTCCAGAGTCACTAGCACCAATATTTATTCAGATTTATTTTTCTCAACCAGTGGTTTGAAGGCCTTCAGTATACTAGGCGCTGTATACTAGGGCTTTTAGAGATGTTACCGTGTTAAGGGTTTGTTTCTTTTTAAAAGTTTAAGATTTATTTAATGTGGATGAGTGTTTTTCCTAAATATATGTATATGTATGGGTGTGTTTGTGTGTGTGTGTGTGTGTGTGTGTGTGTGTCTGGTCTCCACAGAAGCCAGGAGAGCATCAAATCCCCTGGAGCTAGAAGTACAGATGGCTTTTAGCCATCATGTTGGTGCTGGGAATCGAGCCCAGGGTCTCTGGAAGAGCAGCCAGTGTTCTTAACCATTGAGCCATCTCTCCAGCCCAGAGTTTGATTTCTAAGACTCTTAATCAATACAAGCAGGCTATTAATGGAGTCTACCTATTTGTGAAATAGTATATAGTAGAGATGCCATTTAATCCCCTGACTGCTTGTTGTTCCATGGATAGAGAAACATATACATACAGTTATGCAGTCAAGCATACGTGGGGACAGTTTCTTCATCACTAGGACAGGTGACATAACTTTGTTGGTAGAGTGCTTGCCTAGCATGCACAAAGTCCTGGATTTGATTCCTAGCGCTACATTAACCAGGTATAGAGGTGCATACCTGTAATCCTAGCATGCCTTCTGGATGGAGGCAAGAGGATCAGAAGTTTAAGGTCATTCTTGGCTACATAACGAGCTCAATGCTAGTTCAGGCTAAATGAGACCCATGTCTTTAAAAACCAAAAATAAAACCAACAAACAAAAAACCATGACATCTAGCCGACAGGCTCATTGCCAAGATTAACTAAAATAATATATGGTATATTTCTGGCAAAGGGTATAGTTAGTTTAGTCAGTGTCAGCAGCTGTTAGCATGACTGTGTCTATTTTCACAACCTTGGCCCAGCCAGGTGCTAGGATCCAGCTGGGAGAGCCAGGTGGGTTACAGAGAGGTGAGGTGTCTGGGGTGAGGGATCACCACACACTGGAAACCAGGTGGCAGTGTGGAGGTAGAGAGGTATTTGAAGCACAAGTGTGAAGATGTGACTTCAGATGCTGACAGAGATATAGCAGGCTTTACCTCTCCTGATTCTGGACCAAACTGCATCGAAGCCAGTACTTGCAAACAGGAAAGAACTAGGGTTAGGCTCATTTTGTAAAGTTGGCCTTCGGGAAGGACGACCCGTGAGAAGAAGATAGCAGCATGATTGAAGCATGAGCATGGGAAGTGATGAGACCCTACTGGAGAGGCTCTTGGCCCTACCCTCACTAGCCACACGCTGAATGGGAACCACTGACTCCAGTACCCTGAGTATAGACATAATAGTGACCAGTAGAGGATATTTAGTCAAATGAAATGATATTACTTTCAAATACGTACACACAGCTGGCTCCATGGCAGCATTGTATCTAAAAGCTAAGATATTTTGTTGTTTTGAGGCAGGGTCTCCAGTAACCCAGGCTAGCCATGAGCTTGCAATCCTCCTGTCTCTGCCTCCTGAAGGATCCCAGGCAGGCACTATCGTTCTGGGCTGCATTAATTTGAGTGTAATTAACCCACAAGCCCCTCACTACCTAAGCTGAATAGCAACAGAAATAAAGCTTTTCAGGTAACCGTCGCCTAGAAATTTCAGAGTGGTAAAGGGAAGTTTGACCCAAGTGGATTTTATCCGTGAACTGTGTAGATGGTGAGCTGTGTCCAGTAGAGACCATTAAATCTGATTAATGACACAGCTTGACCAAGTGAAGACATGATCCCCTGGAAAAAAAAATGATCCAGAACTCTGTAGAACGCAGCCGCTCATCCCATAATCATCTGAGTCCATGCCAAGGTGAGTGGGTATGGGATCCCCAGGTCCTTGTTTAAGCCCAGTCCATGGTCAGCTTGACCTTAAGTTCATGGCACCGTGAATCTAAGAAGAGGAAGCAGAGAGATTTAAGTCAAATTCTAGGGTCGCAGGTCACTTCTCTGTAGCCCAGAATTGTGAGGCCTGGGGCACGTTGCATTCCTTCAGTGTGCCTCGGTTTCCTTATCTCTGAAGTGGGGTAGTAAAAATGAATTTCGCTATTTATTTATATTGCAACGTGGTCTCATGTAGCCCAGGCTGCCCTCATATTGGACATACAGTTCAGGTATCGTAGAATCCCTGCTTCTCTTTTGTCTCTAACTCCTAAGGGGCTAGCTCTACCACTGTGCCCAGCACAGATTTTAATTAAGTAAAATCCTGTGTTTGTATCATAGGGTTTTTGTAGAATACTTAAAATACCTACTTAGTAACTGGATCTTCAGGGGAGACTTCACAAATAATTTCAATTTTAGTATGTTTAGATTTCAGTGTTAATTACTACTATAGCTAATTTCATTTTAAGAATGTAAAAGATTTAATTTTTATTGCACGTCGATGTGTGCGTGTTAGTGCAGGTGTCTGCGGAGCCAAGAAGAAAGTGCCAGATCTCCTATGATCTGCCTGATGTGGCTGCTGGGAATTGAACCCTGGTCCTTGGGAAGAGCAGCCAGTGCTCTTAACCACTGAACCATCTCTCCAGTCCCCACTACTGTAGCTAGTTTAAAAAAATTATTGTGTATATGTGTGCACACAACATGCCTTGTAATATGGAGGTCAGATGACAGCCTGAGGGAGTTGAGCCATCTTTACCAGCTCTCTCTCTCCATTGGGTGTGTTTGTGTGTGTGTTTGTGCATGCATGAGCCTACAGAGGTCAGAAGAAGATGATAGATCTCCTATGTAGGTGCTGGGTACCAAACCCAGATCCTATACAAGAGCAGTAAAGTTCTTACCCTCTGAGGCATCTCTCTAGCACGTGAAATCTTGATATCAAAGTTTAAACAAAAAACTCTTGTCTTAGTTGAGGTTTCTATCGTTGTGAAGAAACACCATGACTACAGAAACTCTTATAAAGGAAATCATTTAGTTTGGGTGCCGTACAGTTGCAGAAGTTTAGTCTATTATCATCATGGTAGGGCATGGTAGCTTGCAGGTAGACATAGTGCTGGAGAGGTAGCTGAGAGTTCTATATCTTGGTCCACAGGCAACAGGAAGTGAACTGTCTGCCATACCTACTCAACAAGGCCACACCTCCTAATAATGCCACCCCCTATGATCTTATGGGGGCCAATTACGTTCAAACTACCACAACTATCTCCTTCAATTTTGTACTCTACTTTAGAAAATACCCCAATGTAGATTTTTTGTTTTTTGTTTTTGGTTTTTTGAGACAGGGTTTCTCTGTGGTTTTGGAGCCTGTCCTGGAACTAGCTCTTGTAGACCAGTCTGGTCTCGAACTCACAGAGATCCGCCTGCCTCTGCCTCCCGAGTGCTGGGATTAAAGGCGTGCGCCACCACTGCCCGGCTCCCAATGTAGATTTTATGTTTTGTATTTTTAAGTTTTATGTTTACAGAATTGACATACATTGAGTGGGAATCAATGTATGTTTCCTGGGGCATTCTTTAGAGTAGAGGATAGACTTTAAAGCTTCAGAAGTGGAATAATAAACTTGGGCATCGGGGCTGGTGTTTCTGAGAAGCATGTTGCTGACGTGGGCAGCAATATTTTACTTGCAGTCAAGCTGAAAATACATTTTTTTCATTAAGAAAACATGAATAAGGGGCTAGAGAGATGACTCAGGGGTCAAGAGCACTTGCTGCTCTTGCCAGGACCTACGTTTGGTTCCTATCATCCATATGGCAGCTCACAGCTGCCTGTAACTCCAGTTCCAGGGGATCTGATGTTCTCTTTTGAACTGCATGAGCACCGGGCACACATGTGGTACACAGGCATACGCAGGCAAAGTGCTCATAACAGTAAGAGTAAATAAACCTCCCCCCGCAAAAAAAAGATGCCTGAATAAAAGCTGGTAATGGTGGATACACATCTAGTCCTAGTAGCTGCTCCGGAGGATGAGGCATGAGGATTGCCCTAGGCTAGCCTGTGCTATATAACAATTCTGGAGATGCTTCAGCTACACAACACAAACAAACCTGTGTGTGTGTGTATGTGTGCGCGCGCGTGCACACACACATCTGGATGTATAGCCAGATCCATATATCTGAATGAAGAAACCATTAGGGTGGTGCTGGGCTGGAGATAAGAGAGGAACAAGGCCTGTGAGCACTACTGTTCATATGCCCTTTATCTGCTGGCTAGTGTTCCATTTTTCAAATGTGCTTTTACAAAAAAAAAAAAAAAGAAAGAAAAAAAAAAGAAAAGAAAAGAAGAAAAATCCAGAGTCAGATCACGTCACTTACTGAGGATGTATGCACCTACCTGCCAGCTTCCATCCAGCTCAGCCCTTCTAATGGAGCCCCGGGTTGATTTTTGCCTATAAAAGTAGAAAATGGACCTGATAAAAATGTTTAGTCTGCAAGAGCTCCTTTTATTTATCATATCAGGAAAGAACAATGTTTTGCTGGGCTGTGGTCAAAACAGAAGGCGACCTTGCTTGTTCAGAAAAGCTCAAATCCTAGAGATAAGGGGGCAGAGTAATAGCGCGCAATGGAGAGAGTGGAGTGTAATTATTTGTGGCTTGTCAAGTGAAGCCCTTTCAAGCCCCCAGTGATTTGAATCTGGGAACTCTGCACAGTTCTGTAAACTAACCGCGGGCAGCATCAGAGAAATCTCGCTGGCCTGCAGACAGCCCCGAAATTGCATCAGTTTGTCATGCACCGAGCATGCCAGCTTCACACAGTATCATTTGGTTGCAAATGGACCTGGCCCCAAAGCTCTGAAACACGTCCTGTGGTATCTGACGCTTGGCCTGCGATTTGTCATGTCCCGGTTGCTATCGCTGTACGGTAACTTTAATAGGCTCTGATGGTTTCCTTGCAGAAACACAGGATGCATCTGGTTTGGACGTGGGGTATGGCAGGGTCTCTTCCGGCCAAAGATAACAAGAGTGTGCACAGGAAACTTGGAAATCAGTTTGACTTCATTAGAGTTTAGTTGTCGACCAATTTCTGATTTAAAATTCATTGACTAGTTTAATATTTACATAACACTGGTTTTTTTCCCCTTTCTTTTGTTGACTCTAAAAATGTATTATTAACTGATGGCAGACTGGACTTCTTAGAAGGCACAGCTGTAAGAACGGAGTCACGGAAGGTGATGGATAACTTGGCCTTTACTACTCGTGAGTATATAGGCCATGACTCTCAGCAGTACTGGTGTGAGAACATTGAAAATTGGGCTGCTAGGCTCCACCCCAGACCTGCAGAACCCCATCTGTATTCTCATTTCCACCCGCTCCCTGGGGGATTGACCTGTATATGCAAGTTCGTGGAGCTCTTGAGGGTATGAAAGTCTGTCTTTCTGAGTCTGTTTGCTTTGGGCCGTCTGATCCATTACTCATAGCTCCAGATTTCTCATCCGCATGGCGGGGATCATAATAATTGTTGCCACATTGTACTTTAACGATTAAATCGTGTCTGCCTCTGTCTCCATGTATTGTAGCTGAGAGAGAAGGCATTCTGTAAGTAAAAGATGGATATGGTGTTAGCTCCATTAGAAACCGCCTAATTGTGAAATGATTTGCCCGTGATTACCGTGACCCAAGGATTGTGAGAGTAACCTTTGCCCGGCGTGGCTGACTCTAGTGGCAGGCTGGCAGTATATTGTCACTTCACCGCTTACCTTGTTCGTTTGTCCTACAGCATCGTTGTGTTGTGACTTAGAGTTATAGCTCAGTCAGGGGAAATGCTGGCTGCCTGCAGAGAAGTCCCTGATTGTTGGAGGGTGGTACCATCTTGGGGCATCTAGGTTCCCTTCCCAAGCCTCAGGCTCCATGGCCTTGGCCCAGCTAGATGTATAGAACTCTTGCCTTCTTCTTTATATCCTTGTTTTAGCCCCAGTGTGGGTCCTTGGGGCTCTCTTCATCCCCAAATGTGATTGTCACAGTAGACCTATGGGAGAAAAACATAGAAGTAAAAACAAATGCCAAGGGGTGGGGTTGGATAGGAGTAATAACTCCCTGTGCTCTACAGCACAGCAGAGTAACTGCGATTGACAGCACAGCGAGTAATTCAAAGTAGCTAATAGGGCATTTTGAATGTTTCCAATAGAAACACATGGTAAATTCCAGAGCCAAGATTACCCTATCAGGTGGTTTTCATTGTGTGCACATTCTGAATTGTCACACAGAGCCCCCCACACATATACAATTGTAATCTGTCAATTAAATTACAAAGATACTTTTTAAATATAAAGTTGTGAGCCATTTAGAGCAGAGTGGTGGTCACCAGAAGCCAGGGAGCTTTAGGGGAAGGTAGAGAGGGGTGGGCAGATAGCTGCACTGAGTTACCTTAGGGGAATGCTAGGGTGACTGTGGCAAACAGTAGCCTACTGTATTTCTCAGAGCTAGAAGGAAGGATCGAAATTTTTCATTATAAAGAATTGATAAGTGAGGAGATGATGTTTAACCTGATTTGATATTATATAATGTGTGCTTATAAATTTATATGACTTTTATATGGTTTTATGTATCTAACATTTAAGTTTTAAAAACTAAGAGCTGGCTATAAAAATAACTAATTGGATTCCATTTCTCTTTTTTTTTCACAGTGACTATCAGAGTCATAAATCTGTCATCGTTAGTACAGAGTTGATAGCTCATTGCTAGGTGAGGAGCCTTGAGGCTTCTTTTTACGTAGGCTTCATTTACAAAAGAGGAGCAGCCATATTTGGTTGATTATTTTTTTTCCCTGTTCTGGGGTCACACCCAGAGCCATGTGCTTGTGAAGTGCTCCTACATTGAGCACATTTTCATCCTTTAAGAACAAACAGCAGGGCATGGTGGCACACGCCTTTAGTCCTAGCCCTTGGAAGGCAAAGGCAGGTGGATTTCTGTGAGTTCGAGGCCAGTCTGGTCTACAAAGTGAGTTCCAGGACAGCCAGGACTGTTTCACAGAGAAATCATGTCTAGAGAAACTAACCAACCAACCAACCAAACAACCAACCAAACAACCAACCAACCAACAACAACAATAACCAAACTTTGATTCAACAGGGCGAAGTGATTCATGTCTTTAATCCTAGCACTTGGGAGGCAGGGGCAGGCAGATGTCTGTGATTCTGAGTCCAGCCAGTGCCACTTAGTGAGACCCTGTCTCAAATTTTGATTTACTATTATCATTATTGTGTGTGTATGATGTGTATGTTCGGGGGGGGTGATAGTTTGTGCATGCTGCAGCACACACACATGTATTATGCCCGTGTCATGAGCCCCCCAGAGACCACCAGGAGTGAGTCCGAGTTTGTATGCAAAAGCCAAAAGGCCTTTATTGCAAGCTTGAGCTGGGCCCCTGTCCATTCCGACACAGTGGCTCGATTAGGGAAAGCACTGAGCTCAGCTGTGGCAGGGTTTCTTTTTTTTTTTTAGGAGTAAAGAAAAGGGGAGGGTAAATTCTGGATTCAAAAGGGGTTTGAACTCCTGATTGGGCAGGCGTGAGATAACAGAAGTCTTGTGAAACAGGAATTAGTACTGGCATGCTATAAGGAAATTAGCAACCTATATACAAGTTAGGTAGGCTATGCTTAATGTTCTGGAACATTTAGTTCTTGTTTGTCTCAATTCTGATTGGCCTCCTGCCAATCAGGGTACAGTTTGTGGCTTTTCCTGGTTATTGTAAGAGTGAGGCCTAGTCCAGTATTGTTAGTCTGCAGCCTGTCATGGCTGCACTGATGTCAAGTTGGGCCTCTTCCAGTGTGGAGGCCAGAAGATATGTTTATAGAGTTGGTTCTTTCCTTTCACCCATATTTGTATAAGTTACAAGGAGTGAGCTCAGTGGTTCAGCTTTTACAGCAAGCTTTATTACCTGCTGTCTTGATAGCCTCCAGCCCTTTGTGGTTATGGTTATTGCTCTTGAGATTATTTCATTTTATATGGATGAGAGTTTTACTTCCATGTATGTATATGTACAGTGTGCTTGCTGGGTGTCCGCAGAGATCAGAAGAAGGCATTGGATCTCCTAGAAGTGTAGTTATAGACAGTTTTAAGATACCACGGGGGTGCTGGGGACTGAATCTGGATCCTCTGCAAGAGCAACAGGTACTCTTAACTGCTGAGCCATCTCTCCAGCCCCATCTCTTGGTTTTTAAGGCAAGGTCTGTGTAGTTCAGGTTCTCAGCACCTCTGCACTGCTCAAATTACAGACATATGCCACCTTTCATGGTTCCCACCATATATGGCTTCTAATTGATTCTTGGGAGTGAGAAAGCTTTGGAGCCTGTCCTGGAATTCACTGTGTAGACCAAGTTGGCCTCAAACTCACAGGGATCTGCCTGCCTCTGCCTCTCGAGTGCTGGGATTAAAGGCGTGCGCCACCACCTGGGGAAAGCATTTGTTTTCAGAAATTACTAATTTTACTAAAATTATTATTAGTAGTATTTGCAGATCCATATTCAGGATTTTGTAGAAGTGAAATTTAAATAAAACTGTCCGTTTATCTTGATTGCTAGTACATTTCTGTCATCTTAATTTGTGCTTTCTGTATATTAGACTGAATTCCAAACTCTGCCCTTCCTTCTCTTCTGATAAACGGATGCTTTTCATTTTTGTTTTTGAATTTTTTGAGATAGGGTGTTGCCTTTGTAGCCCAGGCTAGCCTGAAACTCATGACTCACTTGCCTTAGCCTCCCAGGTACTAGGATTACAGGGGGGTTTCATGCTCTGCTGGTTTTCCCTATCCCTTCCTTCTGTGTATTTGCCAGCAATTTTGGAAACTAAATTTTATAATATTTATTTAGAATATTTTAATATCTGACCTTTGCTGTTATTTACAGTTCACCATTTTCTCCCTTCTCCTGAGCAAAGCAAGAGTAGTTACACTCTTCCCCGCATCCCAGTCCTCTTATTTCATTGTCTAGAATTTCTATTCATTTTCTTAAGCCAGAGAACTACATTATTAAATAGTTTATCAGCATATGTACTCATTATTTTTCTTCACACATTGTTTCCCTCTGGGCATAGCTGTTATTTTATTTGCCAGTTATAACTCATTTAATGTTAAAGCTCTGTACGTGTTGATGACTCGAGTTGTCTGCTCTCATATTGTAGTGTGGCTTTATCTGTAAGTCAGGGCTGGTTGTCATCTTTTGTCAACCGTTTGAGTGGATTATGGCATCATCATTATTTATAATCTGACTTTCTCTCTAATAGCTTTTAAATTTCACTCTTCATCTTTCCTGTTGCGTATTTTCAACCGTCATGCTAGAGACATTTCTCTTCAATCAGATTCAAGTCATTATTGAAGTCTGGGAAATTATTTCCTTCCGGAATTCCTTTTGATGTGCTGTAGAGGTTCCTCGATCTGCCCTGCGTTCCCTTTCCTTATTCTCATCTCTCATTCACTGTTTGTCTTGTACTATGATGGCTCTGCCATGTCACTCATCTTCTCTTCACACTGCCTGACCTGTTGCTTACTGAACCTTAGTCCTTAATTTCTGAGCTTAGAGGTCTGTGTGTAGGATTTGTGACGGACTCCTCTCCGCTGTTGTATGTGCATCTGGACTCACTTGAGTATATAACATTTTATCTGAACGGACATGACTTCTTCCTTTCCTTCTTGACTACTTTCGGTGAAACAAGAGTTAACTTTTATAGGTTGTTTTCATATTTCCATTGTTTCCGTTTTTTTATAAACTGCCCTCATGTATTTTATAGTTTTTATCTGCAGACTCTGGGTGTGACTCTGCCCTCCCTCCATTTCCCGTATTATTTTTCCGAGTGATCTGACAGGCTGTCATCCTTTTTTCCTGTACCACCCTTGGTCTTTAGTTCATTCAGGCACCTGTCACTTACAATGAGAAGTATAAGAGTGCCGTTGTCTTTGTGCCTAAATATAGAGGGCAAGGCCTTGGTCCTGCCTCAAAGTGATGTACCAGACTTTGTTGATTCCCTGTGGGAAGCCTTACCCTCTCTGAGGAGTGGATTGGTGGAAGGTGGGAGGAAGGAAGGGAGAGGGAACTGGGATTTATATGTAAAATGAGAAAAGATGGTTAAAATTTAAAAAAGCATTCAGGCACTGGAACCCCACAACCTAAGTTTAAGTTCCCACACTACCCAATATTGTGGCTACTCTGGCTACATCGTTTAATGTTTCTGTGCCCCAGTTGCTTATCTGTCTATCGAGGATAATGGTAGTATCAAGAATGTTCTTACGTAGGTAATTTAAGAAACTGTTGCTGAGAAGTGTGTCCAGCTCACAACACACTCAAATGAGTGTTCTGGTTTTAGTGAGAATCGTACAAGCACAGAATGAGCAAGCAGGCATCTGTCCAGTTGACTCTGTCGCTGATCTCCGTCTGCCTCATGGATTCATCTTCCTTTAAGTGCACCCCTGAGTAACAATAAGAATCCCCAATTTTAAGCACTAGGTGACCATGGCTTCCCCAGCTCCTCAAAATGGATTTTTGATTCTCATTACACCACGTTATCTATAAAAATGAACTAGTAGCCCCCCTGCTGGCCATTGTCTTCTTGTTCTGTGGGTTCTAGATAGTTAAGTCCTAAGCAGTAGGTATACATATATACACATTATTTAGAGGCAAAGTCTTGCAATGTAGCCCAGATTGGCCTCAAACTCACTCTCTCTAAATCAACTTTCCAAATGCTAGAATTACAGGCACATGCCATATGTGTGGCAGAGGAGGGAACATACTTCTGAAATAATTTCAAATATACAGAAAATTATAAAAATAATGCAAATAATTCTCATTTCAGGATGGGCAGGTTCATTCTTTTTAAGAAAACTTGCCACTGCCAGGCAGTGGTGGCACACGCCTTTAATCTCAGCTCTCAGGAGGCAGAGGCAGGCCTGTGAGTTTGAGGTCAGCCTGGTCTACAGAGCAAGTTCCAGGATAGCCAGGACTGTTACACAGAGAAACCCTGTCTTGAAAAACAAAAAAAAAAAAAAACAAAACAAAAAACCAAAAAACCCTTGCTGCTTTCCTTTGTCATTCTGTCCCTGGCCCCGTGTTGTGCCTGTCCCCACATTTTCTTCAGAAACAATTGAGACTATATTGCATGTGTTATCTATGCCCCATTATTCTCTGAATCCTAGGGATATTATTCTCTTAACATAACCGCTGTAAAATAACCAGGATGTTTAGCATTATACTTCATAGTTCATAGTCCGTGTGTTTCACTTGTCCCAATAACATCCTTTATTTTCCCCTGCTGTAGGATGCAGACAATGCATCATTATATTTAGTTGTCATTGGTACTTTTTCATTCTGAACTGTCTCTCTGCTTTTCTTTGTCTCCCATGACATTGTCATTTTGGTACAAGATAGGTCAGTCATTTATAGATTGTTGGTTTCTTCTGGAGTTCCTTGATGGGTAAATCGAGGAGATGCATCCGGGGCAGAAAAGCTCCACAAGCAATGGGTGTGGCTTCTGTTTGTTGCCAACTGGCAATGCTAATTTTGACTGCTTGGTTAGGCCTTGTTGATATTTTTCATTAAAAGGATTTGATTGCACATTCATTAAATCACAAATGCAAAAAGAAGACCAGGGCTGCATCTCTCATCAGCAGTCTCTCATAAACCAAGAAAGCATGGAGTAACATGTGTCAGGCCCTGAAAGCAGATAGCTTCCAAATGAGATAAACTTAAATGTAAATACCTTCAACTCACCAAGAAAAAGGCACAGACTAAGTGATTAGCTTAAAAAAACAAGTCATCCCCCAAGGCATGCATCTCACCAGCAAAACACATGCTCGCTAAGAGTCAAACTGGTGTAACTATTCTGATGTCTGATAATAGACTTCAGAACAACACTATGGAGATAAAGAAGGCCTCTGTGTACTACAGAAGGGAACAGCTCATCAAGAAGACACACGGTGGACGAGAGCACTTGATGTACAAGCTTGGGGTCACAAGCTTGGATTCCCGAGTATGGCTGTGTGCAGCAGCAAATCCAGCACTGGTAAGGGGAGGGTCAGGGGGATCTTGGGGACTTGCCAGCTGTCTAGTGCTAGCTGGAAGAGCAATGGACTCCACGTTCACTGAGGAACTCCTGTCTCAGAAGAATAAAGTGGAAAGTGATAGAGCGGGAAGGACACTTGATGTCATCCTCTAGCCTCCACAAGTGTACATGCAAACACACGAACACACATATAAAGGACATACCAACAACAAATATATATGCACTGAGTATTGGGGCAAACTAAGTTGTGCTGTGACTTGGACTTCCAAATCCCAGCTCCTCACCCCAGTGAGCCGGTGATTGGCAGAGGAATGCTTTTTGCCTTGGTCAGTTATTGTGTCCTGGTGGTTTCTAATACGACCATTTCCTCCACATCTGTGGCTGGTACCCTGCTTTACAGACGGGTTCTCCTCTCTCTCCTCCCCACTGCCGTGGACTTGCGACTTTAAAACAAAATTGACATGATACTTATTTTAGTTGCCCACTTGACCCCTCCACTCTGATGA
Organism: Chionomys nivalis; assembly: GCF_950005125.1. Lineage (NCBI taxonomy): Eukaryota > Metazoa > Chordata > Mammalia > Rodentia > Cricetidae > Chionomys > Chionomys nivalis. The sequence goes on along the minus strand of NC_080099.1, from coordinate 30,946,689 downwards.
CCGAGGGACGTGACCCCATTTGATTTTGATTGTCCTTTCTTGCTTTCTGTCCAGAATATACAGGTTTGTTTTAGACTTTGCAAATCCCAGGCTTTTCCAAGGACAGAAGCTAAGATTTAGGTTGTAAGTGTATGGTTAGACCCTTCCAGTAGAGAGCTGAGAAGCATGCCTATCTGTATACTGCCTATTCATGAACACTCTCCTGACTTCATATGTTATTCAGATGAAAATTTTCTGATCTGAATTGCATGGAATTAGAAGTGGTTTGGAGTTTTTCCCAGATTTTGGAATGTTTGCATTGTGCAGTGTGATTTTTTTGGTTTTGTTTTTTTGTTACTAGAACCCAATTCTAAAGACTTAATTGACACTTTTTTTGCTTACCTTTTACACATGTCCTGAAGGTAATTTTTTTCCAGTTAGAGGTAATTTTAAAGCATGTGTGCGGGACACCTGTGTTTTGGCTGTGACCTGTCACATGAATTCAGTGTGGAGCATTCTACTTGACCTCAGTGCTTTGTCTTAGGGCTCATGCTGTTACCTTTGTACAGTCAGAGTACTGTTCAGAGTGTCCTTGAGTCAACCATTTGCTCTGTGTTGTCATGGGATCAGGTCAATACACAGCCATTTCTTTTTCTGTTAATATTGAAATTTACGTTTGTGGGGGCTGACGGTTTTGCTTAGCCGCAGGGCTGTGTATGCTCAGCATCTGCAAGGCCCTGGGCTCAATCCCAAGCACCGAAAATATGAAAAACGAAGACTTAAAACTAGGAATGCTTATAGAACATATGATGGCGCTAAAGCTGATACTGCATACAAAGGTCTTACTGGTGATAAGGAACAGCAGTATATGTAGATTCTAGCCTGGGTAGGCGTGTGCTTACATTTCAGTGGCTAGACATGCTCCAGATGGCAGTGGACTAGGAAGCCCAGTGGATTAATATCTTGTGCATGTGTGTACGTGTGTGTGCACATATGTTTGTGTAACATGTGGATTTGCTTGTGGGGGTTTCTGTCCTGCCCCATTCCCACAGTCCCAAAGAAAATCACACAGATGTCTCCATAAGTTATAAACTGATTGGCCCATTATCTCAGGCTTCTTATTAGCTCTTTTAACTTATATTAACCCATTATTCTTATCTATGTTAACCACATGGCTCCGTACCTTTTTTGGCGGGGTAGGTCACATCCTGCTTCTTCCGTGATCTGGACAGGATTGGGGAGGAATGGGCTTCCTCCTTCCCAGCATTCTCCTGTTCTCATTGCCCCACCTTTACTTCCTGTCTGATTGTTCCACCTATACTTCCTGCCTGGCCAATCAGTGTTTATTTAAAACATGATTGACAGAATACAGACAATTCTCCTGCACCATGTTTGTTTCTGGGAAACCTAAGACCTTTCATGCTTGCTCTGTGCAGTGGTTACATATACTTCGGTGTTTTTTAAATTCTCAGAATTATACGGAGAAACCCTGTCTCGAAAAATTCAAAAAAAAAAAAAATTCTCAGAATTAACTCATACTCTCATAGAAGCAGGATGAGGTTAAATAAACTATTACACTATGCTTCTAAGTAAAAATAAACCTTTTAAGTTAAAATAAATGTTCTTCAGTAAATCATGTTAAATAAACTTAATTGAACTTTAAGTGCCAAGTTTTATTAAGTCATTTCATTTTAATTTGGTTTTTGCTATTTACATTTATTTATTCATTCTTGTTATGTGTGTGTGTGTGGGTGTATGTGTTATGCAACAGTGTTCATGTGGAGGTCAGAGGATAGTTTGTGGGAATTGGTTCTTTCCTTCACTCTATGGGCTCTAGAATTAAACTCAAGTTGTCTGGCTTGGCAGCAGGCTCCTCTCTACTCACTATACCAGCTCACTGAGCCCTGTTTTGTTTTGTTCAAATGAAGCAGAATTGAAGATTTTTCTAAAGGTTTTTTAGTATGATCTTGAGAGTTAGGAGAGAAGGAAAGATTGTTGGAAGAAAGGAAGAGACACCCAGGTGGGGGTATGTGCTCCTCGGAGAGAATCATTGCTTGTTTGGTTTTGAGACATGTTGGCCTCAAAGTCATAGCGGTCCTCCTGCCTCAACCTCCCAAGCATTGAGATTTGATGGTCTACCATACTCTCTATGGGGAAATATGAGATTGGAGATGTGGTTCCGTGGGGAGAGTGCATGTCTAGAATGCAGGGAGCCCTGTGCTCAGTCCCCAGTACTTCATAAGCCAGATATCATGATACACAAGCCCATCACTCGGGAGGTAAGATCCAAGGTTATTGAAGCACGATTAATCAAAACTCAGAGACAGAAATTGGGGTTCAACCCGAAGGTCAGAAAAGCAAAACAACTAGCCACTGGCTCTTACCTCTGTCTCAGTCCGAAGTGGCCATCCTGCCTCCACAAATCCTCAGAACGAGACTGAGACTGAGAACTTTCTCCTCCTGTTTTATAATCCTCTCTAGTTCTGGGATTAAGGGCGTGCACCACTACTGCCTGGTTTCCATGGCAAGCAAGTGTGGCTACGGGGATTAAAGAAGTGTGTCATTGCCGCCTGGTCTGTAAGGCTGGCCAGTGTGGCCTTTTTACTTTTCTGATCCTCAGGCAAGCTTTATTTATTAACAGACAAATGAAATGCCACTACAGGTTATGCTCACTATGTAGCGTGTTGAGTGAGACCAGCCTGGGCTCTATGTGACTGTCTGGAAGGGGGAGCAGAGGAGGGAGGGAGAAATTTTTCATGGTAGATAATATTATGATAATATTATTCAGCAAAAATTGTTTCTTTTAAATTTTATCCATTGCTTTTTCAAAATTTGTGCTGAACTTATATCCCTGTGATGTAAAATGCAAAGCAGTGTGGCACAGCCCCCCCCCCCCCCCGCCGGCTCTGGGTGATGAGCCACCTTTGTTTTTAAATACTGGGCTTGATTTTTAATATTGTGTTGGTCCTACCTTGACCGCCATTCTGCAATGGGGAGCCTTGCACACATTAATTTCCAGAGGAAGTTTCTAATAAATGCCCTCTGTATCTGTAGGACAGTCCTATAAGCCCAGCTACTGAGCTGCAACGGTGGTTCACAGCTTGTTCTAGTTAGGAACTTCCTCCTGATTTGGGGGGTCAGCAGTACACGTTTTTGTTATTTTTTACTTTATTGTATATGTATGTATGCTTTACATATATGGTATGTGCGCCATGTTTGATGCCTGTAGAAGCCAGAAGAGGGCATCGGATTCCCTGGAGCTGGAGTTACAGGTGGTTGTGAGCCACTATGTAGGTGCTGGGAATTGAACCTCTTCCTCTGGAAGAGCACCAGTGCCCATAACCCCTGGATCTCTCCAACCTTAATATTACATATGCTTTAATAATTGTGCCATATGGCAGACATTGGCTTAGTTGTGTTTCAGGGTGTTTGCCTTGATTGGCTTCCTCACACTGTTCTTCGTGTTGGTGTCTGGCCTCCGTACTATTTTACTGTTAATGGTTCTAGCCATCATGAATGATCTTAGCATGTTTTGTCGTCCCATGTGTACTATTGCAGAGTAATGTAAAGCCCATTTGTAGTTCTCAGATTTTAGAATCCATTTCTGGATAAAATGTAAATATTTGGTAGTGATATCAAAATTATAAATTGTGTGTGTGTGTGTTGCCAGAGGGCCTTATACTAGGTCAATGCTCCACCCCTGAACCACACTCCCAACCTAGGTATTTTCGACAGCATTAAAATAGAGGATCCCTTTTCAAAATAGTTTTCACTCAAAGAGTAGGGTTACATAAACATAAACACGGTGTGTTGCTGGAGCGATGGCCCGGTGCCTAAGAAGAGCACATGCTGTTCTTACAGAGGACCCAAGTCCAGTCCCAGAGCTTACAAAGCAGAGATGTTAAAAAAATATTATTATTAACGGTTTTGTGTGTTTGTTTGTTTCCAGACAGGTTTCTCTGTGTATCCCTGGCTGTCCTGGAACTCACTCTGTAGAGATCCGCCTGTCTCTGCCTCCAAAGTGCAAGGATTTAAAGCATGGGCCACCACTTCTGGCTTTATTAACTTATTTTTCATCTTAGGATAATGAAGTTACAGACCATTGGCACACATGTCCTGTTTAATTTTCCTCTTCTGTAGCCATGGCAGACATTACTAATTGACTCCAGCACTATTTATGTTGATTATGCCATAGAAACCTTAGCAATATAATGTAGCCATCCGTATCAGTGAGATATGGCATTTGAGTTGAGTTCCTGTTCTTAAGGTAATTTTGCCAACAAAGTAGTTTCACAGACAGAATTTGCCATGTATATTCATGTCAGCTTGCTGGTCTGACACTTGCCTGAAGCAGGGTTAGTAACAACTAACTGCTGGCTTAGTTTCTCAGGTTTGTTTTTATTCTTTTCTGAGACAAGGTTTCTCTGTGTAACAGCCCTGGCTGTCCTGGAACTTTTTCTCTGTAGGCCAGGCTGGCCTTGAACTCACAAAGATCCGCCCTGCCTTTGCTTCCCAACTGCTGGTATTAAAGAAGTGAGCCACCACCACCACCACCCAGCACGTCTCTCGCGATCTTCTGCACCTATCATGTCCTCTCTGGAACTTCCTGTCTTATTTTGTCCCAGCCCATTCTATTTTGAACAGATATTAATTTACTGGATCGTTCTCGGCCCACTTCCATGTGTTTTTCCAGCTGCTTGGTCTTGAGTTTATTCCCTCTCTGGTGGAAATTGGTAACGGCATTGTGCACAGACAGAAAAGAACTTCTTGAATCTTGCCTTGTTCCTGTGATAGCCCACGACTTATTTAAAATAGGCCACAGCTTGTTTATGGAGCATCTGACTCCTCCTTGCCACTGTTTTCTTGGTTTGTGTGACATTTAAACAATTATCGTGTTGTGTTACTGCCCTCAGCCAAACATAATAGCCCCAGTGAGGTCTGAGGCTTAACTCTAACCACTGGCCAGAGATGCCGATGGATTTTGGAAGTTATGAATGGACCAACGGAACGAAAGCTCCAAACCCTGAGTGTACCCATCTCTGTGCCGCTCTTAGAGTTGAAAGGCAGACACGGGGCTCTGGGCCTCTCACTTCCCAGCTTCAGTTCAGTACAGCATTTCAGAAGAGCATGTTCAAGTCAAACGCCACTTAACAGGAGACAGAAATGTGTCCCTGACGCATCCTCTGAGGCCTATTGTCTCGTTGCTGCACCAGTAGGTGTCACTATGTGCATTAAATGAAAATCAAAGATGTCATTAAATGAATCTTCAAATTAAGCATTATTACAGGTTTTTCAAGCAGTCAACTCTCAAAAGTAAGCAAGGATACTTATGCCCATTTCCCCCCTTTTTAATGTCTGAAAAAGTTACTTTCCTAGGCTCCTTTAAGAAAACACAACATTGTTCTTTCTTCCCACCCCAAGTGAGCTCTCATGTGCATAAGAAGATTGTCATATGGGCTGCAGCGGCTGGAACCGGAAGACAACACGTAGACCAGTATGTTAAGCCGAGGGAGTGGATCCTTGTGCACCTGTGTATCTCTCTCTCCTGGGGAAGAGTTTTTTTGAAACTTTTCTTCAGAGAGGGGTAGGTTTCTTTAAGCTTTTACATTTGCATTTGTTTATTTTATTGTGGGCTGGGCACAGAGCTGTGCTTATGTGGAGGTCAGAGGCCAACTTGCAGAAGTGAGTGAAGAGTTTTTAGGGGTTCTGTTGGGGAGTATTATTTCCAGGTGTACGGCTTTCGTTTACGCGGTATTTATTTAACTCTGACAAGCTTTGATACTGTGCCTGTCTAAACCACCTGATGGTCCTAATAAAGAGATGAATGGCCAGTAGCGAGGCAGGAGCAAGGATAGGTGGGGCTGGGAGGCAGGGAGGGTAAATAGGAGCAAGAAGGAAGAGAACAAGGGGAGGAGGGCGTCACGGGGAGGGGTGGGGAGGACATGGGGGGGGCTAGCCACCCAGTCACCTGGCCAGCTTCAGAGTAAGAGTGAGAGTAAGATGCACCAAAGTAAGAAAAGATAAAAGCCCAGAGGCCCAGGAGAATTTAAGAAAAGCTGGCAAGAAACAAGCCAAGCTAAGGCCGGATATTCATAACTAAGAATAAGCCTGTGTGTGTGATTTATTTGGGAGCTGGGTGGTCGCCCCCCACCCCCAAAATACCAAAAGAGTAAAACATCATACGGCAGGGTTCCACATGTTCATCAGACTACTCTTAGGGTTTGTTTTAAGTTTAGTTTTTCTGAGAGGAAAAGCTATTACATAATTATGTCTCATAATCCTAGCCATGTTTTCCATATTGCTGGGACCACAATGAACAAGCAGCCAATCCTCTTTCCCCTCTGTGAGTCAGCTCCCTCTTCCCTTCTGGGTATCGAGTACCAACTTTGTATGTCTTGTTACTGGCGTGTGGGGGTAATAGGAAGCTCATTTGCAAGGTTTAACTGCTAAGAACTGTAAGCACCACAGACCGCGTGTTCCTTGGTGCAGCATGCAAATTGGGTTGCATAAGTGTTCCAGGGAGCAGTGCCTGTGTGGGGATTGAGCAGGCAGGGCCTGAAGGATGAAGGACGCACTCTCCGAGATGCTTACATAAGGTCTCAGTTCCTAAGGAAGTTACTGTTATTTTTATAAAGAATGACACAGAAAAGATTCACGGGGATGGGGCATGCCTGTGTGAGGCTTCAGGGGGTGTGTGGCCTTTAAGTTTCCCATGGTCACAGCTAAATCACCTTGGACCCTGTTGTCCCAGAGGTGGTCTGTTCGCTGGGAAGAGCAAAGCAGCTGTAAGATGTGTGCAGATAGCTCAGATAGAAGAGCGGTGGCGCTCTTGCGAAAGTCTCTCCCTCTCACGACTCTTTAGATCAGTAGTGCTTACAATTCCCAAATCCCTGTCCTTATTGGCAGTGTGACAAGTGTTAAGTTCCTAGTCCTGAGGTCAGAAGGTCAGGGTCTGAGTGCTACACCAACACTCAGTTGTTTGTTTATGGGCTGTGCTCATATTTTTTAGTTTTGATTTCTTTGTCTGGGAAGGGCATAAGTGGGCTTGAGCTAAATCTGTAATATTTTGGTTTCTTGTATGCTTCATTACTGTGTGTGTGTGTGTGTGTGTATGTGTGTGTGTGTATGTATATGTATATATGTGTGTGTGTAGGTCAGAGGACAACTTTGTGGCAGTTTCTCTCCTACCTTTATATGGTTCCAGTGACTGAGCTCAGATTTCCAGGGCTTGCTCCTACAGGGCAAGTGCCTTTACCTTCTGAGCCGTTTTGCTAGCCCAATATTTTATTTTATCTATTAAAGAAGTGAGATCAACAGCTGGGCCGTGATGGCGCACACCTTTAATTCTAGCACTCGGGAGGCAGAGGCAGGAGGATCTCTGTGAGTTAGAGGCCAGCCTGGTCCACAGGAGCTTGTTCCAGGACAGACTCCAAAGCCACAGAGAAACCCTGTCTAAAAAAAAACAAAAACAAAACAAAAAAAAAAAACAACTAAAGAAAGAAGTGAGAAGTGAGATCAAATAGTAAGTGTGAGCATATGTAAACCCCTGTTAAGCCTTGGCCATGAGAAGTTGCTTGTGCGTTGTCTGTTCAGAGACTGTGGAGAGGCTGGAAGGCCAGGACACTTTGAAACTGCTCCTGGGGTGACTGACAGGCCATCAGAACTGAGAGTCATCGGTCCTCAAGGTGTTTGATCACTAAGCCGACCAGATGTGCTTGCTGGGGCGGGATGGTAAGCCAGACTTTTGGAATTAGAATGAAAATAAAAATCTTTTAAGCATTCCCGTAGTTGGGGGTCTGGGGAGGGTAGCTGTAAGTGTGCTGTGTATATGTCTCCTCGCATCATTGTGGTGGACTGTTCGGTTTTACCTCTCTCTCCCTCGCTCTTCAGTCTCTCTCTCCCTCCTTCCTTTCTTCCTTCCTTCTCTCCCTCCCCTCATCCTCTCTCTCCCACCCTCTTCTGTCCTGAGACTTGAACCCAGGGCCTCGAGCATGCCAGATAAGCACTGTTCTATTGAGCTGCGAGCTTCCTGCCCAGTATGCCCTGCTCTGTGTGTTATTTTGAACAGCGCAGGAGGTGATGCTTGTACAAACCAGGCAAGCTGCCTGCCACGGAGCTGACATCCTCAGTCTTCTTAGGCCTTGAGTTTGTGGTCCTCCAGCCTCCTTTTGTCAGAAACTTGGATTGCAGACCTGCACCACGATGCCAGCTCTTCATCCTTCATGGTGGGAACTTTGGGCTTTGCCATCCCTGCTGGAGTCAATCTTCTTCCCTGCTGCCAGCCTCTGGCCTGTCCCCTTTGCCCTTCCCCTTGTGGTCTTCCCCATGGGTGTATGAGAGGGAATACTGAACCCCTTGTGTGACAGGTCCTGACAATAGATGTTCTAAGGGGAGGGCTGCTGGTGGCGACAGCTGCAGCCGAGCAAACATTTCTTTACCTCTCACAGAGTCAAAAGAAATTAACATATAGTCAACAAATGCTTCAGCTGAGTGCTAGGAAGCTCGGTGAACACACACTGGAGCATTGACTCTGCTCACTGCACCTTCCAGTGTGAGTCCGGGAGCTCCTGGTCTCTGGGGGGACCATATTTCGGTTCTGTACGGCCATCTGGAAATGGTATGATGTGGCATCCAAAGCACCATGGAGAAGGATAAGCTCTTCCTGGAGACCTGGACGCCAGGCTTTTCTTCCTCCACTAACAGATACAGTGCTCACTTTTGAGCCAGGAAAATAATCTTTGTGTGCTTGGAAAAGTGATGAAGTATTGTTAGTCCTTACAGTGAAGAACTGTAACATGCTACCTACATTTTGGACCCCTTGAAATGCAGCTTGTTGTCTTTCCATTTTGCAAGGATTTATTGTGTTCCCAACTCACGCTTTGAACTGCACAGGGCAATACGGGGAAGATTTATACAATGCAGTGTCTCTCCCGGGAACTTTAGGCTGTTTGAAGGGATTATAGGTAACCAACAAGGAAAACTAGGCACACACACTATGAAGAAATAATAAGGACTGAAATAATGCAAGCACGGCCAGCCTGGTTTAGAAGGGCCGACATGCAGAAGGTATGCAGTCATCTAGCCTTTGCCCTTGGCCTTGCTGCTCACTCCCACCTTACCTTTTGCCTGATTCCTGCCATTGCCCCTTCACTAATTTTCTTCCAGATTAAGAAAATAAATTAGATTTATTTTTTTCATGTGTGCAACATTGTTTTGTCTACATATATGTACGTGTACCATGTGCATGCCTGTCGAGTTCGGAAGAGGTGTTGGAACCCTAGAATTGGAATTATGGATGATTGAGAGTTACCGGGGGGGGGGTGTGCTAGGAATGAAACCTGGGTCCTCTGCAAGAGCAGCAAGTATTCTTAATTGACTGAGGCAATTATCCAGCCCTTTGTCTTCCAGAATTTTTTTTTTTTTTTGACAAGGTCTCACTATGAAGCCCCGATTAACCTGGAACTCAACTAAGTAGACAAGGTTAATTAACTCCAACTCACAGAGATCCCCTGGACTGCCTCTCCTTCCCCAAAAGCTGATGCTACATTTAGCCTAGAATGTTTTGTTGTTTGTCTGAGATAAGGATTCACTCTATGGAACAGGTTGGCCTAGAATTCCCTATATAGTTCAGGCTACCCTCAAACTCATAGTATTTCTACTCCCCTTGGGTCTTAAGTAGCAGACCTGAGTTCACAGCCATGAACTATCATGCCCAGGTGTTGGTAGAGACTGCTTGTTCTTTTTCCAGCTGCCCAGACCTGAAATAATTACAGAAACTGTATTAATTAAAACACTGCTGAGCCTATTAGCTTAGGCATATTCCTGGCTAACTCTTATATCTTAAATTAATCTATTTCTATTATTCTGTGTATTGCTATGTGACTGTGGCTTACCCGGTAAAGTCTCAGAGTCTATCTTCTGTGGCAGCTACATGGTGTCTCTCTGACTCCACCTACTTTCTCACAGCATTCAGTTTAGTTTTCCTGCCTAGCTTTATTCTGTCCTGCTGTAGGCCCAAGCAGCTTCTTTATTCCTTAACCAATAAAAGCAACACATATACAGAAGGACTTTCTACACCATTTCCTAAGGGCTGAGCAGTCCCATCCTCTGTGTTCTGCTGTAGACAAAGAACCCAGAGCCAGCTGGGAACCTTGCCCTTCTTTGTGCCTTCCTAAGTGTCTAGAAGGAGCTGGTTGCATGTTTCTCTGTGCTTTTAACAAACTTTCATGCCAGTGTCTGTGCTGTAGCACACCAGCAATGCTGTCCATCTGCCAGTCTGTGAATCTGACCCCTCCACCCTGCTTTCTGCATTCTGGTGCCTCCTGTGTGCTGGTACCCATACCATATACAGTTCTTCCCAGTTAGATGGTTAAAATGCCACACAGAATTGCTTTCAAAGCTGGGAAGTATTTAGCTGTGTGTTTAATGTTGAGTTTTGTTTCTTAATTATCCTTACATTTTGGTTTGGTATCAAGTGTCTGTGTAATTTAAAGCAGAATGACTATTTAAATCTGTTTGAAAAGGATACATTTCTGAAATTCCCATATGTATAATAAGCTGTTCTGCTGAATGTATAATGTCCTTCATTGTGGATCACTGTTTCCACCTAATAGACTCTGTTTATTATACAGATATGTTCCAAGTTACTTTCGTAAGTATACTTTCCAGCAACCACATAAAAAGATACAAACACAATATGTATTCAAACAAAAGCCTTTAATTTTTGAATATTTTTATTTGCATATATTAATTAGACATAATAATATATTTTATTGTGACCTTTCCATACATGCACATGATGTATTTTGGTCATATTTGTTTCATGTCTTTTTTTTTTTCAATGACCCAATGAGTTTCATTGGCAGTCCTTGCAGGACTACACTGATGATGTGTTTACAGGACTGTGTGTGCCTTGCCAGCATCTACACACACACACACACACACACACACACACACGAGGGAGGGGTGTAGTTGGGAAGAGGCAGGGGATTAATGGGAATGAAATATATTATGTACGTGCATGAAAATATCATCATAAAGCCCATTGTTATATATAGCTAATAAATGCTTATAAAAATATTTAAAATGGAAGCTAATGTCTCCCCCTCCCACATCCACCATGAGCCCTGTGCCCTCCTCTCCACTCCATGCCAGGATATTGACAGGCCCAATCTCGTACAAATAACTGTGTGATAATCACTGCTGTGTGAGTTCAGGTGTGCGCCAGCATCATCATGTGTGGACATCCGTGTTCCACACCACTTCCCCAGCCCTTCCTCTGACTCTTATGTTTTTTCCACCTCTTCTTCCAAGAAACTCCCTGAGCCTTGGAGGGAGTGCGATGGGTGTCCCACATATAGTTAAGCATTTATCTGTCTTTTAACAGCACTTCAGCCAATTTTAAGCCTCTGCAGTTATGGCTTTTCCAAAAATAAACTTTTCTGACTAAAGCTGATAGGAACACCTAATCTATAGGCACACATGTATTTATTTATAGGCAGTTTGATAGACACAGCAAAACAAGAGCAGTAACTTTGGGGACTTCACTGGGTACAATGACTTCCCCAACCATGGGACTTTGACTAGGTTTACAGTACCACCATGAATTCTCCCCCATGAGCGGGTCTCAAATCCAATCAGAAAGCAGTTGGTTACGCCTGTAACAGACTTACCACTGTGGCACTGGTGGCTGACCAGTATTGTTGTACACAGGGCCTAAAGTGGAAAGCTTTTTTGTTTTTTTTTTGTTGCATTTGTGGGTATTGTAGCTAATTGCTTCTAGAGTTAAATGACCAGTAGAAATAGGATACCTAATATCTATTTTCTTAGTCCTCATAAATTCTTTAATTGTATATATATATATATATATATATATATATATATATATATATATATATATTTGGAGACAGGATCTCACTATATAGCACTGGTTAGCCTGGAATTCACTAGGTGGACCAGATTGGTCTCAAACACATGAGAACATACACACACATACATGAGATCTTGAAAATGAAATGAATTTTAATTTTTTAAATGAAAGAATTATTTGCATTTATGGGCTGTTTCCATTCATGTATCTTTAAGGAGCACATATTGTTATCTATACTGGTTAATAATATGGCAGGGCTTCTTATACCTATAGCTTTGTACCTGTTGACCAGTCTGCTCTATTCTTCCCTGCCCAGTACTTTCCCTGAGCTCCAGTAACCATTGTTACTGTTCTCAAGTCCTTTAAGGTGAAAATTTTAGACAATTACTTTTTATTTAGAGACAAGTCTCAGGTCGTCCATGGCCATGTAGAGCTGAGGTGCGCTTTGTTCTTCATGTGTTTCTGTCTCCATCTTTCTTGTGCCAGGATTGGTGGGATGTGCCCCCATCTACAGATTATGTGTGCTCGACACCGAGCCCAGGGTTCCTTGCATGCTAGGCATGCATCTTACCAGCTGAGCTACATCCCCAGCCTCTGTGTAAGTCCTTTAGATTCTGTATGAATCAGATTGTGTGGTACTGTCATTGTATTCCTGCCTTATTTCTCTTAGCATAATGGTCTTCAGTTCTGTTTATGTTGTCGCAAATGGCAGGAGGAGATTTTATGATGGAATTGTATTTATTCCCTTGATGTATATGAACCACATTTTATCTGTTCATCAATTGGTGGACATTCAGGCTGATTTTATAACACAGTTTTAAATGCTACAAGCAAGGCGAGCTTGAAAATGATGGGTTGTTGAAGTAAAACAGCCACCCAATGGAATGCCTAGAAAATATGTTGATTATTATAAGTTCAACAGCTACTTAAGTGCCTTGTCAACAAATATAGCTTCAAACTCAGACTCTAGAAATTGTTTTGTAGTTACAGTTTTGTTCTTTTTTACTAATAGTTTATATAGTCAATGGAGAATTTAACAAGATATTTAGTCCCTGGTCAATATACGATTTAAAATGAATTATGTTGGCTGGGCATGGTGGTGCACACCTTTAATCCAGGCACTCAGGAAGCAGACAATAGAGGATCTCTGTGATTTCCAGTTCAGCCAGGGATATATAGTAAAATTCTGTCTACAAAACAAAACAAAACAAAAACCCCTGAGGGGTATGTGTGTGTGAGTGTGTGTGTATTCGTGTACATACACATATTGTACACACACACCTTATGACTAGAGAGATGGCTCAAAGGTTGAGAGCACTTACCCATGGAGGAGGACCTGGGTCCATGTCCATCACCACATGGCAGCTCACAACCCCCTGCAGCTCCGCTGTGCACTGCCGGTGCACACCGAGAGGTCCCACCACCTGGCTGAAGTACTGGGTTGACCAGGCTGTCCCACCCCTGCTCCTCACTCAGGAGCCAGGAAATACAGGAGCTGTTGTTAACTGTAGCCAAAAGCTGTCATGCTAACACATGAGGCCTTGGCCTCTTGACTGGAGGTTTGCCTGTTTTAAGAGCCTTTTCATGTGCTGGCTCAGCTGATACTCTTATCTATAAACTCACACTGTGGCCATGCGTTTCATGTGTAGCAATATTACTAAAAATCTCAAGCGTATCTTTGACACCAAACAAATCACCGCCTTGCCACTGAAGGGCCTCACTCAGGTCTCCCAGGTAAATTATAGTCTGATGAATCCTGGCTGTCTCAATCATTCAACCGCAGTTCAATATCTGCTATCATCTGGCAAGGTGCTCATTAGACATGGGAAACAGAGTAGTGACTAAGAGTCAGGCAAAAAATGTATATGTAAGAACCACACATGCATAAAACTGTTAACCTTAGGCAGGGTTCAGTTCCCGGCGCCCACATCAGCTAGCCGACAACTGCCTGTAACTCCAATTCCAGGGGATTCGATGCCCTCTGGCCTCTCTGGGCACGTGTACACACGTGCTGCCCATAAGTTCGTGCACATACACACATACAAATACTTGAAAAACAAAACAGTGAAGCATGGCCTTGCACTAAACACAAAGAGGTCATGTGAGTGCAGAGCCTGCGTGTGTGGAGTGCTCCTCTGCACTTTTGAGGGAATCATGTAACATACACGAATTGACATGGAGTCTTGATAGTTGTCGGCAGATAAAAGCAGCGAAGCTGGAGTGCCTGGAGACAGCCCTGATGCCCGGTCGCTCTCCCTGCTTATCACCCTGTGCTTGGTTCAGGCTGGGTTCTGCCACACTGCCCCCTTCTCATTGCCCACTTTACAAAGATTGTTCTTAATGCTTGTCATCTTCCTTCCCAAGTGAGTGTCCAGATAGCATGAGGGCAGCAGCGTGAGTCTGACTCCAGGCAACTTTGGTTTTCAGCTAGACGACGGAGAGCACAAAGCCCAAGCGTTTGAAAGCACCGAGTTTGTAACGGTGCTACCACATGTATTTTGGACTGGGTAATTGAAAAGGAATATTTCATTCCACTTTTCTCAGAATACAAAGACTGAAGCAGATTACATCAAATGGTAGGCTCTGTGGAAATTCAAAATTCATAGTATTTCTCGAACAGTTTAGTATGTTTGAAATGAACACACTGAATACTTTTCTGCATCTTTCTTTGTTTTCGTTATCTGTGTAGGTGCCATAAGCAAAAGAAGGTCAGAAGCCACATCTAATGTCCCTTACTCAGATCTACTTAAATGTCCCCCCACAATCCTGCCCCTGCTGACTTGGCCTTTAGAAAGGGGAGGCTGTGTGTTCAGCCAGCCAGCCCTTCTCCTTGCTTGATGCACTTCTGCGCCCTGTTTGGTCCTGAGCATGCCCCAGGTGGTTTAGCCCTTTTCTTCTCAGGGCTTGTGGCTGAGGGGCGGGTCTGTACGCACTGCCTGAAGCTGGGCTTGAACAGGTGATGTCAAAGGGAAGGATGATCTCTGCTTGAAGCAAAGGGGCAAAGTTTGGTCTTTACTAACAAGAGGTAGCTGGAGCGAGTCCGAGTTTCGTCGCCTCTCCGTCCTGTTTGTTGTTTGTAAAACGAGATCTATAGAAGGAAACCTGAAGAAATTAATAATAAAGGCTTACATTTATTCAACATTTTCTTAGTGCCAGATACCGTGCCAGGCACTTTACACCCATAATGTTATTGATTTCTTGGAGCAGTTCCCTGCGGTTCAGATACTATTAACTTATGTTTTGCAGATGAGAGGGAGGAGAGGCACGGGGTTAAGTGATTTGTAGTGTGGCAGGGTTAGTGAGCTGGGCAGGATGGGAACCCTAGCAGCTGTCTCCCATCTGCAGGACTCCAGTTCCCCCACCTTCCCCAGGTTGCACACAGGCGCAGTGCTCAGGAAATGAGTCAAGTCATGCCTAGACGTTGCGTAACATTAAGTCCCAAGAAGACACTCTCTTTGCATTTATTGTCTAATCCTATGTCTTTTCTCCCACTCACACATACACGTGCACACACACACGCACACACACAATACACATGTATATAAAATACCCCCTGAAGCTTTATGTGACACTGCTAATATCTCTTAACAAGGAGGAGAGCCAGCTCCAGTCCAGAGCCTTCACCAGGAAGCATACTTTAAAACCGCCCCTCTTTTCTTGTCTTAACCTTCTATTTATGGCAAATGATATTGGCCTCCTTTATCTGGTTGTAACTTAATGTCTTTAGGTCACATTGGAGCAAAAAGTCAACCCAAAGGAAAATCTTCAGTCCAGGTAGGATGCAGATGTGGTCCAGTTCTGAAGGTGGTATAGGAATTTGTAATATGGGGAAATTTCTCAAGGGAGCAGTCGAGGGGTAAAAGCCAGATAGCCCTCAGGGGAGAGTGTTCTGTTCCTTCATACGGCAGCCAGAGGGCCAGCAAGCAGGTCCCATCTGTGCCTTTTTCCTTCTCTTTAGGCGGCTACTGTGATTTAGTGGAACTCTTTGCAGACCTGAAGTAATGTGTAACTTCACAGCTAGCTGCACTGGCAATGGAAATGGGAAGTGGTTGGTGCTGTTATCTTTAAAACCAAAAAGAACAATCTGTAGGCCTTAGTTTGATGTCTTGGTTCTTGAGAAACAATTAAGTTCTATTTATAAGTAGATTCCAACTGTATCTAGCTTATCAATTTTTGTTTGTTTTCCTGACAATGCCGTAAGGGGTTGGTGGGGGAGGGGAGATGGTACCTGAAACATTTAAACTTCTTTGCACAGTAGTATCAAAGTTTTCACCTAGGCAGTTACAGCTCACTAAATGGTAATTCTATTTTTTTTTTTTTTTAAGGACAGCGCAATTAGATTTTGTTGAGATTGAGACGTCAGTGTCTCTTGGTGTATTTGTCAGGACAGAGTCACAGGTAGTTTGCAAGTGCTCATGAGCAAATCGGGGTGGGAAGACATTGAAACCAGCACAAGTAGATTGTCCTCATCATCACGTAGACAAAACAGTCAGGAGCCGGGCTCCGGGCTATAAGCGCTAGTGGCATGATATAATGAAGTTGTATTCTATTAGGCTCCTGTGCGCGGGGAGCAAATGTCATCACCTGAACGTGGCCGCATCTCTGTGATACAACCTCATCTGTTCCGTCAACTAGTTTTGCTCTGATCAATAAGCAGTTTTCTGTGGCCTTTCACTGCTGTCAGATGTCATTGAGTGATGTAAATGCACGTCAGAAACTGGAAACTTGGCAGCCCCCCCCCCCCACAGTGGGCAGAGGCAGAAGACGGAAATCGCTGCAGCGGACACAGGTGACAGCTGACGTCTCCTTGGGGTGACTGGGTGTATGCCGCAGCAGCCGGCATTTTTCCAGCCTCGACACAAAGGAGATGATCCTGTTATTTGTAAAAGACAGAGCAGATGTTTCCAAATAATTTAAGAAAAAAATATTGTTCTTTTAAGTTGTAGCACGGTGATTATGTGATTTGTATAAAACGTTCCAAAAATAATTAGGTTTTGGCAAACGGAAAATTAAGGCAAATGAAAATATGTTTCTAGCCATTTTCTCTACCGCTCATTGCTTAAATTATGATTAGAAGTTTTGGTCAGTCACCAAAAGGTGTAGCCCCCAAAACATTAACTCTCACAGTGTTCATGCAACAACAGGAAGGAAAGGAAGTTGCCTAGGGCTGCAGCCAATGGAAGAGCCAGAGGAAAAGCAGGCTCAGCGCTGACTGCTGTGGCAAGGGTCAGATCCAATACCGACTGTTCAGAATCGTGCAAACACAGTGGAACATTGGGTAGCCAGTGAGGACCTTGGGGAGTGCAGATCGGAACCTGGTCAGGGAAGAGTGGGGCATGAGGAGCACTTTCTTTTCTGCCCGTGTGAATGTTCTATTGTTCAAAATGTTAAATTATAAAAGAGATATCTATTCCACATGTAGAATTGTCTTAAATGTGTGAAAAGAAGTATAGTATAGTACAGTACAGTATAGTATAGTACAGTACAGTACAGTATAGTATAGTATACTATAGTATAGTATAGTATAGTACAGTACAGTACAGTACAGTATAATATAGTATAGTACAGTATAGTATAGTATACTATAGTATGGTATAGTACAGTACAGTATAATATAGTATAGTACAGTACAGTACAGTACAGTATAGTATAGTATACTATAGTATAGTATAGTACAGTACAGTATAATATAGTATAGTACAGTATAGTATAGTATACTATAGTATGGTATAGTACAGTACAGTATAATATAGTATAGTACAGTACAGTACAGTATAGTATAGTATAGTATTACCAAAGGACAAATGTTCCCAGAGTTCTGGTTAGATTTCTGTGACTACAAGGACATTCGGGACACATAGCTTGTAGTTGAAGTGCTTGCCTAGCATACAGAAGCCCCAGGTTAGATCCCAGCACTACATAAAACTAGGGATGGTGTCTTATGGCTGGAATCCCAGAACTTTGGAGTTAGAGGCAGGAGGATAAGAAGTCCACTGTCATCTGCTGCTGCATTATAAATCTGAGACCAACCTGGGTCACATAAGACTGTCTCAAAAAACCAGCAAACAAGTAAAAAGGCATTCAAGGTCCTATAAAAGATGGTGAACTGAGGCTGTGTTATGTGGTCCACGTGGATGGGAGGTTGTGATCACCACCCTAAGATGTCTGATTGACTTACAGAAAACACTATCTGGTGTTGAGCTGCTGTGCCTGTGGGGTTAGGGATGAAGCAGGATGATTGACATAAGCTTTGTGCTAGATGTCCAGAAGATCCTGGAATGCATGGCTGTCAGCAACCAGAAGCTGGACACAGATGAGGCTGAGGACCTGAAGATGGTGGTAACAGGTATCACCAAACAGTCATGTTCATGGCTACCATGCCCCATAGCAATGAATGGTAGGTACATCTAGCCAGGGGCTGCCTTCAGGAGTTTGCTGTGCTTTTTATTAGCTCTGCAGCTAAGCCCAAGGAGCCTATAGAGCAAAAGAAAAGGTCTCATGTCAGAGTCAGAAAAGAGAGAAAGCAGCTGCCAATCTTGGAACATGGTTTTGTTCTACCCATCATCGTTTTCATCAATAGGCGATAGTGACATGTTGGCAAAGTCCCTAGAGGAGATGGAGTACTGTGCTTGTACATTGCATGATGGAAAAGGCCAGGAACAGCAGGAATTTGTTCGACCTCAAGGCCAGAGCCAAGGTTTGCCTGGTCATGGTCATATCCAAGATGTGTCTAAGGTTATCAACTATGTTATGGCCAAAAATATGGACAATTACATTCACTACATTGGCTACGTGGAAAAAGCAAGGAAGAGTGGTGTAGCCATCACAAGAGCTCAGCTTGGTTCTATGCACTGGAGCAACCTCCTCAAGAGCCTGTCATCTTGTCGCCCAGAAATAGTGGGCCACCCAGATACCCAGCATAAACAATTACCCCACCAAGAAGCTCTGGGAAGAAGCCAGGCTTGCTTGACAAGACACTTCCATGAAAGTGCCTTGGCACTGGGGCCTTTTCTTTAAGATCCTCATATCTCTTCTTCCAGGTTCTCATTCTTGTGCTAGGGCAATTAGGAAACAACCAAACTCCCTAGTTTCAGACCTTCCAGGACAAAGGCCTGAGTGCAGAGCTACACAGGGCCAGGAAGTAGGAGGCAGGGAGAACAAACTGCCTCAGGTTTGGCTCAGTGCTACCCTGTGCAGCTTGGTGTCTGTCCTGGTTTATGAAGTGTTAGTTTAGCGCTGTCCCCTAGACAGAACAAACACCTGGTCACCTGATGGGATCTCCAGCAGCACAGAGGTGGGTGTGACTGTGTTGCAGTGACATCATTACTGAAAGTTATCCAGAGGATCTGGGTACCCGTGAAGATTGTGACCATCTCTGTTACTTTGGTAACTGTTTTGCATTGGGAGTATAGAACAGATTCGGAGGGTTTAGAACTATGTAAAGCTCTGTGCCATGGTTCTTGTGCATTCCAAGCATTCCAGCCCCAGGGAATTGTTTTAGATATGGGGACAGGGTAAGCTGGCTGTGCCCATCCTTAAATCATGGAGTGAAATTTCATTTTTCCTGTTGAGAAGATAAGTTTGCATATTCTGAGAATAGATGCATGAATATTAAAATACCAAACAACAAAACCGTTTAGCACATGCAGGATGGCTCAGTAGGTAAAGGTGCCTGCTGCCAAGTCTACCAGCCTGAGTTCCTGGGAGCCACATGGTGAAAGTTTTCCTGTAACTCTGACTTGTGTGTGTGTGTGTGTGTGTGTGTCCAGAGAACACACTCAAGTATTGCTCCTCAGGAGTGATTTCCACCTTATTTTTTTTTTTTTTTTTTTAGACAGGCTTTCTCACTGGCCTAGAGCTTGCCAAGTAAGCTAGGCAAGCACCCACCAGGGATCTGCTGATTTTCAGCCTTGCCTTCCAAGCATGTGCCAGCATCCTCATGTTCACGTGGGTTCTTGTAATTAAACTTAGGTTCTTGTGCTTTGAAAGCAAGTATTTTACTAGCAGAACCATCTTCATAGCCCCCCAAAAAGTGAGATTGAATTTCATTGGTTCTTTCCCATAAAGTATTGGTTGAGTAATTCATTCAAGAGTGTGTTTTTTACTGAGGAATACAGCCAGCACTGGGGCTGGGTGGCCAGAGGGTTTGTCGGTTCAAGGCAGAAAGATAGTTTATTCTAGAAATAGCAAGCCAGTATTCACTACGAAGGAGTAGGACTTGTAAAGAGAGGATGTTGGGGAGTTAAGATCACCAGAGATCAGATTCACTCTGAGAATGAGAAAGTTACTTGAAATAATCTAACAGGAAGTTACTGTGGAACTTGACTCCCTCCCCCGCCACCCCCACACACAGGGGCTTTAGGTGCTCTCTGCTTTGCTCCCATTGTCTTGAGACTTCCCCACCCAGGGTAATCCAGTGGGCTCTTTGCACAGCCCCCACCATGTCCAGTTTTTGCTTTTTCCTGTTTCTTTTAAAGCTCTTTTCCTGTTCATCTCAGGGTCAGTGATACCAGAGCAGGGAGAGGAGTTCAAAATTAGGGTCACTCCCTCTTTGCTGCGAGGCACGCTGGGAGTGTAAGGGGCGGACTGACTTCTGGGAGAGAGCAAGTAATTGAGCTGAAGAAAGCTAAATAATATGTAACCATTTCCGGTAAAGGTTCCAAAGTGGGTGGCTCCTAGCCTGCTGTCACCTGGTTAAGGTAGAGGTGGAAGGGGTCACCGCTAGCCCTTTCACGGAGATCTCTGATTTGGATCTTAGCAATCATTCCCACCCTGCTATCCCATGAAACTGGCTTAAAGTCTTTTCTCTTCCAATGTACCTTCTAGGTTCTTTCAACAGTGTATAGATAGACTACAGACGCATGGATGCCCTGCGCGGAATGGGGAAGTGAACCTAAGGCATTGTGTGTGTGTTAGGTCTAACTGCTGGGCTATGTCACAGCCCCATACCTCAAATTCTCTGTAGTAGGTTATTGCTGGGCTCCCTGACACCTCCGCCCTTACAAACTCACTTTAAGGAAACAGACGCTTCACCTATCCATAACCTGCGGTGTGTCTGAAGGCTGACAGGTCAGCCTCATCTGGCGAGTAATCTGGGATGTACGCATCCCAGATAATTCTGATCTGCTTGCATGGCGTGTTCTGTCATGCTCCCCCCCCCCCCCGCCCCCAGTTCTATACTGTACAGAAGATTTGTCAGCTAGCCTTAATTATTTTGATATTGGGATCTAATCTCTACAACTTCAGATGCTAACCTCCTTTTCTGTGACAGAGGAGCTTCTACTGAAGTAAAAATGACTCTCCTGCTCTTAAGATGCCACAGGGAACAGAAGAACCCTGGTCCAGCCAGGCTTCTGCCTCGTTCAGCAATGCCCCCTTAGAAAATGGTTTCTACCAATGAGCACAGAAACCTTCCCAGGGTGACTGGCTGGGAACATGCAATGCAAGCTCTTAACTTCTTCATAGAATTTATGGAGTAAGTATGCTGTTTGCTTGCTTGTTCCATTCCTCTTTCTCCTTCTGACTTCACATTTGGTTTTCAGACATTTAAGAAAGGATTTGAAGGAAACCCACTTGGGTGTGCGTTCAGATTTTCAGCTGTGCCTCCCAGCCTTGGTGGTAGTGATGCACTCTTTATAGGTTTTTAGTTGCTGGAGTGAGGATTCTTCTCATATTTAATCAGCAGCAATCTAAGAGTTGAACTAGTTTTGAACCCCATTATTATTATTTTTTTCATGTTGAGAAATATTGTGTGTGTGTTTATTGATTTTTATTGAGCTCTACAATTTTCTCTGCTCCCCTCTCTGCCTCTCCCCTCCCCTTCAACCTTCTCCCAAAGTCCCCATGCTCCCAATTTACTCAGGAGATCTTGTCTTTTTCTACTTCCCATGTAGATTAGATCTATGTATGTCTCTCTTAGGGTCCTCATTGTTGTCTAGGTTCTCTGGGATTGTAATTTGTGGGCTGGTTTTCTTTGCTTTATTTAAAAACTACTTATGACACTTGGGAGGCAGAGGCAGGTGGATCTCTGTGAGTTCGAGTCCAGCCTGGTCTACAAGAACTAGTTCCAGGACAAACTCCAAAACCACAGAGAAACCCTGTCTCGAAAAAAAAAAAAAAAACAACAAAACAAAACTACTTATGAGTGAGTACATGTGATAATTGTCTTTCTGTGTCTGGGTTACCTCACTCAAAATGATGTTTTCTAGCGCCATCCATTTGCCTGCAAAATTTAATTCTGCTGTATAGTATACTCCATTGTGTAAATGTACCACATTTTCCTTATCCATTCTTTGGTCGAGGGACATTTAGGTTGTTTCCAGGTTTTGGCTATGACAAACAATGCTACTATGAACATAGTTGAGCACATGTCCTTGTGGCATAGTTGAGCATCCTTTGGCTATATACTCAAAAGTGGTATTACTGGGTCTTGAGGAAGGTTGTTTCCTAATTTTCTGAGAAATTGCCACACTGACATCCAAAGGGTTTATACCAGCTTGCATTTCCACCAGCAATGCAGGAATTGAACCCCAATATTATTAAGTCTCTTCGCCGAGATGCAATAAATCAAATTAGGCCAAATTAAATCCAGGTTTTAATCTGAGTAAAGCATTCCTGGGTGGTCCCAGAGGAAGAGGAGAAACCAGGAGGGAGAAGCACAGGGCAAATCGGGAAACCACACCTCAGATAGCCTGTAGGTGTGGTCCCAAGTATCCCAGGGGGAGGAGCTGACCCCACCATCCCACAGGTGGGGTCTGGAGAGGGCAGCTCCTGGGGAGACTCCAAACAGAAATCCCAAAACCACATTCATGTATTCAGTAAATAAGTCTAAAGCAGAACTTGCGCTATTTTACGTTGTTATTCCATTTATTTATTTGTTGTGTGTGTATTTATTTGCGTGTGTGGGTACGCATGAGCTAAGGCACATGTACCAAGGTTGGGAGATGGCTCCGCACAGTCAGTTCTCTCTGCCCCCTGTCTGTGGATCCTGGGGATTGAACTCAGGTCGTCAGGATTCGTGGTAAGTGTTGTTACCTGCCAGGAGGTTCCAGTTGGAATGTGGCTGATAAACCAAGAGGCATCATTGAGAGCAGTGATAATAAGGGTCAGAAAGGTCCTTGTACTCTAAGAAAGCTACATCTTTGGCCTCTGATGCCTCTTCCTCCAGGCAGCCCTGCTATGTAGATCAGTCTAGTCTCAAACGTGTGATTATTTGGAACAGCTTTGCTAGTCATAATAACTCTTGCCTCAGCCTCGTTTTTTAAAAATATTTATTTATTATGTATACAATATTCTTTCTACGTGTATACCTGCAGGCCAGAAGAGGGCACTAGACCTCATTCCAGATGGTTGTGAGCCACCATGTGGTTGCCGGGAATTGAACTCAGGACCTTTGGAAGAGCAGGCAATGCTCAACAGCTGAGCCATCTCTCCAGTCCCCTTGCCTCAGGCTCCTTATGCAGGAGTCAACACGCCGCTTCTTTCTCCTATGAGGGTAGCTGTTGTTAGTGTCAGGCTCTGTCTTTCTTACCCTACTCAACCCTTTAAAGGCTCTCTCTCTAAATACAGGCACATTGAGAGAGCATCCTCTGCGCATGGCGGAGGTGGCAGAGTTCAGTCTGGAAGTGAGATGGTCTCAGAGAACTTGTCTCCCTAGGTGGAGGATTGAATGAGAAATGTCCCTCATGGGCTCAGGCATTTGGACAGTTGGTGCCCATTTGGGTGGCACTGTTTGGGGAAGCTTAGGAGGCGTGGCCTTGCTGAATGAAAGCCACTAGAGGCAGGCTTTTGGGTTCTATGGCCCCCTTCTTCTTGCAGTTTCCTCTTTGACTTCCTGATTGTTGCTCCCGTGAGGTGAGCTGGCTCAGCTTCCTGTTTTAGCTACCATGCGTGCCTACTGTCTGATTTCTTTCTGTAAGTTACCTTGGTCATGGTGTCTTATCATGAGCAAAGGAAAGCGACTCATACACTTACAGAGAGAATTATTCATTAGGCTTTAAAAAAATTTTGTTTTGATTTATGTTATTAGGAGAGTACATTACTTTATAGTTAATTATGTTTTATTTTGGTAGGTTGTAAGTGTCTTATGGCTGTAGATTATGGCACCATGTTTATTAGGAATTTAGTATAAAGAGTTCACCAAGTTTGAAAGCTGGTAAGTGGATGCTAAATGTCTAATCTAATTTCCCGATGTCTATTCAGATGGGGAGGAAAAGGTGTTTCAGAGAAGCTAGGTGTTTACCAAAGCCACCGAGTCCTGAAGAGCAACCAGAGTGGGTTTTCTGGAATGTGGTTGCCTACTGTGCGTCACCCAGCACCGCCTGTGAATAGAGCTGAAATGAGGTTGAGACTCGGTGCTGTCTGAGTCCGTTTCTCCACGTACAAACTCCGGGGTGTGTGTGTCTGATCTGTAGAAAAATTTATTTTATACTCAGGGCAATTACAACTTTTTGCCACTTATTAAGACTTCAGAGATACAAACCAGTAGCTCAGTAATTGCTTTCTTGAATCTGCCTTTAATAATTACATTTAGTAAGGCTGTATCGAAAATTAGAAAGGCAGAGACTAATGGAAAACTAGATTTTTCACTGAATTAGAAAGCAAGACAATCCATATATTGACAACACTTCAAGTTGAAAGAGATCAGGAAAACTGTTTTGGACTGTTTGTGCAGAGAGGCAAACGGGGCCCTGATGGGCAGTGGCACCCACATTTTATGGAGACAGAGAAACTCTCAGAGATTTCATGTAAATCGGCACGTTGAGAGGAGAGAGTCCAGCTCTGATTTCAGGGAAGTCATTTGAATCTTAAAGCCTGGAATTTCTCCTTGGTCCTAACAAAGAAGTAGAAAATAAAGAATTGTGTTAATGAAGTGGAAATATCTTCGAATTTGAAAAGAAAAAGGTGCACAACTCATTTGGGAGGTTGTACCTAAGAACCAGATAGAAACCCAAGCAGGAGAGCTGCGGCGAGAGGGACATTAGATTTGTTCCTGTGATCTTGGTTATGCTGATTTTTTGTGACTAGAAAAATTAGTCATTTAATCTCCCTGTATTTCAGGAAGCGTATTAGGGAGATGTGACAATATATGAACTCTCTGAGGCTATTTAGGTATTAGGAAAGTAATATCATAATCTTCACTGAATGAAACAAACACTGTCACATCTTCCTATGTCAGAGGGTCAAAGGGCAGGAAACAAGGTCAGGTAACCTCTCACACACTGGATTTCCTCCTAGCTCAGACCCTGGCTCTGCAGGTCACTTGTGTGGGGGGTCCCACGGAGCTCTTCTCATGTGCAAGGTTATTGGAACTTCAGAAAAAAATAATGCCTTCAAAAAGAGCTGAATCTCTTTAGTGGTGTCCTGTTAGCCTAGCCCAGCCATTCCTCAGAAGGCCAGCGTTTGCTTACAGCCTATGCCACTGGCATATTTTATGTATCCCTCCAAGGTAAGAGGTTTTGAAATGTCCAGAAATTAGAGAACTCAGGTAGCATTTTGTCTTGAGCCAGCTTTATGGCATTTCCTTTTCAGCCAAGAAGAGAGAAGTAAGAAAAAGAAGCCAGTGGAGCAAGACAGGAACAGAAAGTGTCTGTGGTTGAGCCTTCCTGAGAAACCTGGGTCATTAGTGTTGGTAGGCGGAACTGATCACAGCAGAAGTTACACAGGCTGAGGAAGGTGGGCAGAGAGCAGGGAGAGAGAGGATAGAGGTGGCCTTCCTGGAGAACTAACTACATCTGCTCCTTGGCCAGAGAGATGCAGACCAAGACAGCTAGCTGGAAGGAGTCGCTGCTGAATGTGCGGAGGAACTGTGAGGTAAGCAAGCTTACCTAGTGTGGTGGTTTGAATCGGAATGGCCCCCTGAGTGAGACTCACGTGTTTGAATGCTTGACCCTTGGGGAGTGGCACTATTAGGAGGTGTGCCCTTGTCAGAGGAAGTGTATCACTGTGGGGTGGGCTTCGAGGTCTCATATGCTGACACTATACCCAGTGTGACACACAGTCTCCTTCTGCTGCCTGTGGTATCAAGATGTAGAACTCTCAGCTCCTTCTCAAGCACCATGGCTGCCTGCATGCCACCACGCGTCTCACCGTGACAATAATGGACTAAACCTTTGAAACTGTAAGCCAGCCTCTATGAAATGCTTTCCTTTGCAAGAGTTGCTTTGATCGTGGCGTCTCTTCACAGTGATAGAAAGTCTAACTAAGACACTGACTTATGGAGGAATTAGCATTTGATTGTCCATACGCTGTGTAAAATGTGGTATAGAACACGTGCATATAATTACAGTCTCTACCTTAGAGCAGACTTGGAACAAATATATCTGGCAAAGCAATGCTATAGTTATAGTTATATAGTTATATAGCAATGCTAATGTTATAGTTAAGTGAAATATTAAGATGTGAAGAAGTTTTGGTCACCCCCCACCCCATGTTATAGATAACAGCCAGCTAGAGCTAAGAAGGGTTCTCCTGTGATTTTGCCTAAGTGTTAAGGAGGGAGGTGGTGTGGGGTTTGATGATTCATAGCTAGTTTTCTTTTTTAAATAATTATTTCCAGTCAAAAGTATGTGTGTGTTATGTATTCAGAGTGCAGAAAAAAGAAGAAAAAATTTAAAAAGGAGGAGAAGAAAGGAAAAACAGAGAAGGGAGAAAAAAAAACACTTCATAATTCTTTAAGAACATTTTCTGTCCCACCCCCACCCCCAGGACTGTCTTATAAAGGATGTGTGAATGAGCCTGTGCCCTGTGCCGTCATGCACATGTGCTTACTAAATTAAGAGTCTCTCTTTTAGTAGCCTGCTTTCATTTGTTCTGGTTGGGAGGGTCTTGCAATGAAGCCCAGGCCAACTTTGCACCTGTAGTGTCTTAGTCTTCTGATTGCTGAGATTACAGGCATGTAACTAGCCTGCCCAGCTTTTTTTTTAAATTTTAACAGAATTAACAGTATCATTTTATGTTAATAAATCTTATAAAATATGCATATGCTG
Source organism: Chionomys nivalis (assembly GCF_950005125.1). Classification (NCBI taxonomy): domain Eukaryota; kingdom Metazoa; phylum Chordata; class Mammalia; order Rodentia; family Cricetidae; genus Chionomys; species Chionomys nivalis. The sequence goes on along the minus strand of NC_080099.1, from coordinate 30,919,854 downwards.
TTATTAGTCCTCCCCTAAAACATTGCTATGTTTGTAATTTTTGTCATTGAAATGTACTTTTAAAAAGAGTTTTGACGGCTGCGTAGTGGTGGCGCACGCCTTTAATCCTAGACTTTGGAGGCACAGGCAGAGAGTATCTCTGAGTTCGAGGCCAGCCTGGTCTACAGTGCAAGTTCCAGGACAGGCTCCAAAGCTACAGAGAAACCCTGTCTCAAAACAAACAAACAAACAACAATAAATAAAATTAAATAAAATAATGAACATACAATAACTTTGTAATTGTTAAGGTTTCTCTTGTTATAATGAAGCACTATGGCCATAAAGTAAGCTGGGGAGGAAAGGGTTTAGTTGGCATACACGTCAGCATTGCTGTTCGTCCCTGAAGGAAGTCAGGACAGGAGCTCACACAGGGCAGGAACCTGGAGGCAGCAGCTGATGCAGAGGTCATGGAGGGGTTCTGCATAGGCTTGCTTCCCCTAGCTTGTTCAGCTTACTTTTTCTTATAGAACCCAGGACCACCAGCCCAGGGATGGCACCACCCACAATGGCTGGGCCTTTTCCCATCACTCATTAATTAAGAAAATGCCCTACAGCTGAATCTTATGGAGGCCTCTTCTTCATTGAGGTTTCCTCCTTTTGGATAACTCTAACTTGTATTAAGTTGATGTAAGCCTACCAGCACAAGTTTCTTATAAATATGAAAATGAGAAGTAAGTCATATTTCAATTTTAGCATGGTACTATGTGCAATAAACAGTATATAATATTAGTATATTATATGATTACATATTATAGAAATAATCACCCTTTTGTACTTTGTGTTCAATGTGTGTGTGTGTGTGTGTGTGTGTGGCGTTCCTGTGTATGTGTGCCAGTACACTTGTGTGGGAATACACATACACATGTGTGCTTGTAATGTGGAGACCAGAGGGTGGCCTCATGTGTCACGCCCAGGGCCACCATCTGCCTTCTTTAGGGAAGACTTTCATAACGGCTTGCCACTCATCAATTAGGCCAAGCTGGCCGTCAGCGAGTCTCAGAAACCCTCCTGGTGTCCCCTCCCCAGTACTGGGATTATAAGCCTTGCCATCATTTTTATGCGGGCACCAGGGATCGAACTCATGTCCCGGTGCTTACTAGGCAAGTGCTTTACCAACTGAGCCATCCTTGCAGCTCCTCTGCTATATTTTTTTTATGGGTATTGATTCAGAGTTAAGAGTTCTTTTGGTTTGTCTCCTGAAAAGCCATGTAAGAACAACAGATAAAACTTTTATTTCCAACCATCAACTATATTTAAATTGGATGTGCTGTCCCTGAGAGCCAGGCAAATTACTTCTTGGGAAATGTTTTTTGGTGGTGATTTGGTTTTTGTTGTTGTTTGTTTTTGGTCCTGTTGGGACGATGCTGTGATTTTAGCCTTAGGAGAGCCAGTCTCAGCAAAGCTATCCTGACGAGCAGAACTCTGGATGTGTTGAGAGCGAATCGTGGCTAGAGGCATTAGTGCCATATTCTATGAACCATTTTGTCTAGAAAAAGACTTTGTCCAAAAGTTTCGTTTAGACCTGTATGCACTGATTCACAAGGAAATGTTTGCTGATCCACTACTACACTGTCTCTGTGTAGAAAGAGAGAAAAGCACCCATTATGTGTAGGTAGGATAGGGATTTGACCTGTGAGTGTCTGATGCACTAAGCCCAGGGGTAAAGCTTGCAAAGCAGGGCCAACCTGCCGCACTTCCACATTGTCTGACTTCCCCCGTAGTTGCCTGCTTCGGACTTCCCGGGGACTCCTGGGGATGCCTGAATTAGAGCTTTGCGTGTTCCATATCTCTGGAGACTCCATATGGCATGTTACTAACAGTAAGCAGCCCGTACAAAGAGCAGAAAGCCCTCAAAATGATTATATTTCTGCAAGTCAACACCTTTTCCTGAGTCCATTGTTCTTTTCTAAAGCAGTCAGACAAATTAAATGATTATGATATATCATGTAACTGGAGAATCTCTTTGTTTGGGGTAAAAGAAATCAATACAAGAAGCGCGTGGAGTGGCCTTTTCCTCTTTCCCGGCAGCTCCTTGCACATGGCTTCAGAAATGCTGATTCCACACGGAGAATGACAGTGATTCATGCCGAGACACGGCTCATTAGGAACCCTCCTCCTCTCCCAGACCCTCATCAGGTACTGGCTCTGTAGATCTGGAAATAACAATTGCTTTGATACAGAACTTTAGCCGTAAATTTGTATAAATAAATTTAGTCTAAACTGTGGGACAGTGCAGGGTTTGTGTGGTTTCAGTGGGTTCATTTAAGCCCAGCACAAACCAGTGGATTGTTTCTGTGCATTCTGGGACGTGTTCTCGTGTTCTGCACTTGTATCTTCAGCATTGCCCACGCTGACCATTTTGTTGGGAATTGCCCCTTCTCCCCCAGCATTCCCAGTTTCCTTTTGCTGGCTCCATACTCATTCCTCATTCCAGGTAGACACTTCCTAAAACTATTGCTGTGAAGAGACACCAGGGCCAAGGCAACTTATAAAAGCATTTAATTGAATACTCACCCACCAGTTTCCGAGGGTTAGTCCATGGTGCCATGTCAGGGAGCTTGGCAGCCGGCAGGCAAGGAGGCAGGCATCGTGCTGGAGCAGTAGCTAAGAGCTTACTCCTGATCCAATAAATGCTGGCTGATGGGGTGGGAAGGTGGGGAGCAGGAGAGAAAGAAAGATATCGGGCTTTTGAAACATCAAAGGTGATACACTTCCTCCAACAAGGCCATACCTTCTAATCCTTCCTAAACAGTTCTGCCAGCGGACCAAGCATTCAAATATATCCGCCTATGGGGGCCATTCTTGTTTAAGCCACCACACTGTCCTCCTGCCCAGCCTCCTGAGTGGGCGTTAGTGTTGCAGACATACGCTACCATACCTAGCTTTGCCACTTTACTGTAAGGATTGACTGCAGACCCTTTGGCTGGGGTCCAGTGCATGCTAAATGCTCAAAAGCTATTTGGAGAAAAGGATCAAATTACCATGATTATAGTGCAACACTTACAAGGAAAGTGACTAGATAGACATTTTCTCCTAAGGGCGTTAACGTCTCCGAGTTTTGAAGGAAGCTGATCATTCTGTGATCTTCAGGAGCTGCATATCTTCCTGCAAGAGGACATTTTAAAGCCATCAGCACGTGCTTCATAACACCTGTCCTGGCCCAGAAGCCAATTTCCCATCCCCAGGCACCTGGGCGGCGGCGGGGGGGGGGGGCGGTCTTGATTTAGATGTGGCCTCCATGTGTGGGTGGGCACAGAGCTTGCACAGGAGCAAGACCTGCTCTCTGCCCATCTTCCAGAGCTGAGCACCGGAATGTAAGGCTAAGAGAGTCCTTTTGCAGCTGTTTGTGGCAGCCCCCAGTCCCGGGATCCAGTAAAGGCAGGAAGTTCAGCCAGAGAAAACACAGGAGGAGTCTTGGCTCTCATTGCCCCCCCGTGTCCACACAAAGGGGCTCTGAATGAAAAAAGAGCTTCTCAGCCACATAAGCTTATACTGTCCACAACTTGAGATGAAGTTATCCATCCACACATACGTGTGTGTGTGTGTGTAAGTTAAGAGAGAGAGATTAAAGTATTTTTAAAATAAAGGTTTTTTTTTGTTTTGTTTTTTTGTTTTTTTTTTAAGTGCAAATAAGCTGGGCACGGTGGCACATGTCTTCCATCCCAGCACTTGGGAGGCAGAAGCAAACAGATCACTTGAGTTTGAAGGTAGTCAGGGCTACACAGTGGGTTCCAGGGCAGTCAGGGCTACATAAACCCTGTCTCAAAAAAGAAAAAAAAAATGCATATAAGAAACATCACATACCAAAATTAAGCAGATCCAAAGCCCATACATGCCCATGAGCATCTGCCACGTTAGAACAGCCGTTCTGAAGTGATGAACCTCACAGTGGATTTTCCACTTTCACTATGGAATGTATCTCTATGCGCCTATCCACTACTGAAAATGAAAAACCACAACAGTAAGAACCAAAAACTTAATTAGCTTTATATCCTCTTTTATGGCTCATGTGCGTTACTTGCATTTGTCCTGCAGAACTTTCAAGTTTTGATCTTTGGAATTGTGGGATTTAGCGAGACTGTTGTTGTTTAGAAATAGACAGAGCCCATCATTCAACTTTATGATATTCAGAAAAATCAGAACTGTGAATCACCTTAGACTCCTTTAGTTTCTATCCCGAAGGATTCTGGAATGAATTGAGACTCAAGCGTGTGCCTGTCTGTGTACAAGTGCTTATGCACCTTACCCTATGGGTCTGTTCTGCCGCCAGTCTTAAGATGCCAGATGTGTTCCTGCCAGGAGACAAGAGGGACTCAGAGGCACCCCGGGATGGCAAATGTGGGTTCAAGCACAAGACTCTGGACTGCTCTTCTCTCCATGGCTTTGTGTGTTTCCTTCTGAGTAAGATTAAGTCTGAGAGTTGCCTTTTAATAAGAGGCCTCATTTCAAAGTGGCTTACACAAATTTTAGATTCTCCTGAACAGTACATGTTTTAGATTTTTTTTTAATTTTTATTTTATGTATATGGGCGTTTCGCATGCCTGTGCAGTACTCATAGAGTATGTATGTAAACACACACATAGTGCATTGCTCATGAAGTACAGAAGAGGGTATCACACCCCCTAGAACTGGAGTTACAGATGCCTGTGAGCCACCATGTGGCTGCTGAGCACCTAACCCAGATCCTTTGCAAGAGCAAGCGCCCAGTCTCTGAGCCACCTTCCAGCCCACAGTACGTTTCTGATCATCTTTTTGCCATCTGGATTTTGTACTGGCATAAGAAACGTGTTATACTGTGGAATCTGCTTCTGTCATGCCTAATTTACTGGGCTTTCTTTCTCACAAAAGTAACTCATTTTACTCTTTAAGATTGCTGGGCTGCGGTGAGGTATTTTCTTGTTCTTCCCAATTTGTCTTCCTGTGTTAGCTAGCTTCCTGGCATTGTAACAGCCCCCCTGAAATAATCAGTCAGTACATGAGGTAGGAGGGCATTTGGGCTCTTGTTTGAAGGATCCAGTCCACAGTCATGTGAATCTATTACCTTTTGGCTATGGAAAACAGCAGATCATGGCAAAGAGCAAGTAACATAGCAAGAATGTTCACCTTCTGACGCCTAGGAAGCAAAGAAAGAAGAGGAGGGGCTGAGCCATGTCCTTTAAAGACATAACTTCAGTGATCAGAGTGACTTCCCATAAGGCCCTCTTGTTAAGATTCTGGTACACTTGGCAGTGGTGGCGCATGCCTTTGATCCCAGCACTCGGGAGGCAGAGGCAGGTGGATCTCTGTAAGTTCGAGACCAGCCTGGTCTACAGAGCTAGTTCCAGGACAGGCTCCAAAGCCACAGAGAAACCCTGTCTCGAAAAACCAAAAAAAAAAAAAAAAAAAAAAAAAAAAAAAGATTCTGGTACACTTGGTGCATGCCTTTGATCCCAGCGCTCAGGAGGCAGAGAGGCAGGTGGATCTCTGTATATTTGAGGCTAGCCTGGTCTACAAAGCAAGTTCCAGGACAGCCAAGCCTGTTAGACAGAGAAGCCCTGTCTCAAAAAAACCTAAACAAACAAAAAAGATATGCACGCATGCACTCATGCATGCACGCAGGTACACCCAAGAAGGTAGCACCAAACTGGAGCCTAAACCATTAACATCCAGGCTTTTGTAGAATAGTTACGATCCAGACTTTGGCACCTGGTCCCAATTCTCCACTAAACCTGCCTTGGTGCCAGGTCTGTTTAAGGCATTGGCAGCATCAGGACATTTTTTTTTTTTTTTATCTCGGGTCTGAAGTTCACCTTTGGAAGATCCAGAGATTTGATTGGACTCCCAGAGCATCATGAGCCAGAAAACACTTTCTGAAACACTTTCTGACTACAGGTACTAAATCCTAAGCTAAAATCCAGGGATGTGATTTGAGTCACTGGAATGACCAAGTGTTTTAATTTTGAATGGACTTTGACAGAGGCGCATACACACTCCCTATGTGCACACTCTGGGGTCAGCTCCTCTGGCGGTGGAGACAGAGAGGGGTAGATGTGATAGCTGGGTTACCAGGAGTCACCTTGTCCTCTCTCCAGTAACCTCCCTAAGAAAGAGTTTTACCAGCCATTATTTAAGTTAGTGACATAAGTAGGCATCATTATTGAGAAGTCTTATTAAAAATCAAGACTATGTGATAAGAGCCAGCTCTTCACAGGCAGTGTCCATCAGCGTGATTGGGGGTGGGGTGGGGAGTAAAGAAGGAGATGGCTTTGGTGACAAGGTTCAGTAGGTAAGTTGCAGCTTCTGGGAGGTTTTGGAAGCAAATAAATTTTGTTCTCCACCCCAAGCCATGGGTCTGTGATTAGGGGACACAATCTATAGCTAAGTAGTTTGTGGGAAGAAAGATGGATTCTTGTTTAACTGTGTGACAAGTTGAGACAGGTTATCTTTAGAAAGAAGCCCATGGAAACTGTTTTCTGCTTTCTTCTGGGGATTTTGTCCACCTCTTCATAAATAGCAATGATTTTCCCTCTTCTTGTTTGTCTTGCGACCAAGTCATGTGTTCTCTAGCACGGTGCTGTCAAGAGTCCTGTCTTGTTATGTTTATTTCAATGGCAAAGATACTGTATCATTGTTATTTAGAGATTTGCCCAGTTAGTAAGTAGTGGAGATAAAATCTATTTTCATTCTAGTAGATCCTAAAGAAGAAGGGGAAGGCCCAGAGAGCAACTCTCTTCTGGGATGGCTCATTGTTTAACAAATGTGATTTGTTAGCACAGCTCAAGCAAGCCAAGCCGAAGTGACATTCATATTGTATTGAGTGTCTAAGTCAAAGTCACATGATACTGAAGCTAATGAAAAACTATGTAGGCAATAATGCGTATGACCTGATGGGTTTGAATGCATTTTTTTCCTCACTGAATTGATTGATTGGTTTTGTGTCATACTGGTGATGTGGTTTAAAAGAAGAAGAAAAACGAAGACTTTCATAATCATATAATCAGTCAAAAGGCAGCCGCTAAAATCACCACTAAGGTTTAAGATTGAAAACCTGAAGCTGTGAAAGTATATCTAATCCGACAGTCCCACAAATACCAATAAACTCAAGAAAAATCTTTCCTTCTTTCTCTACAGAAACATTTCAGACATTTGACCTAACTGGCATCATTATTATGATGTCTGAAAGCAAAATATGTGCAGAGGAAAAATAAGATGTGCCCAGGGCCCCAGAGAACCAGGAACTGAAGCGTCACAGCTCTCAGGAATTCATAGCCCTTCTCATGCCTTGTATCTCAATTTTCAAGTCTCTGTTGACTCCCAAGCACTTTGCAAAATGAACTTAGCTTAGCTGATCCCATCTTTGTGTTTCCTTCCCTTCCACATTCAGCTTTCGCCGTGAGAATGAGCTTAATTTTATAAAGCATTTTTTGAAATTACCTGGCATGAGTGAGAAGGAAACGCGGAACACCCAACAAACCCGCTTAGGAGTTTATTAGAGGGGGCATGTAGAATCGGTGTGGTGCGAGGGGAGAGAGAGAGAGAGAGAGAGAGAGAGAGAGAGAGAGAGAGAGAGAGAGAGAGAGAGAGAGAGAGAGGGAGGGAGGGAGGGAGGGAGGGAGGGGAGGGGAGAGAAATGACATGCCCAACTTCTTAAAAGCTGCCTAGTGTCTGTGCATAGGGGGTTGGCGTGACTACGTCATACACAGATGATGGGCTCACGCATGCGCACAGGGCTTAGCTGAATCATAGTGGATATAACCACTCATGTGCACACATGGGTCACACAGAACCTTTTAACATTAAGGCACTTCAGCCTGAGGGCTTGTCTGCACATGCATGGCTCTAGAACCCTGAAGTGTCAGCCTTATGGGATTGAAATTATTACATTTTAAATTTAAAATTATATTTATTAGTGTGTGTGTGCCCATGCGCATGCATGTATGAGCGCGCATTCATACACTCACATCTTCACTACACATGTTATGTGAGGACTGCTTTGTGGAATTGATCTGCTCCTTCCACTTTTACTTGGGTTCTGGGGATCAAAGAGATCACCAGGTTTATGCATCAAGTGCCTTTACCTATTTAGCCATCATGCTAAAATTAAAAGTTTTCCTTAAATCAGGAGATTTAAAGGAAAATTATAATTTTTACCAAATTTCAAAGAAAATTAACATATATGTGTAATAAATATTATATATGTTCCTAAGTACACGCGCACACACACACATACACACACACACACATATGTGCTTGGAAACCCCTGTTTTTGTGCATTCGGCAGCTTTTTAGCAGCGTCTTTTTATGGCCAATCATGTCAAGGGAAGAAATTCTCACCCCAGTTCCTTTTCTTTTAATTAACATTTTTGTTTGTTTGTTTTTCGAGACAGGGTTTCTCTGTAGCTTTGGAGCCTGTCCCGGAACTAGCTCTTGTAGACCAGGCTGGCCTAGAACTCAGAGATCCGCCTGCCTCTGCCTCCCCCAGTTCTGGAATTAAAGGCGTGTGCCACCACCGCCCGGCTTAATTAACATTTTTATTTTAGGTATATGGATGCATACCACATGTGTTCCTAATGTCAGAAAAGGGTACCAGATCCCCTGGGACTGGAATTACAGGTGGTTGGGAGCCATTATATGGTGCTGGGAATTGAACCTGTGTCCTCTGGGAAAGTAACTGGTGCTCACAAACTGAGCCATCTCTCCAGCTCCTCAAGTTTCTTCTTTCATCTAGTTCCTTCCCAGTACACCTCATCTCTCTGCTTGTATCATTTTTTTCCCAAAGGCTTTATCTATATCATGTCTTTTCTCATGTTTTCCCTTCCCATGGTCATTTTCTTTTTAAATGAAAATAGTTTTTTCCATATAATGTATTTTGATCATGTTTTCCCCTTCTTCATCTCCTCCCCAATTCTCTCTACCTCCCCACCCATTCAACTCCACACTTTCTCTCTCTTTTTAGAAAATAATCAAGCATATAAAACAAACGAGTAGAACAAAACAACAAAGAGGGACAAAAAGAAAGAAAAAGTATGAGAAGCACATACACAAGCAGCCACATACATGAAACCCATTAATAACACAAAATTCATGGTATTTTTATACCGACAAGGTTTTAACATACTTATAACCTGATGTGTAATAATAATTGTCTTCCATTCCATTCTCAATGTACAGAATGAGTCTAAGAACTGAGCACAGTAATGAATGGTTACCACTAGTCTGTGTTGTGTATGTTTATGTGTATTTGTGTGTGAGTATTTATGTTTTCACTGTGCAATCAAGAAGTGTGCTTGGAACTGTGTAACCCGCCTGGTGGGTCAGTTATTCTAGGGTTGTAACCCGCCTGGCGGGTCAGTTATTCCAGGGTCCCTGAAGAGGCGCTATCTGAAAAAGACATGGGCGGGAAAGAGGAACAAGGCCAAGCAAGATCTGTTGTCAAGGCCTCACTTTATTGGCGAAATGGTTGTGGCTTATATAGCCCTTGAATGAGGAATTTGGCTTGGGAAGGGGGCAGGGGCATGGCCAGGGCACGAAGGGGTCTTGCAGCAATGGTCACGAGTCAACACTTGGTCAAGAGTCGTCAGTTAAGAGTTGATACACCTAGTGTTCTCTATGCAAGCAGAATCGTTCCTTTTGTGATTCCAACCACAACAGTTCTCTAGATAGTTGGAATGTGGGGCGGGTTCTGCTAACAGATAGCTCTCAAGGTAGTTGGGTGTGGGATGGGCTCCGCCAACAAACAGTTCTCAATACAGTTGGGGTGGGGTGCTCTCCGCAAACATCCCCAGGACAATGGTCTCTGCTATCATCCCTGGAAAATGGCTCTTGACAGAACTGTAGAGGGGAAAGCATCAGTTCACAATCATTGAGTGTGTGCTGCTCAGTTATATCAAGCAAAGCTTGGTACCACATCATGTTGCATTTAGTTTGTTTTATATTTGAACCTTTATATTGTATATAGTTTTGGGGGGGAGTGGTGTCAGAGACCATGGGAATACACAGCAGGTAACAACTAATTTTCAGATGTCAATTCACCGGAGAAATGATTCTCTGATGGAGGAGAATCTCATCTAAACAGAGCCTATGGGAACACGGACTCTGGAAACTGTTGTTCCTGTCTGTTCATTTCACATTTGCTAAAGCAGTTATGGTGTCTCCCCGATACCTGCACTGTAGTGTATAATTTCATATGATATGTATTTGTAATTTCATGATTGTTTTTCAATCTTATGGGCACATATACCTATGGATGGTCAGGAAGATGACTTCTCATTAAGCTGTATAATTTTGATGTATAGAAAAATATACTAGGGGGCTGGAGAGATGGCTCAGAGGTTAAGAGCATTGTCTGTTCTTCCAAAGGTCCGGAGTTCAATTCCCAGCAACCACATGGTGGCTCACAACCATCTGTAATGGGGTCTGGTGCCCTCTTCTGGCCTGCAGGCATACAGACAGAATATTGTATACATAATAAATAAATATTTAAAAAAAAAGGAAAATATACTAGGATATGCTTCATTACTATTATCTATTGTCCCACAACGACTGGAAGACACGGAAAAGCCTACTTTGTTTTTTTACTCAAACTACACACAGCTCATTTTTACTTCAGAGCAAGTTCAAACTAGACTGAATGTTTCTGTAAATGCATCATAAGTTAAAAAGTTTACAGATATGCACTTGGCCAGAGTTGTAGATGTCTAACCAAGGTTATTAACACAAAGCAACCTAAAAAAAAAATGCCAATTCTTTGCTTGCCAAGACTGGCTGATAAGACCTGACTTTCTGTATAGATCACTCTGCAGCGTATCTCAAAGGGTCCTGTGTTCCTGGTCTCTGGTCACAGTCTTGTACCTTGAACCTTGAAACCTTGCACTGCCATGGTAAATGGCTCAGCTCATTATCAGTTTACCCAAGGAATGTGCTATGACCAATGAGATGTAACTCTTGTAACTTTTTTCGTATTGATTCAAGCTTCCTGTAAAAATATATATTTAAGCCAGGTGAACAAAGAAGCAAGGGAGAATTGGATAGAGTTACTCCTGTCCTTAAAAGGGACAGCTTGTACCATATATAGAACCCAAATCTCTTCTTAGGAGAGGCTTGAATTATTCATTAGATGTTTCTAGTCTGGTATAAGCATTTTTTTTCTATGATTGGAGGTGACATGCTTTGGGTATGTCCATGGGTAATTTTTCTTGACTGTGTTAGCTGAGGTGGGAAGATACACCCACTGTGGGTAGCAACGCTCCCTAGGCAGCAGATACTAACATGTCTAAGAAGGGAGAAAGTGAACTGAGCACTAGTGTGCATCCATCCTCTCCATTTTGTTGTTATTCTGGGGTTCTTTTGTTTTTGTTTTTTTAGACAGTGTCTCTCCATGTTGTCTTGGAACTGTCTATGTGCATCAGACTGGCCTTGAACTCACAAGTGTTGGGATTAAAAGTGTGTGCCACCACCACCCAGCTTTCTTTTCTGTCCTTGATTGTGATCTAGTGTGACCAATTCTCTCAAGCTCTTGTCTTTTGCAGTGACTTCCCATACCTGAAGGACTGCAGACTAGAATTCTGAGCCAAATAAATCCTTTCTCCTTTAAGTTGCTTTTCCCAGGGTATTTTATTACAATAACAAGAAAAGAAGGACACCCTTTGCAAACCTGGGGGTAAAGCTGGAGAGACAGCCCAGTGGTTAAGAACTCTTGTTATGCTTGCTCAGGCTCTCGATTGTTTCCCAACACCTGCATCAGACTGTTCAGAACCACCAGCATCTTCCAGGGCGATCTGATGCCCTCTTCTTCAGACACTGCATGTATATTGTACTCGTGTCTGAAGGTGACGCCGGTAGGTTGAGTGTTACTGATATCTGTCCTATGGATTCTTCAGCCAATTAAAGAGGCTGTTGTGAGGCAACCCCAAGTAACCAGACCCTGACAGTTTTATCAGCTCAGTGGCTGGAAACGACTTTGATTCTTGCCACATTGTTTTGACCAATAAAGGGAGACGCAAGGTTGAAGCTGCCTGCCTCTTGAATCTGTTTCTGGACACGTCTATCTAGTTCTCTTTGTGAGAAGCTTTTGCAAGAAAGATTATTTCTGCCGGGCGGTGGTGGCGCACGCCTTTAATCCCAGCACTCGGGAGGCAGAGGTAGGCGGATCTCTGGGAGTTCGAGGCCAGCCTGGTCTACAAGAGCTAGTTCCAGGACAGGCTCCAAAGCTACAGAGAAACCCTGTCTCAAAAAAAACCAAAAAAAAAAAAAAAAAAAAAAAAAAAGATTATTTCTTTGGTGAATAACTGACCAGTGTTTTTCTAAGAAGCAATGGATGTGTATCTAAGAGTTAGCATATGCATATTTTAAAAGAAAATAAGAAAAGTGTTGAGGAAGAATTCTTTTTTTTTACTGCAATCTTTTTTTTTATTAAATTTTTTTTAATTAAAAATTTCCGCCTCCCTTTTCTCTCCCCCTTCCCCCACTCCCCACTCCTCTCCCTCTCCAGTCCAAAGAGCAGTTAGGGTTCCCTACCCTGTGGGCAGTCCAAGGTCCTCCCCCCTCCATCCAGGTCTAGGAAGGTGAGCATCCAAACCGGCTGGGCTCCCACAAAGCCAGTACGTGCAGTAGGATCAAAACCTAGTGCCATTGTCCTTGGCTTCTCAGCAGCCCTCATTGTCCACCATATTCAGAGAGTCCGGTTTTATCCCATGCTTCAGTCCCAGTCCAGCTGGCCTTGGTGAGCTCCCAATAGATCAGCCCCACCGTCTCAGTGGGTGGGTGCCCCTCTTGGGAATATACCCAAGAGATGCCCTATCATACGACAAAAGCATTTGTTCAACTATGTTCATAGCAGCATTGTTTGTAATAGCCAGAACCTGGAAACAACCTAGATGCTCTTCAATGGAAGAATGGATGAAGAAAGTGTGAAATATATACATATTAGAGTACTACTCAGCGGTAAAAAACAATGATTTCTTGAATTTTGCATGGAAATGGATGGAAATAGAAAACACTATCGTGAGTGAGGTAACCCAGACCCAAAAAGATGAACATGGGATGTACTCACTCATAATTGGTTTTTAGCCATAAATATAGGACATTGAGCCTATAATTCGTGATCCTAGAGAAACTAAATAAGAAAGTGAATCCAAAGAAAACATACAGTTATCCTCCTGGTTATTGGAAGTAGACAAGATTGCTGGGCAAAAATTGGGAACTGGGGGGTGGGGTGGGATGAGGGGAAAGGGGAGATGGGGAGAGAAAAGTGAGAAGGGGAGGATGGGGAGAGCTTGGGGGAATGGGATGGTTGGGATAATGGAAGAGGAAGAATTCTTAAAGAAATGAAATGTTAATATGAGATATTGATTAAATTGATAAACTTTTTCCAGTAAAATTTTTTAAAAGCGGGTTTGTTTGTTTTTTAACTGCGTCTTACAGTGAAAGAATCTGTGATTCAGAGACACACAAAAGTACAGGTAGTGTTTATGTTTGATAGTAAGTCTGAGCTAAAATAGTTTTTGCATACAAAGCGGAAATACAGGGCCATCGGGCTCTATTTTCATATTGAAAGTATAGAACCTTTCATGTCCTATGTTAAATACAAATACATACTATATTTTGGATAAACAGGGTTTTTTGTTCTTATTGTTGTTTACTCTGTGATGTCCTTTGTTCTTTTCCAAGGGTTAATTCAAACTGGAACTCAAACTTGCCAATATTTTCTTCATCTCGGGGTTTACAAACTGTCACTTAGCAAAACGAGGGTGAGGCAGAGACTCGGGAACAGCCCTGGCTCTTTATTTCCTGCCAGGTGCTCCTCCCTTGCAGAGCGGAGCCTTGTTTCCAGGACGTCTCTCTCTCTCAGTACCTCTCAGTGCTCTTCCCAGTCTTGACCCACTGACCCAAGGATCAAGAAGATGTCATGTTAGTGCCTACTAATTAGAGTGCCCAGAGCACCTCTGCCTGTGGCCTCTCAACCTTTTGGAAGTGAGAGCAGAGGCTGTCACTCACATCAGGCGGGGTGGGGGGTGGTGGGAATGAGCCCTCCCTGCATTTGCCCTGTTTTGCAAACAGCAGGATAAGCCCAGCTGAGACTAGAGACGAATATGCAGGTTAGGAAGAAATTAACCTAAAATGCACTGCTGTTTGCATGATTGCCTCAGATGACACCTGCCTTCCTTGAAGTCCCCAGTCAGGGTGCCCCGTGACTGCGTCCTCAGGGATTTAGCTTTTGCAGCACACTCTCAGCTCTGTGCCGTCATTGTCATTTGATGAAGTCATTTCAAGGGAGGGATATTCCCTGCATAAAAAATGAATTAGCGTTTCAGTGCACGGGAGTTTCCCGTCTGTAGACACATTCTTGGAGATGCTGGAGTTAGTGGGTGAGGATTTGGTTCGAGGGCTCATTAATCAGTGTTGTTGGGTCAGGGTCTCCTGAGCCTTCTGGGTTCGGGGAGAATCAGCTTCTGTAATTAAAGGGATGAAATATATCACAGTCACAAACTTAACACATCGACAACTGAGGGGTTTGAACTAGTGGAATTAATCTCTTTAATTTTTTTCCCCCTTAGGTGTTTAAAATAGAAGTGCTAATGAATGGAAGAAAACATTTTGTTGAGAAAAGGTACAGCGAATTCCATGCCTTGCACAAAAAGGTAATCTTTGGTTTTATGTTTTCCTCCTTTTTTCTGTGTGGCCCATGATATAATGTTAAGATTCCATCCTGTGTTCCTCAGAACATTGGCTGTTCGCTGTGTATGTGGTTTCTTTATAACGGCATTCATTTCCTTTTAAAATCGATTGTCCAATTAGTGTGTTTGATTTTTATTTTTAAATAAGTGGGTTTCCTTTCAAAATCGCTTGCATATGCACAGCTGTGGTGAAAGCTGTTTGCAGTACATTGCATCAAATATTAAATGTTTACAATGAATAAGATCAATGCCCTCATCTGTCCAAGAAATACATATAATGTTCTTTACACAAAAAAAACACAAGAAATCACTATGCAGCAAGAAATTTATTAAATTCAACTTAACTTAATTGTTGTGTACTTAGACACACTTATGTATCTACACGTATGTTCACATGGAGTACATGAAAAGAGTCCCATCCCCCTACCGCCCATGGCTGTCCTCAGAGTTGTGAAGAGCGACTATACCAGAATGATCGGTGCTTTAGCTCTGAGGTCCTTTCAAAGTCATGGAGTAAAGAAACAGAAGTGCAAAAGAAATAACTGATACTCAGGAAGAAATGGTCACTAAGGAATTGAAAATAAATACTTAAAAAACCCTCCAAACCAGGCTTAATTTTTGTGGGTTATGAATTACTTGGGTGCTAAATTTTTCATAATAACTTGAAATACCTAATGAGATTTCCTGGAAAAAAAAATCACAAGTGATGAGTCAGTTCAAATTTATCATTTTTCTTTCCACATATCGGTGACTAGGAGTATATCATACATATATATAAGTCGTTTATATATGTATATAAATGTTACATTACACATGTGAAATATATGTATGAAACACATGGATGCATGCCATATTTAGATAGTTGGGCAAGAAGCCAGAAATGGGTTGTTAGGAGAGTCTTTTAGTTTTATGCTTTTTAATGTCTATGTATTTATTCTGGGACACATCACTGCATAAAAAGTGTCATAATGTGTTGATTCTGAACGAAAAGGCTTTTAGAACATTGTGAAAAGTTTTTCCACTTTAATCAGAGAGTAGAGAATTAAGTCTAAACCAAAAGATTAGTGAGCTTGTTTCCCTGTTGTCTGTTTTGAGATTTTTGTCTGCCTAATTTCAAACAGGGTCTCACTCTGGCTGGCTTAGACTCTACAGGTGGCCCTCTGTTCCTCTTCCTGAGCACTGGGCTTGGCCTGCACCACCAGGCCCCTCCCTTGCTTCTTCTTAGAGATGTTCTAAACTTTTCTGTTAGGATGGCAAATCATTTAATTAAGTAAATTTAATTCTCCAGTTAGCATTCCATCAAGTTCAAGTTTCCTCCTGGAGAAACCATGCAAATTCCTACAGATTTCCATGGGATGTTGCCAGGTATAGCATGATTAATAAAAACCCAGAGACAGATATTGGGGTTCAACCTGAAGGTCAGAAAAGCAGAACAGCCAACCACTGGCTCTTACCTCTGCCTCAGTCTGAAATGGCGATCCTGCCTCCAGGAATCCTCAGAATGAGACTGTGTCTGAGAGCTGTCTCCTCCCTTCTCTAGGGCTGGGATTAAAGGTGTGCACCACAACTGGCCACCCGGTTTCTGTGACAAACTAGTGTGGCTACTGGGATTAAAGGTGTGTGTCACCACTGCGTGGTCTGTACAGCTGACTAGGGCGGCTGTTTTATTCTCTGAACTTTAGGCAAGCTTTATTTATTAAAATACAAATGAAATATTGCTACAGCCAGGAGACTTGTTTTTAAAAAGCACCAACCCCAGAGACCTCAGAGAGAAACAAACATAAAATTGGGGTCCATCTTCTTCATGGGATTCTGTTTGGTTTGGTTTTAGGAGCATACAAATTCCTCTAGGATCCTGGTAAGCTAAGTCCCTAAGGAAGGTTGAGGTCAGGTCTCTCTGCATCTGCACACAGCTTCTCCCTGCCAGTCTAGCCTGGCCAGCTTGTCAGGTGCAAGCCCCTTCCTAACCCACTAGGTCAGCATGAAGTACTTTGCAACCAGCACAGCCCAGCTGAGCTCTCCAGATACCAGGGGATCGACCCCATAACAGACACAGCAGGGTGACTGCCAATTAGGCTGGCCCTGTCCATGGGGCAGTCCACAGACGCTACTTGTGTGCAGACCGGCTTGCTCACGTTCTGCCCTAGGACATTTTTTTTTTTACCCTCTCGTCAGCAATCAAGCACTGTCAGAAAAAAAAAAAATCCTGTACTTTCTCTTGGACTTGTTCTTTCAATTTCTGCAGTTCCATTATTTATTAACTTTGTCCAGTTTCTCCTAATGAAGCTTGGTAGAGTAAATTGAGGAGTAATTCGCAAATCTCTGTGACAGAATTTAAGACATCCTTCTAGGCACGTGAGCTCCAGTTTGGAGGCAGGGACAGGCTGTTGGTAGACCGTGCTGTTTGACTTTGGGAGACCGCTACTGCCGTGTTAGAATTGGTAGAAAGGCAAGGCCAAAAGGCAAATGCGTGCATTAGTGAGATGTAAAAGTGTGTATCCCTCTGTAATCTTAACTATAAAACTGCTCAGAAGCACCGTAGCAGGTAAGACGGAATGAAGTGCCTTGTGCCGGCTTTAAGGCGCTGCTCCCCACCCGGCAAGCCTTGTCATCCAGCTATGCTTTTGCTACCTTCTGATGTGGGGTTCCCCTCTGTATGCTGTGAATATGTTTATTACCATTGCTTAATAAACCAGCTGCTTTGGCCTATAGCAGGGCAGAATAGAGCTAGGTGGAAAAACCAAACTGAATGCAAGGAGAAAGAAGGTGGAGTCAGGTAGCTGCCATGTAGCTGCCAAAGGAGAAACAAGCCAGAACCTTACCAGTAGGTCACAGTGTTGTGGTGATACATAGATTAATAGAAATGGGTTAATTTAGGATGGAAGAGCTAGCTGGAAATAGACTTGAGCCACTGACCAAACAGTGTTGTAATTAATATAGTTTGCGTGTGATTATTAGGGTCTGGGCGGCCAGGAAGCATAAGAACAGTCTCAGCCTACAACCCTACACTACATATACAACACACACTAAATACACACACACACATACACACCACACTACATACACATACACCACACACACTAAATATACACACATCACTTATACACACACCATACACACACCACACACGTACACCACACACACACACACACACACACACAAAACGACAATACTTAGAACTAACAGTTCAAGGTTCGGAGTGTTGAAGGTCCTTCTGACCTTTCTCTTACCTGACCTTTCTAGAATGTCACTAGGTCCTACCATCTCATTCTTCCGCATTGCTGCTATGAGCACCCCTTGGTTTTTCACTGTCTCCCCAGAGCGGTGCTGTTTTGTATTGTGTCCACAGTCTGCCCCTCATCTTTTTCCCTTTGCTCTACTCCGTGTCAGTTTGCCTGCATTTCCAGACCTTTCTCCGCTCTCACTGATGTGGGCTTGAACTGTCTACCGTGCCACAGATGGTGACTCCCGGGACAGTGTTCTCAACCCTTGTGTTAGTTCCCCATTGCTGTTATAGCAAATAACAACAGAAAGGACAACTTAAAACAAGGCACATTTATTATCTTGCGCTAGGTGGGTGGACAGGGCTGCATTCCCATAGGAGAGTCCATTTCCTGCCGGTCGTAGCTCCAAGCAGCTGCCCACATTCCTCGTGGCCCTTTCCATCCTCCAAGCTGGCATCACCATCCTTCCTGCTCCTGCCTCCCTCCTGTCATCTCCCGTTTTCACAACCCACATTGGGCCCATCCCAATAATAATCCAGGACAGCCATCCCGATTCAACATCCTGCATTTAAATTCTGTCTGTAAAGCCCCATCCTGCACAGGAGCACCACTCGCGGGCTCTAGGGATGAGGGGGTCTCAGGTATCTTTAAAGGCGTCATCATTCTGTCCACTTCCAACCGCCTTCTGGCCAGCCCTGTTTCTGCTGCTTCTCCTGAGAAAAGTTCCTGTTAGCCACACCCAAACACGTCCTGTAGAGGCCCGCACTTCCCTGTCTTTGCCAGGCTAAATGCCCATCATCTGCCCATGTGTTAAAAACAAAGCAGGACATTCAAGTTCTTCAGCGCCAGCTGCCTGTTTTTTAATCTTTTTTTCCCCCTTGAAACGCCTGTTCCATTTAACATAGACATTTCTACTTAAACAATTAAAATTATGTCTTAACACAATCAAAGCTTAGTTATCCCATATCTCCAGCTGGGTTCCAGGTTGCCTGAAAGCTCCTGGCTCCCTCACAGGCTACAATGTCAGGTGTGTATTGCTGCGCCTGCCCCCCACCCCTCCCCACCGGCCTCAGTCTTCTCCTTTGTATTTTCCACAGTAACTGTCTGCTGTCTGGGATGTTGGAGAACATCATATGTGTTCTGTGTGAACATTTATGTTATTGGAAATCTGACCCCAGGTTCCTCTAATCTCGGTTCCTTCGTAGCTTCTGCTGTGCCCGGAGGAGGAAGGGGTGGCAAACTAAACAAGATTCCATTCTGTTCTTTGGAACAAGGTGTCCCCTGACTCAGGCACAGGCTCTTGTGAGGGTTGCCTTTAAGTATGTGAAGACACCAGCCCCATACCCCACTCACCCCTACCTACCCCTGCCAAGTCACTCATCACTTTCCATGGCCATGCCTGCAGAGAGCTATGCTGTCCTAGGCCCCAGACTCCGCCCCACACTGCAGACTTCTGAATGTGGTTGGCTTCATGCTTTTCCAGCTGTTTTCTGTCAGCTCCAGCCCACCCCTTTATTCACAATGTTTTCAGGGAAATACGGGGCTGGCTCATTTTCAAATTAACTATCCTCATCTTTTGTTACTGCCTCCTTAGGGTTTGAGTCAAATATCACGTTCTCTTTTATTCAATGTAATGAAGTACACATTTCAGATGAACCAGAAAACTGCTCTGTGGGATCAAACCTAGAGAGCAGAACCCATGTACCAGCCCTGAGGGAACCCTGAGAAGACTGAGGTGATAGAATACAGGAAGGGTTATCTCATGGCAACCCCCTTCCAAATAGCTCTGCTTGCTTATTTTTCTTTTTTTTCTTTTCTTTTTCTTTATTTTCTTTTTTGTCTCTGCTTCTTTAGATGCTTTTGTTTCCATTCTTTTTTATTTCTGTCCTTTGTAAAATTGTTTTTGAACTTTTCTGGGGGAAAATAGTAGGTTTTTCTAGCCACGTCATATGCATGTAGGTCTTTTCTGTCTGTAATAAGTTCTCAGTGAGTTCTAACAATGTCAGAAGGGAAAGGGAGTGGCTCCATACTGAAAAGGTACACGTGCATGCACAAGTGTTTATCTGCACACACATCAGAAAGGTCCTTTGCCCTGATGCTATGTAGCGGGACAGTTAATCATCAGATGAAGTAGACAAAGGAGTATTTATCTTGCGAGCAGCTGAGCCCTCTTGGAAACCAATTGTCTTGGGTTTGTCTCTCATCTAAATTCTTGCCCCCCTTCAAATGTGTCGTGGAGAAAGTCTGTGTGTTGATCAGTTCCCTCCGTACCCTCCTGTAAACAGAAAGGAAAAATGCCTTCAGTGCTGTGTCCTCGACATGCAGAGAGAAAACCTGAGAGACAGAGTGTAGAGCATTTGTGGAGGGTCAAAGTCAGGTTGTAAGGCTTGCACAGTTGTCTTGCCTCCCCTTGCCCCATTTTAGAAGCATTCCTGTAGGGTACATCCCCACTCACTACCTGTCCGTCAGCACTCCCAGTGTTATGTTGCAGCATAATAAGTCACCTCAGACGCAAACCTTCAAGTAACCATTGTCACACAGAGTCTCCATGGGTCAGGAGTCAGTCTGGCTGTCTGTGATCAAGGATAGCCATGATGTAGTCTTGTCCGCTGCCCACATCTATGCTCACTTGGGCAGACTTCTGCCTGAATCTGTAGGAGGGATGCCCTGTATTGCTGACTGTTGATAGAGGCAGCTCTTAGCTGCTTGAGGCCACCTCAAGCCCTCGCCACTTCCTCAGAGCCATCAGTCTGCTAGGACTGAGGGGTACAGACATGTAACCGTGGAGGGGACTACCCCACGGTAGTCCCACATGGAAGGAGTTAGGTAGGCTGTAAACACCATGGGGCCAGTTTGTGCATTCTGCCCACCATAGCTCTTTTGCTGTGTTAGGACTTCACTCTCAATGCAATTTGATTTAGTTCTATGTCTATAAGTGCAATTTACACAGGATTCAGACTCCTGGGTTTACAGAATTTTGTATACTCACTCACACATTAGCTCCACATGGACCCCTAGAGGCATCTCTAGTGTAGATTCTCCCACCTCAAGAGTTGATTCCTTTATGTTAGGAGTGTCTAAGGTTGTATGTCATAGAACTTTGACCGGTTTTCTTCATCAAGTAAGAGACCTATTGTTGTTATCCTCAGGAAACCTAAAGGCAGGCACCCCAAGGGATGGAGCTAGCCTCAGTATCCACCATCCTAACATGACTTTACTTTCTGATTATAAAAGAGCCGTGGCCACTCCAGGCCTCGCTTCACACTCTGGCAGAAACAAGTTCTGCTGTCTTTCTGGGAAAACAGAAGTTCCACCCAGTAGACTTGTGCTACGTTTTTTAACAAGTCTCATTTGTGTCACGTGACCACGGTGATGATAAGGGAATTTAGGAAATCAAGACTTTCAGTATTAACGTGTTGAACTCTGAACGCCATTTCCCCCTGGTCATAGAGCTGACAGTGGTTGTAAGCACAAAACAGTGGTGACAGTCACAGATGGGATTCTGTTGTCCTTCCGTGGGCGTGACCAGGCTCCTGTTGCTTTACCATTTCCAACTGCACAGCTTGTGCCTGGTGGCCGAAGGTGTCTGGTCTGGCTCCACCCATTGTATAGGCCATTTACGTAAAGGGTGGACGAATGAAAAGAAGGAAAGATTTCCTTCCTCTGTGACTTCTGAGAGCCCTTCTTGGATTGGACTGACACCTTCTCTGCTTTCTTCCCTGTGACCAGAATGCAGTCACATTCTTATTTTTTTTTTATTTTTGATTTTTCGAGACAGGGTTTCTCTGTGTAGCTTTAGTGCTTGTCCTGAACTCTCTCTTGTAGACCAGGCTGGCCTCGAACTCACAGGTTGAGGTATCTGGCTTCATGAGCTGATCCCCTAATGGATTCTTGGACTTTCTATTGATGAACAGCAGTTGTTGGGCTGGCTGACTCACAGCCGTATTCATTCTATCAGTTATTTCCCTCTGGAGAAGTCTAATACAGCCACAGAGCTCAAACCTGACTTTATGACACCATTCAGTGAATAGCAGGCAGTTCATCAAGACAGCTGCCAGAGGAGGTCCACACCTAAAGGTCTGCCCTAGCACCGTGATGCTCAGATCTACCTTGCACACCCACATACTGCCACACCTGCCCACATCCACTACCAGCACACACAGTGAAGACCATCAGCACACACAGTGAAGACCATCAGCACTCACAGTCAAGACCATCAGCACATACAGTGAAGACCATCAGCACAGACAGTCAAGGCCATCAGCACTCACAGTCAAGGCCATCAGCACACACAGTGAAGACCATCAGCACACATAGTCAAAACCATCAGCACACACAGTGAAGACCATCAGCACACACAGTGAAGACCATCAGCACACACAGTGAAGACCATCAGCACACACAGTGAAGACCATCAGCACACACAGTGAAGACCATCAGCACACACAGTCAAGGCCATCAGCACACACAGTCAAGGCCATCAGCGCACACAGTCAAGGCCATCAGCACACAGTCAAGACCATCAGCACACACAGTCAAGGCCATCAGCACACACAGTCAAGGCCATCATCTCTTGCCTCACTTTCTTCAGGTACTTTGAAATGTCTTGTTGGCTCCACCTCTATACCCCATGCTGTCTTTCTTGTTCAATGACCCCAGCATGTTCCCTCCAAAGTAAAGGTTAGGTCATGGCATGAATTGTTGATTCATCAATTTCCCTCTCATTTAAAATAATATCCCAATTCTGGCCATGCCCGACAAGGCCATGAAGTATATGGTGTTGCCACCTGTGAGAGTCCTTCTCTCCTTGCTGGCTTTGAGCACCAAAGGCCTGGCTCTCCCTTTATATTGATGTTGCTGCCCTAATAATGTTCCTTGGGTCGCTCATCTGGCCTCCTTCAAACAGAATTCAGTTCATGCCTCAGACACTGCCACCTCACACAGGCCTTCTCCCTGTCACTCCATCCAACCCCCAATTTTAATGCTATCACTTTCATCCACTCCATTAACTTGTTTTCTGTTGGTGTGAGGTGCTGGCTAGTTTTAATGTCAACTGGACAGAATCTAGGGTCGTCTGTGAGGAAGGACTCTTGATTGAGTAAATACCTTCATGTATTGGTAAGTCTGTGGGGCTTTTTGGTTTTTTTGATTGATTGATGTGGAAGGGTCCATCTTACTGTGGGTAATACTGTCCTTGGCAGGTGGTTCTGGATGGGGTGAGAGAGTAGGGTGAGGAATCCATGGGAAGCAAGCCAATAAGCAGCAGTCTTTCATGGCCTGCGCTGGTTCCTGCCTCCGGGTTCCTGCCTTGACTTCCCTGGATGATGAAATAAAGCCTTCCCTTCTCTAGGCACTTTTGGTCAAGGTGTTTGTTTATTATTGTCAGAGCCAAATGACTGAGAAGTGATAAAATTCTTTCCTCTAACTGGTAGGAGAATAATATGCTTGAACAAATCCTAAGTCCTCTAATGTCCCCATGCTGTCTTTTTGGAACCAGACTTCTCTGGGTATTACGATTTACAGCGTGAGTGACCCTGGAAGGTCCCCTGGAGGTGGGAGACTGTGGATGGTAAGGGACAGACAGATACACCGTATAGAGAGAGCTTGGGTATGGAGAGTTTATTTAATGGGTATTGGGAGAGTATAAGAGTAGGGAGGTATGGGGAGAAGAGAGAAAAAGAGAGAAATAGAGTGACAGAGAGAGGGGGGAATAGGAGAGAGAAGGAGGGAAGGGAAAGACAGAAAGCTGTCTCTTCAGAAGAACAGTGGGGGGAGAGAGAGAGAGAGAGAGAGAGAGAGAGAGAGAGAGAGAGAGAGAGAGAGAGAGAGAGAGAGAGAGAGAGAGGAAGAAGGAGGAGGAGGGGAGGGGAGGGGAGAGCAGAGACCAGCTTGTCTGGGCAGGAAGGGGGACATTGGGAGTGAGTGGAACTTGTGTCTCAAAGGGACAAGGTACTGACAGGGAAGGCCAGCAAAATTATAACACTGGGAATCTCCCATGATCTCAGGCTCCAGCAGGCTTATAGTTCTCCAGGCAGCTGTGCCCAGGAGACTGTGTAATTCTGTTCCTATTAGTTCTATTGCTAAGAAAGTGTAGATTGGGGCTTGCAAATCACTTGTATCTGCATAGAGGGAGGAGGCAAACATGGGCTCAGCCATTGAAGGGCTGCTGTTGGAACTGCTCCTTTCTCATAGTGTCCATAAAGTTCAGCCTAGAGTGGTCACCGGTGAAAATTTTCTTAAATGCGGAAAGAAGTTTTATTGTGTTTTTGGCTACACAAGTTTAATCATGCATTTGGCTATATAGGTTCAGTCGTGTGTTTTCTCATGAATGAATAAATATTCTTTCTCTGCGTGTTTTGCGAAGGGGCCATGTTAGTAAGTCTTCAAGGTTTCATTAGGACGGTGGGCTTATCCACTTATAGAGGTTACTTCGGGCATCGTTCTATAAGTTTAGTAGCATAAAGCTTCACGGGTTTATTCTCTCGTGCTACCTAAGGTTTCAAAGTCCAAAATCAATTTAACCAAGCTAAAACTGAGTTGGCCAGCAGAACTGCAACCCTTTTAGAGGACCCAGGTAGTAGGTCCATTGAAGCTTCTAGAAGCCCTGAGTAGATACATCCAAGCTTCTAAAGGTCCTGCACTGACTTTTTTAGCTTCTGGAGGCTGTTGAGGCCATCATTAAAAGATAGCCACATACTTAGGATTTTTCTTACTTTTATATTTTTAGATCCTGATGATTAAACCCAATGAATTGTACATGCTAAACAAGTGCCGAGCTACATTTCTGCCGTGACACAGGATCTTTATTTGTAGACCAGGGTACCCTCTGCACTGTGATCCTCCTGCCTTAGTTCCTAAGTCTGGTAGTATAGGTGTACACCACCATCCCTTGTACTTCGTAACCTCTGCCCTCTTGTAAGGGCCTTATGGTTGCATTGAACCTGCCCAGATAATCCAGGACATTTACCCTGTTATTAAATCAATAATTTTACCAAACTGGAAAAAATTCTGCTTTGCTGTATGTGGAAAAACTCCAGGTTTAGGGCTTAGCCCTTCTTAGTGATAGATGGTACTTTACAGACTAGAGCAGCTTTGACTTAACTTTGAATAGCTTTTTTGAAAACTACGTTTTTATTTGATTTTATTTGTTTGGGTGTTTTGCTTGCATGTATGTCTGTGTACCACTTCTGTGACTGGTGCTTGACGAGTTCAGAGGACAGTGTCCAGACCCCTGGAATTGGAGTTACAGATGGTTGTGAGCCACTATGTGGGTGCAGGGAATCGAACACTGGTCCCCCGGAAGAGCAGCCCCAGTGGTCTTAACAACTGAGCTATCTCTCCAACCCAGAATATATTTTTTTTAATGTTGTTACCAAAAAGGACTGCCCGGATATTCTAACTCAAAACTGCCCCTCAGTGTGCACGAGGAGAGCTTGTAGTTCTCTTCTGAACTGTTGGAAGGATTAGCCTTTGTCTATATTTTCAAATTCACTTTATTTCAGAAATTTCTAGAACCCCTCCTGAGTGTTGTGCTCCAGTTAATGTGACATTTCTGGGGACAGTGATCAGAAATGTCCATACTTTGTTCTGTTTTCTAATGTGAAAATAATAAGTGGAAGAGCTTTCTCTTTAGTTAGAGAATTAGTTTAAAAGCTTGTGTTAATATTGCTATGAAATAAATTGGTATTTGAAACTATATGTCTTACTTTGCTTTCCATTTAGTTCAAGTACTAGACTTTCCATGTTTCAGAAAAAACTCATTTAAATGTGAAATACTCATCATAACGATTATCAGACATAAACCCCATTTGTTCTGAAGCCTGAACAATCAGACTGCCTAAGTAGGAATTGCTTGAAAAACTTCTCGGCATATTTTAGTCAAGGTTTATTTTGCTTAGTTAGCTTTTCTTTCTCTCAAATTATTTTATTATAATTAACAGACATCTTTTCTCTTCTGTCCTGGAAGCTTAAGAAATGTATAAAGACTCCAGAAATCCCTTCTAAACACGTCAGGAACTGGGTCCCCAAAGTCCTGGAACAACGGCGGCAAGGCCTGGAGACATATTTGCAGGTATGTAACAGAGCCTAGATCATTATCTCACTAATGTAAGAATGTGACACCAAATACTGACCAGCAGCCAGAGATTCCGAGATGCGGGCTGTTTTCAGTTACAAATATGGCTATCGTTTGGTTCATTAGCTTTTATTGGATTCTATTTAAAGTTGCTTATGCATTGGGTGAGTTCAGATTTAGTGTCCTGGGAAGAATGCTGTTGAAATGATCTGTGTACCTTTAACTTCAGCTCTACAGATTACTTTGTGTTTTAGATGCAATGATTCTATTTTCTCAGCCCTTGGTTTTAGATGTTCAGGTACTAGTTGGAGTCCTGAGAGAGAAAATAAATCTTCAGCAGGGGAGGCTAAGATATGTGTAAAACCCCACCAAGACTGTGTAGAAATTGCCCCTGAGAAAGTGTCAACTTTTCTGAGAATCAGAATATATGTCTAGAGCAGTGGTTCTCAACCTGTGGGGCACGACCCCTTGGGAGTTGAATATCCCTTGCACAGAGGTATTGTAAGACCATCAGAAAACACAGATGTTTACGTTATGATTCATAACAGTAGCAAATACTGTATTAAAGTGTCACAGCATTAGGAAGGTTGAGAACCACTGGTCTAGACAGAGTGCAAGAGGAAGTTCTCTACTTTCTCCTTGAAGAACAAGCAGAACTGGGTGAGAGAGATGAAAGCCTCCTACACAAGTGACAGAGAAGGCAAAGGAGAGAATAAGACACTGTTATGGGAAAAATAAAACACTGCAGTTCCCTGAGTTGCCCGGGGGTCACAAGCGCCAGCGAGTCCCAGGCAGGTAGCTGCTCAGCAGGTGAGAGACAGAGACACACCATACAGAGATAGTGGGTATTTATTTAGTGGGTTATGGAAGGGAAAGGGAATGGGGGAAGGGGAGAAGGGGAAGAGCAGAGAGAGGCAGAGAGAGAGAAAGAAAACCAGAGAGAGGGGAAGGAAAGAAGATAGGGGAGAAGGGAGAGAGGCAAAAACTGCCTCTTTGGGAGAGAGATGGAAAGGAAAGAACTCAGGCTGGAAGCAGAAGGAGGTCTGCCTGCCTTAGCGGACTGGGGAGGGAGTGGGTGGAACTTGTCTGTTAAAGGGACAGGACAGACCATTACACTGTCCACTTATCTGAATGTTACCAAAGCCTCTGAAGTCTCAGGTGACTATTCCATGGTGTCCCCATTAGATGGGCAGCGCAGGTGCCAAATTAGACCCAAATAGTCAGACGTGTGCTACATTTAGTCCCATGTGAGAAGTGATACCTGGAGGTGAGCATAGTTTGGTGAGGAAAGGAATCCTACCTCAAAAGATAAGGATGCAAATATGTTGGACATACCTATAATCTCAGCGCTTTGGAATGCAGATGTGTTGAGGTAGACCTATAATCCCAGTGCTTTGGAATGCAGATGTATTGAGGTAGACCTATAATCCCAGCGCTTTGGAATGTAGATGTGTTAAGGAAAACCTATAATCCCAACACTTTGGAGGCTTGGGCAAGAGAACCAGAAATTTAAGGTCAGCCTGACTGCATCTCAATAAAACAACACAAGACAGAAGAGTCAGACTTCTTATAAGAGTTAAGAACACTGATCCTTCTAAGATTATCGTATTAGAGAAATGGGCAGCATAGCCGTGTTCTTTCTGCATTGTCCTTGTGGCCCCTTCAAGCTTTATTAACTCCAGGGTGGACCTTGCATAGGAGAGAAGCTATGAGCTGTCAAGCTTGTGTGCTGTCCCCATACAGAGCTCTGATGGATGGCTGGGTCTGAGTCACTGGTGGCTGATGCCCAGGGATAGAGAGGAGGGCTTCTTCTTGGTGGAGAGGAAGATGCCAGGTGTCAGTTCCCAGCCTTCTCTTGTGTTGTCATCTTGACCCTGTCCAAGGAGGACGCACAGGGCAGAAGAGATGGGGACTGAGGAGGAAGATGCTTATGGGTTTTTCTCTTGGTCTTCGCAGCTTGGAGGAAGGATTCTCCACTGTGTCTCTGGGAGTGAGAGCCTAAATTTAGGAAAGTGGAATCACAAATCGCAGGAGTGTGTGTGGCCTTCTCTGAGATTCTTTGGTAGAGCAATCAGGATTCCATAGCTTCGGGCAACACTTGAGAGCAAACGGCAAACCAAAAACCAAGCGAACGCGACCTAAGAAATTGTCTGCAAAGGGTAGAAGGCATGCTCTCTGTAATTAGATGGGATAGGTAAACAAAGCGCTTTCATTTGCAGGGCCAGATTTTCCACAGATATTGTATATCTTCAGGCCTTAGCTCTGAAGAGAGCTTTAACCCCCCGCCACCCCCCCCCATTGCATTTGACACATGACTTCCATTACTCCTCAGTGTAAACATTTTAAGTTGTTTGTGCTGCGTATGTAAATATGTGGAGAAAATCATCTGGCACAGGAGGGAGCTTACAATGGCGCTCAAATTGAGCTTAGAATTTTCTATTCTCAGAAATGGGCCTTGAAAGATGTGGTTGAGGGCTGAGCGTGCTTGCTTCCTGCTGTGTGTTTCAAATTTACGTTGGTGTCGCTTAGTGACTTTTGAAAACCCAGAGGACTTCATTGAGAGCCTTTTCTTCTCCCTTGGACAGTGGGCGCTAGGCGGAGGTTGTTGTGAGGTTCAGAAGCGAAGGGCAAAACCCTGGCTGTGGACAACTCTTGCTTTTTTGGTCTCGATGAGGTAGACAGCATTGTCATTTCTTCCACTGCCTGCCTAACTCCAATGACAATCCCATTCACCCACCCTCAGGACCAGGCTCAACCCCAGGGAGTAGCTGCCACCAGCCTGTCTTGTCAGACACCTGTGAGTCAGCTCAGCCTGTGCTGTAGGGTATGACACTGGCCTGGCCCAAGCCATGCTCCCAAGGCCACAGAGGCTTAGACTCCCCATGCCAGCTCATTTGCTGCCTGTCAGAGACAGTCTGTTTCTTGACAAGGTCAGGGCAAATGACCCTTCTTTTCTAGAGGGCAGCTGGTCACCTGTGACTGCAGCCCCACACCCTACCTGTGGTGGCTCACACTGCTCTTTTCCTTAGACACGGGGAGACTGAGATTGGAGAGCCTCTAAAGCCTGTGTCACCTTCCCAAGTACGTTTGTTAAAGGGCTCGGGGTGGACTTTTATTTTCCCATTGCCCAATATGGGCTCTTCTCGTTATACACATTTTCACCCTTGTTAGCTTTGTATTGCTTGTAATAGTAGGTCCAAGGAAAGACTTTATAGTGATCAATATTACAGTTGATCAGAATGATTCTTCCCTGATTGGTTGATTGAATAGTTGATTGGTGAGTAAATGTTGGGGTTTTTTTCCAATTATATGTATGTGTGTGTGTGTGTGTGTGTGCAGGCACGCACACTCACTCACTTGTCTGTATGTGTACCACATGTGTGCAGGAGCCCATGGAGACCAGAAGACAGTACTGGTCCCCTGAAACTGGAGTTGCAGGTGGTTGTGAGTGGTTATGTGGGTGCTGAATACCAATCCCAGGTCCTCTGTAAGCTCAATAAGTGCTTTAACCACTAAGGCATCTCAATAGCACCATGATTTTTCAGGTTTTTAACTTAAATATTCAAAATCCTAGCAAATAATGCTTCCATTTTCTGTGTTGTCATCTGGCTCAGTGGGGAGTTGTTGTTTATTGTTTGAAACAGCCTGGCTGGCCCATGCCAGCATTGAACTCCTAGACGCAAACCAGTTGTTTGCCTCAACCTGAGAACAGCTTATGGGACATTCTCAGAGTTAGAAAATAACTTTAAAGAAGAAAGATAAAGTCACCCATTTTCAAAATTAAGTTTGTTCTAAGATGTTAATCAAAAGAATCAAAAACTTTTTTAATGTCTGTATTTTTCACACTCTTTTCTGTTCTTTGGTCACTAATACTTTGAAAGCGAGAATCAAAGAAAGCCTGCACTTAGGTTTGGTTTAGCTGCTCTTCTGTTCAGAAGCGAATGACATACTAATCTGTAAACTATAATTTAGAAATAGCATCAGTATCAATGAAATAATGTAGCTTATTTAAAGCTACAGAGACATCGAATAGCTACCTGGCACGTTTGTAACGGTAGGTGTCTTTAAAACATTTTACAGTGTGTTTGAAAAAGCCAGCTTGCATTGGGCATGACAGCCTGTGTCTGTTGTCATATCTATACAGGAGGCTGACACAGGAGCCTGGGGAACATAGCAAGAACTAGGAGAGAAGGGGAGAAAAGAGGGGCAAAACGAGAGAGAGAGAGGATAGAAGCTACTCTGTCTTCAGATAAGAATGTCACATCTTCACGGGGGGGGGGGGGGACGACACGGGGAAGTGAAGTAAGCATATCAAATAAAAGTGGCACGAAAGGCTGGCATGGTGGCCGTAATCACGGCACTCTGGCTGGGAAACGTGGGTTTGGGTGGCTGCTGACATTTCAGCTTTATGGGAAGCCATAGGTCCATTCCTCAGTTGCTGGTGTTCTAACAATTTCCCCCCTTCCCTGAGCTTTTCTTAATCTTACACTTGTTTTCTAGACATGTACTGTTTTCAGTAGAATTAAGTTGGAAGAATAAGAAAAGATATATTTACAACTTCTTGAAACTGAAATCAATTTGTTGACTTAAAAAATTTATTTTTATTATTATTGTTATTATTATTATTAATTTATTTTAGTGTATGGGTGCTTTGCCTGCATGTATGTCTGTACATCACTTTTATGCCTGGTGCCTTCAGAGGCCAGTAGAGGGCATCAGATCCCCTGGGACTGTAGTTACATACAGATCATTGTGAGCTACCCTGTGTGTGCTGAGAATTGAACCTGGGTCCTCTGGAAGAAAGGTCAGTGCTCTTAACCGCTGAGCCATTTCTCCAGCCGTATTTATTTTTGCGTATGTGTGTGGGTGAGGGCACATGGTTGCCACAGCCCACATGTAGAAGTGAAAGAGGGCCTTGGGCATCAGTCCTTGCTTCCAGTACTGTTTGAGGCAGGCTTTTCTTGACTGCTGCACAGAAGACTCCAGGCTGGCCGCTCACCAGAACTTCCCTGGGATCCTGCTGTTTCTGCCTCCATACTGTAGAAGTGCTGGATTGCAGAAATGCACCACTGCCCAGCTTTTACATAGGCTCCAGAAATCCACATCAGGTGTCATGCTTGCACAGCAACTGTGTTTACTCACTGAGCCTTCTTCCCAGCTGTGGTTTTTTTTGTTTTTTTTTGTTTTTTTTTTGTTTTTTTTTTTTTAAGAAAATGGCCCCCTGGTATGGGAAGTCGTTCTATCTACGTTTTGCTTTTATTGGTTAATGAATAAAGCTGTTTCTGTCAATGAGCTAGCAAAATAGGGCAAGTAGGGAGTTTCAAGCAGATAGAGGAGGAGAGAGTTGGCAGAGAGAGCCCCATGTAGCAGCCTGCGGGAGACAAACACTTCTGCTGGAGCCCACAGGAACCTTGCCTGTAAGCCACAGCCACATGGCGATACACAGATTAATAGAAATGGGTTAATTTAAGATGTAAGAGTTAGCCAGAAGTATGCTGAAGCTATTGGCTGAACAGTATTGCGAATAATACAGTTTCTGAATCATTATTTGGTGGTCTGGGCAGCCGGGAGCAAACTAACAGCTTCCCCCAACAGCCCCCAAAAGGAGTGGCACTATGAAGAGGTATGGCCTTGTTGGAGGAAGCCTGTCACTGTGGAGGCAGGCTTTGAGGTTTCATGAGATAGTTCCTGTTGCCTT
This sequence comes from Chionomys nivalis, assembly GCF_950005125.1. Lineage (NCBI taxonomy): Eukaryota > Metazoa > Chordata > Mammalia > Rodentia > Cricetidae > Chionomys > Chionomys nivalis. The sequence goes on along the minus strand of NC_080099.1, from coordinate 30,888,165 downwards.
TGGATCAAGACGTAGAATTCTCCAGCACCATGTTTGTCTGCATACCCGCCATTCTCCCAGCCGCTATGTTCTCTGCTATTGATGATAATAGACTAAACCTTGAACCTGTAAACTGTCATCTCCATTAAATGTTTTCCTCTTCCGGAGTTGCTGTGGTCATGGTGTCTCTTCACAGCAATAGAAACACTCACACCAGCCCTTCTTGGGTTTTTATTGTTTCTTTATGTTTTTCCTACATGCTTCAAAATTGCTCATGAAATATAAAATTTACTACCCTAGACAATTTTACAACTTTAATTTAATTAATTTTACCTGTTTTACAGTGTTTGTGTTTGAGTGTACTTACATACACATATGCATGCATACATATGGAAGTTCAGAAGACGACTATGAGAATGGTTGTCTCTTTCCACCATATGGGTCCTGGGGTGGGATTCCGGTTTTCAGATGCAACAACACATGCCTTTACTACAATTTTGAATTGATAAAATTATAAAATGATAGTATGGATATACTGGTTTAAACAGAATTTTATATCGTTTCTGAGATGGTCTCATTGGATAGTCTTGGCTGGAATACACTACGTAGACCAGGCTGGTCTCAAATTCACTCTGGAATGCTGGAGTGTGTGCAAGCATGTACAGACATGTACAAACATGTACAAATATACCCTGACCACTTCCTCCACACAAGACTGCTTCTGTGGATTCATTTCTCATAAACTACTCACAAACTTAACATTTGGCTCTTGATTAACCAGAAATGCCTATTTTATGACCAAGATACATTTTAGGTATATAGTTTCACCTTTTCCTGGTTGTTTTAAAAGTAGTGCTAGCAGTGAGAATTCTTCTGAGGGGCCTTTTCTCTGAGTCTTGTATGACATCCTAAGTTTTATCTGTTTAAAACATTCTGAGAATGGCAGAGTAAGCCAAAGAGAGCTGAGAATAACCAGTTAGATCTAACTGGACTGTGATTGGTTCTATGATGAGCTACTTCCCTGGCAGGGGCTCCTATAATTGTCTTGGCAAAATGGTGAACAGCTCTGGACCTAAGTTGCAAGGATTTTGAGTATTCAACGTTTCAAAGGCCGGGAAGAGGTTCTAATTTAAGGCTTAGAATCATGATTATTTTGAAGTTAGTGTTAACTTTTTCATGGAGTTTTCTCATTATCATCAATCTGAGAACCATAGCTACCCACCGTAGTTAAAAACAACATTTCTTATAGAAAACATTTTTATGTGCATCTCGCTCTTGATCGTCTAACGCTGGCTGAGGATTAGTTGAAGTCTTTCTTTTTCACTTCAGCATTGGTAAGCTGAGTGGAGTCTGCTTATGGTAGGGGAGCCCTGTCACTACCCAAACCTTCACAGCTCCCTGTCTTAGAATGTTCGCTTTCATTCATAGACCAAGCAGTGATTTAATAGATCCAGTTCTTACCAAGGATTTCATTTAAACTGATAATGAAGTAGAGAATAAGGTCCTATCAACAGCGAGAAGGCGGTTGGGACCCAAGCATAGGGACCTAAGTTTGAATCCCAGAACCCACATAAAAGTAGACAAGAGAAAACTGACTCCACAAGGTTTCCCCTCACTTCCTTATACAGACTGTGACACACAAGCCCTCCGCTAGCCCCATATCACACTACCAAAAAAAAAAATGTTTAAACCTCATGTATTACAGGAAAGGGTGTTGTCGGTAGAAGAGGAAGCTATAGATGAACTTCATAAAACCACCTTAGAAGCCTGTGAAGTAGCAGTGCCTGTGACGATCCTGCTTTTAACACCAGATGAACCGCTCTTTGTTCTGGTTAGCATGGTGAACACTGTGTTAAATAATATTAATGGCTGGAATTGTCAGTACTTAACAGTGCCTTCCTTGTACAAGTGATTTTATTGATCGATACCGACTCAATGAAACCGGGCAGATTATTTTTACTGATTTTATCGAAACCTTGACCAAGTTTGTTAGCGCACCACCTATCTTTAAATAGATCCAGATGATGATGTAGATTAAGAAAAGCAAACCGCCATCCATCTCTTTTTGATCTGTTAATAACTTAAATCCATCATTGCTAGCGAGTGTTTTCAGATTCCGGTGTGTATTCATGTTTCTGTTGTGTCTCAGAGGACTCCTGTAACCTTGTTTCCGTGGGTGGCTTTTCAGAGACCTGTGCACTAACCACTGATCCAGAATTTATCAGTTAAGCAAGGCGGCGTAATTGGAGGGATGGCGGGCAAACTGGGGAAAGGAAACCGTCCTGCAGAAGTATTTGCTTTTTAATTTCGTCGTGGTAGGAGATCACCAGGCAGACCTGTGGATTCTTATATTTTATGAAATATAAGAGCTAGACAATTTATGAAGTCTAGACCCATCTCCTTCTAGCCATATTAGTTCTCATATTTGAAATGCTTGCATTTTATGAGCCACAGGAAACTGTGGTGCTTAATTTCATACACTGATTTTTTTCCAGTGATTTCCATTAATCTCAAAATGATACACATGCATTTAAGATCATTTTTGGTTTGTAGCAGTGGTTAAAATTTGTAAAACTAACCATATGTATTATTTTTAAAGAGACAAATTATATACAACCTTTCAAGACAATTAGACCTTTATTCATTGCATGATTGCATGCATGCATGTGTGAACTGCTTAGTACTGAACCCAGGTTCACACATGCCAGGCACTGAACTACACCTTCAGCTCTGAAGAAGTATTTAAAATCTTTGGATGATGCATTCTTCCCCACTTTGGCTACACAAGCCTGGTGCGGCCCAGCCTACAGAACTGTGGACAAAGAACCTTCAGAGGTAGAGACCAGTGGAGGGGCAATTTGAAAAGCTTTAGGAATCTCAATGTTTATGATCTCTTGGAGGGATTTATGTGGTCGTAGAGGATGGAGGCTAAAATAAAGTCAAGGGAGTTGCAGCCCTAGAGTACCTGGGACTCGAAACTTAAAGCTTGGGGGGTTTTGAGCCTGTGAATTGCCTCATGTTAGCCATCAGTCTGCTGAATGTGTACTGAGTTGTTTGTTTGTTTCGTTGGTTGGTTGGTTTTTTTTTTTTTCCTCGAGAGAAGGTTTTTCTGTAGCTTTGGTGCCTGTCCTGGAACTAGTTCTTGTAGACCAGACTGGCTTCAAACTCACAGAGATTCACCTGCCTCTGCCTCCTGAGTGCTGGGATTAAAGGCCACCAACACCTGGCTTGTATACTGTGTTTTAAAAGACTTCCTCAGTAGTAACATGTTGAGGTTCCACATCCTAACCAGAGCTCTGTACTGGAAGGATAAATATTTGAGGTTCAGTTCTCTGGACTATTTCTGCTGATGGGAATGCTCTGGCTATGTGGTGTTGCTACGTAGAGGGCAGGTGGGGTCATTTTCCACGGTAGCATGCGGAAAGCCCACTCAAAGCCCCTTCTCAGCATGATGTCACTACATGTGCCTGAGGAGAAGGAAGGAGTGTGTGGGGGCTTTCTTTATATACAGGTGTCTGTTAGGAAGCAGATGGCTTTTCTAGAGAAGCCCACAGCCCTGGTGAACATTGTCTCTCTGTGAGTGTTGGATCTTTATAGTGCTTTTGGGTTGTGATCTCTCGTTGCTGCAGTTGTCTGTTCAGTGAAGATTTTAGGAAGCTGGATATCACCTGGGAGCATCCATGAATTTGTATTTTGTCAGGTTGGTGAGATGGAATCATGGGTTCTTTTTTTAAAGATTTTTAATTTTTACCTTTAATTGTGTGTGTATACATGTGTGTCTGCCAGAAGGTTCGGGCATGTGTGCATGCCTGAGGCCAGAAGAGGGTGTTGGGTACTGTCTTGGTTCGTATTGCTATTTGAGGCCAGAAGAGGGTGTTGGGTACTGTCTTGGTTCGTATTGTTGTTTGATATAGTTTTAGTTTTTTGTCAGTTTGACACAAGCCATGATCATCTGGGAAGAGGAACCTCAACTGAGAAAATGCCTCCATCAGACTGGCCTGTGAGCAAGCCTGGGGGCATTTCTTGACGGATGATTGATGTGGAAGGGCCCAGCCCACTGTGGGTGGTGCCCTCCCTGGGCTTCTGGTCCTAGCATGTATAAGAAAACAAACTGAGTGAGCCATGTAAGCAATGTCCCTCCTTGGCTTCTGCTCCAGTTCCTGCCTTCAGGCCCTTTCCCTGACTTCCTTTAATGCTGGATTCCAGCTGTGCGCTGAAGTCCACCTTTCCCTCCCTGGGGTTGCTTTGTAGTGATGTTTTTCACAGCGAGAGAAACCCTCACTGGGCCAGGAACTGGAGTTACAGGAGTCATGAGCTGTCCAGCTTGGGTGTTGTGAATGAACTTGGGCCTTGTACAAGAACAGGACTGTTGTTGACCACGGAGCCATCTCCTCAGCCCTGGGACCATGTGTTCTAAAGAATGATCTTGTGGTGAGGTTGTTTTTAGCTTGATGATTACAGCTTAAGCAAAGAACCCAACTTACTCCATCCTTCACAGACACAAATTTTTACACACGAATACATTTTAATAACACATATTTTGTTGTTTTTCTGACTATGTAGATTTTATATGTATGTTCATATTTGAAAGCTACAAAAACAAAAAACACAAATAACTTGCTGTAGCTATTTTTCTTAGTCCAGTGTTTCTGTACCAGGAGCAGTGTTTGCCTTACAGGAATGTGTAGTGATACTTTTGATTTTTAGAGCTGGGAATGGAATGGTCCCCGCGTCTAACAGGGAGAAGGGTGTACCTTATGGTGCACAGCAGAGCCCCACAAAAACAGATATTTGGTCCAAAATGACTTTAGTAGCAAGATGAAGAAACCATGACTCAGACCTTCAAAACTGGGCTAGATTTCATCACCTCACGCTACCCTGCAGCTCGCTATGTAGACCGGGCTGGCTTCAGATGGCAGTGGTCTCCCTGCCCCCACCTACCAAGTTCTGAGATTATAGAATCCCATTACCATATCTGGCTTGTTACTCATATTTTCAAATACTTATAATGCCATCTTTTATGATTTCTAAACTCCTCTATCAATTAAAGATGTCAAAAGCATTTATTTACTCCATAGCAAATTTATTTTTTAAAGTCTTAACTCTTTTATTATGAAAATTTAAATATATAAAAAAGCATAAAAATAATATAAATTTCCAAGTTGCTATTGTCCAACTTGAACATTTTTCAACTCAGAAGAGAGCCTATTTTTTCTCACACTTCCCCCCCATAATATTTAAAATACATAATGCTTATGTATTTTAAGCTATACATATTTCAACGTGGTTCATAATAGGCAAACAATTTTAATAACTACTGCATAGCATTCTGTCCTGTAGCTGTAGTGGACAGAGCCTGTTGTTTGGGAGTTGTTTCTACTTTACCCTTAACAGTTTCTTGTTTTGTTTCTTCCTTCCTCCCCCCGCCCCCCTACCTGTTTCCTTACACTTCTCACAGGGAACGCAGCCGTTGTTCTACAGGTGAGCTAGAATGCGTGCAAACTAAGCAAGCAAGAATGAACACAAGACCCTTAATTTCATTAAACGCTGGGTAACTGGTAAAGATTAATGTACATATCTCTTGCTAATTCTTTCCAATTACTTAGTTCATATAAATTCCCAAGCCTGGTTAATTATGCTGAAGCCGGGTCGTAATTCTGCACCGCGTTCTGACAACAGGGAATTTTCCTGGTGTAACCTTGTCCTCCCGCACAGGCTCTCGGCAGATTAGGCCCTCAGCCCTGAGTCCATTCATTTTCTCCTCAGGCCTAATTGCTGCCGACTGGCTGCCACAGGTACCTGGATAGCCTCCGTTCCAAGAGGCAGGGGCTTCTGAGAACAAATAAGGAAAGATTAATTGTTTGTTTTGCTCCCTCCCAAGAGAAATGTGGGTGCTTAATCAAGAAAAATAATTTCTTCTGTTGATTTGGCTTATTTAGGGGGAAAGATAATTGTGTAAAGGTGGGCGCCGAGCCGTGCCTTGGAGAAGAGGTATTGCCCCTTCTCTACACAGGAGACACCGATGGGGGTATGAATGTGGAGCACTGACAGGATGGATAGGGATGGCTCGCATCCCTCGTGGTAAGTAATCTGGCTGCTGGGCTCTTATTTGTACCGATAGTCCTCGCTAGTATTGTCATTTGTTTTGTCTGGATCTTCGGAAATCTAATCAAGAAGACAATAGCGTTGAAAAAAAAATCAACAACACTTTTCCAAATTGTTCTTAATTGCTAGAGAACAAAGTGAACTAAATGCTGTGATGTTTCCAATTAAAGAAGCTGTTTCTACCAAGCACTATTAAATCCATCTTTCCCAATCTGATAAATAAGCTATTCAAGAGCAGCGCGGACTAATTGAGTGCAGTTAGTCCCTGATTTCTCATAACAGCGAATGTGCGCCTACCTTGTTAGCGGATCTGGCACAGTTTGGCATGCTAACTGCGTCACTTGTACCTCTGGCTGCTAGAGGAATAGTATCCTGTTGCTTATGATTTTTAGTGTCCAAACCATTTTCTTTGCACAATTCTATTTATTTGAGAGGGATGTTTGATAATGCATTGGATCAAAGTGGAAATCTAAGTTTGGGTAGGAGAAAAAGATTCAGTTAAGGGTGGTATGCCTTGCCATTGTGACTGGAAGGCATAGACAGGTAGACATAAGGTTGGGCAGAGCGGGCAGGAGTTCTAACACCTATGCAAGGGCAGTGGGAAACGATTGTAGACTGTGAATCACTCAGCCCAGCTTAGCCACTCAACTCCCTTATTTTTGAGAGTCGCCATAGATGCTGGTAAACAAAGCAGAGGGTGCGTGCTGCGATAATACTGTATTTATAAAGGCAGCGGGCTGGATTTAGCCAAGTCTAGTCAGCTCTTGAGCTGGAGGTGGGCCACCGAAGGCCTGGAGGCAGCACTGTGTGTGTCCAGAGGTGCAGGGGCTGGGATGAAGAATGTAGGCATTCCAGAGGGACATGTGTATTCGGGGCTCTGGGCCTCCACACTCTGTAAGCTACATTGTTACTTAAGTCCCCCACCACAGGTCCCCATGGCAAAGCTGTTGCTGACCACTCAGTGTGCTAGTATATGCACACCCTTAAATATCTTACTAAAACGTCTTACTACGTACTTAGCTGTTTTTCCTCAGACCTAGGTGGTGTCTGTCATGCCTGTCTCAGCCATATTTTCTCCAAAGCCCTGAACATCCATCCCTGTGGCTGCAGGATTAATACCTAATCTTAATTATTTAGCCATGAAAATTAAAGTAGAAAATGTTTTTCTCAGGACCCATCTGAACAACTCAATTAAAACCGTCATTCACTTGAAATCTTGTTTTGGACCTAGACAAGGCAGGATATTTAAATAGAGAGAAGGTTGATGAAATCTTCTATCTGTTCATTTGCTCATTCATTCATTCTCAAATCAGCTTCTCTTAAGGTGCTCCTAGGCCTGCCTCTGCCGTGTATCTCACATTTACTTTCTTCCTCACCACCAGGCTGGCTGCGCCATGTCCCAGTTGGCCTAACTGCTAGCCATTTTGTTTAAAATATTTATTTTATCTCTTATATGTATGGCTGTGTTTGCCTGTGTGTATGTGTGTGCACCACTTGTGTACCAGGCGCTCAGACAGCATGCCATCCCTCAGAACTGGAGTTATACACAGGAGGAACCACCATGTGGACGCTGGATCCAGGCTCCTCTACAAGGGCGACCAGTGCTCTTAAGTGCGGAGCTGGCTCCTCAGCCCCCATTTTGTTTAGCGTAGGTACTAAGGTATAAGTGAGACTCTAGACTTTCTTCACAGGACTGTAGAGTAGGGACCGGCCTCAAATCCTTCTGAACGTGGAGACCCCGGCAGTTGAAAGCTGCTGTGAGAAATCTCATAGGGGGAGCAGACCCGATGGCCCACACTGCGAACATTCTAGGCAGAGCACTGCAGCCTGTTTTGGGGTGCAGGAGGCTGTGAAGTAAAGTGTAATGATGCCAGTTTTTACTGACATGAAAGGGGTGTCCACATAATCCTCGCTTGAAGGCATGTGACACCCCAACAGTCTTTACAGGAAAAACTGGGTTGAGTAAAAAGCACACAGTTACAGCACCTTGGGAAACTGGCCCTGTGGATACTGATACTGCTCAACCTTCTCTGGAATTTGAACCCCACTTCACCTGACCCAGCAGAGGAAGGCAGCGTGTGACTTCTGAAGTGTGAGCCTCAGCATAGCTTCACGTCTTGAACATGATGTTTTAGGAAGTTGCTTTTGTAGTGGAGTCCTGTTGCCATAACAACGTGTGGAGCCTTCTGTCTGTCTCCCTGAAACCAAGAAGCGGGACTTTGGGCTTGCTCAGAAATCTTTCATAGGAAGAATTTCAATTGGCCTTTTACCAAAAATTTATTAAAAGCAACATTTTCCATTTGTTCTTTAATTGGGTGGCATCACGAAAGTAGAGTGTTTCCTGGCCAGATCTCAGCAGAAAGTCTTTGCATTGTTGGTGAATGGAACTGGAAGAAAAAGAAAACAAAACCAAACAATCAAACAAAAAACCCCAGAAAACAAAACAACCAAACAAAAAAACCCCCAAAACAAAACAAGCCAAAACAATGACAATTTAGTAAGAGCAGCTGTGGGCCTACTTATCTTGATGGAGTAATGTTTTCATAATGGCAGCTGTTAAAACCAAGTCTGTATGAATTAATTTTAAATTTTTGGTCACTCTTGACTGCAGTGAGCAGTCGCTTTGTTCCCATATAATAGAGCACGGCAGGCACAGGGCTCAGAGGCGAAAACATCAAGATTTTCTCATTTCCCAACAAGAATGAAAGAAACCTTTAGATTACTAATAAATCCCATAAAGTGGAGCCTGTATTAAATTGTATCTTCATGTTAAAAAGCTTTTGTTTTCAGACAAGGTGTTACTATGTAGCAAGGACTTTACAAACCTCCTTCCCCACCTTTAGGAAGTCAAGATTGCAGATGTGAGCTACCAGACCCAGCTGAAAATGTTTTATGTGATACATAATTGACACAGTAATGCCTTTAGGTCATCTCTAAGTGAATAACCATGTATCTTCTGGTTTTTATATTTACATTTGGGGAGCGCTGGTCGAGGGGGTGCTTAGTCCTGAATGAAATACCCTGTTCCGGCCATTCCAAAAGATCTTAAGTCAATAAAATAGTGTAGTGGCGTGATTTTAACAAAACCAGATAGTCAGGGTTGGAGAGATGGCTCAGCCATTCAGAGTACTTGGTGCTCTTGCAGGGAACCTAGGTTCAGTTCCCAACACCCAGATGGCAGCTCACAGCATTTGTAACTAGTTCCAAGGAACCCTATGCCCTCTTCTGGCCTCCCTGGGCACTGCAAGCACATGGCACCCAGGTACGTACATGCAGGCAAAACCACTCATTCCCATAAAATAAAAATAAAGAGAGTCTTTTAAAAATAATAAAACAATGGATGGCCTTTCTATACTGCTTGCAATGTGTTCAAGTACTCTGTCATTATTTTAGGTAATTATTTTACCAGGTAGCTCTGCCTGGTTTGGAACTTGCTCTGTAGACCAGGCTGGCCTTGAACTTCGAGCTCCTCCTGCCTCTGCTTTGCCTCCTAAGTACTAGAACTAAAATCATGTGCCACCATACCCAGCCTCTGTTTTTGCGTTCAATCATTATTTTTTTTCCTGTGCCGGGAATTAAACATAGATTGCACATCTTAATTTTCAGAGTGCTTGCAGGCTGGGTCTGCAGTCCCAGTACTTTGGAGACAGTGGCAGGAGGATTTAGAGTTCCTAACAACATCGAGAGCTCATCTCAAAAAATAAATGCAGAATTTGACAAAGCCCTTTCTGTGCATAAGAGAAGTGGGTGTTTATGTGCCGAATAGGGCGTTCATTTCACACCCTGGCCCCAAATTCGCTCGAACTGCTTCCATGAGTTAAGATTGCCAGAGAAGCTGTTACATCTGAAGCACTCCTTCGCTCTGTCTGGCCTCTTTCCCTTTTCCTGTCCCCCACAACAGAATTGCATATTGGTTTGTTTGCTTGTTAGATCCTGTGACACTGAGGCAGTCCCTTTGTCCCCTGCCCGTACAGTGACTATAGAGTGACTGTCACCCTTGCTGTTCCCAGAGAGCCTTTCTGAGAACAAGTCCACGGATCAACCAGCTTTCTTGTTTCATCCCTCCTATGCCTGGGCAGGAGGGTGAGGTGGTTGTGTCAGAGTGGCGTGATGTGGTGTTGGAGAACCACAGGTTAGCTTTCTTTTCTCTGGTGTTAGAACTACTCGTTAGATGCTAACCCTGGGCTCTTCAGCCCTCACCGAGGTAATCTCTGTACTCCACATTGGTGGTCAGATTCGGTTTCCTCCCATCTCGGCTGGTGCTCCCTGGCCTTGCTTAGCTCAGATGCTCCTGTTCTCTGTCTTGTCAGCTCCTTGTTGAAAAGCTCCACGGGCTTCTCTTGTGTTATTTTGGAAAAATATGGGCCCTTTATGAGACCATTATTTTCATGCAGAACAATTCTTCATCTGTGTCCCAGTTGTCAGTCCAGAGTGCGTTCGTTTGTCGTCCCTGCATCCATTCCTGATGAACGCCTCGTTCTTTCTTCCAGGATCTTCTGGGTACTTTCCTCCTGGACTTGGGCCCCTCTGGTTCATACTCAAAGTCTGAATGACTAACCTTCTTCCATTTCATACCTGGGAATGTCATCTACCTGCCAGAACACTTGAATGACTCCTCGTCAAGTACCAATTTGAGATATTCTTAGGTCACATGTTCCGATTTTTATTTTGTGTGTATGAGTGTTTTGTCTGCATGTATGTACGCGGACCACTTTTGTCAGAAGAGGACAACGTATCCCCTGCAACAGATGCTTGTGAGCCATCATGTGGGTGCTGGGAACCTTACTTTGGTCTCAGCGAGAGCATCAAGTGCTCTTAACTGCTGAACCAACTCTCCAGTCCCTGATACATGATTTTTTTAAATTCTCTGTAGCCAAAAGAAATTAAAATTGCTACAGATTCAAATCAGTCATCAAACATTTGAAAATCTATTCACAATAAATAGGACAGAATTCCCAAGATAAAAAGAGCTTTTATAATTGCTTGTAGAAAATTGGAAAAAAATGATCTATTCAAAAAATAATTATAAATGCAGCCAGTGAGATGGTGCTTGTCGCCAACCTGAGTTTGATCCCCACAACCCACATTCACATGGAAGAAGACAACTGACCTCACAGAATTATTTTCTGACCTCCACACACATATTGTGGGGCATGTGCCCCCACATATAGCGTGCATATACACACAACAACAATTTTTTTTAATTTTTAAAAATTATAAATGTTCAATAAATCAGGAAAAAAGATAATTTTATAGTTGATAAGAGAGTGGCCAACCAGCCAAGATGACACATTTGCTTTTACAACTACAAGGGTTGAAATAAAGCATCTGTGCCCGTTTGGGTAAGGATGTGGCGAAACAAGCATTCCCATGAGCCTCCAAGGGGGGTGCAAACTGCGAGAATCTTTTTGGGAAGCAATTTGGCCATTCCCTTTATGAATTGATCATACAATTGCTCTTACATGATTTGGTTTTATGGTATGTAAGGCATTTTCATTGTAATATAAAAAAATTGTCCACTGAGAAGGGGATTGGTTAAGAATCTCTATCCAATGGAAACATTAATAAAATACTCCATAGCAGTCCACAAGATTACGTAAATAATTGTGTTCTGAGAGAAAAACCTGACCAGCCCCTGTGGACTGATTCAGAAAGAAATGCGAAGGTTCTCCAGGGACAAGCTTACAGCAATAATGCTTTGTCCTGTGATTGGTGGCATTTACACTTGAGAGCTCTGTGAAGACGAGCATTCAGGATGATCGTGAAAAGCCAGTCAGAGCCATAGAAAATAGACTTATAAAAACCTTTTAATAGTTAGGGTTTTTTAAAGTATAAGCTGTATATTATTTTATTTCCAAAACCACAGTTTCTTGCTGCATTTTTTTCTTCTGGGTGAGACAAGTTGCATGAGGTTAGTCATCCCGTATTGTCGCAGCCGCTCGGGATGGAAGTCACTCCTCCAGATTGACGCTGTTCGCTTTTCCTTGGCACACAAAGATGCTGAGCATCCCCTGGTCAGGTCCTGCCAGCCCTCTACACCAGTAATTGCATTGTTCCATTTCTTTATCAAGGACTTCTTTGCCAATAGATTTGGGGAGGGACAAGTGTCAGGGAAGAGAAGGCACAGTGAAGTCCTGGTGATTGAGCAAAGATTACACTGCTCGGGTCACTCCCCAGAAACTTGTCAGTTTGCTGCCCAAAGAAATGCCTAGGGGGGCACAAGACACAGAGCCTGGTGACCCCGGGAGGAAAAAAATCAATTGCAATTCATATTTCACACGTCTGTAACCGCTCTGGAAAGAGGGGCTGCGGTTTCTGTGCAGGCCTCTCCCCTCCCTCCAGTCTCTCTCTGCGTCCTCCTCCTGCCTCTGCCTCCACCTGCCTGTGCCTCACAGGCTCTGCTGTGCAGTGAGGCAGATTTGGGGCTTTTTCCCTTGCCCACATCACCATTCTTACTGCCAGTGCCCTACACTAGATGTGATCCGCACACTGAACTGTCGGCAGGCATGGACCATAGCTGCTTTGCTTTGAGGTTCTTGGAGGTTTGGGGCCACTGTACTGGTGTTTGGCTCTAACGTGAGGGGGCTGTGTCCAGGGACCTGTCCTTCACTGAGACTGTTAATTAGTAGGGTTCTCAACATCCAATGTGGAATTTTTTTTTTTTTTTTTTTTAACCAGTGGCTGTGGTTTCAAAAGCTTCTCTGGCGTGATAAGCGCCCCTGCTAGTTTTGAGAACCAGCTAGTCTTCCTTCCGCAGACTTCTCGCTCCAGCCCCCCCCCCCGCCCCCACCTACACACTCTCGAGCGAAGCTGCGCTGAGGTCCGTAGCCCTGCTGTGGACTGAGATGTCATAGGGATGGAGAAAATGCTGCTTACTTTATGGATTACTGTTAGGTCAACAAAACTTTGGCAGCATTGATTAACTTGACAGTGAGTACAGCAGTACATTTATCACTTATGGCTGTGCTGTAGAAAATCTAATAAGAGGCAAACAATTCCCTTTAGAGCTCTAACAGGTTCACTGTGGCCAACAGTGCGTGCACTGGAAATCTCTGCCTTTAAATTACACCCCGGCTGCCGGTTGGGTCATTGCCTCGAAAGCTCCTGCCCTCCTGCCGGCACGCCGCTGCTGTTAATTTCACCTCAAGTGTTTGTAAATATTTAAATCGTCATCTATGCGCGATGTTTTTAGACCGTGGGGAGATGACTTAGACACAGCTCTGTAGTGGTGAGTTTAAAATAACGTCTAGACAGAGGAGCCTCTTGTTTGGGGTGTTGTGGAGCTGGGAAGCTACAAGGACAGTGCTTTCAGACTCGACTTGATCCTTCATGGTGCACACTTCATAAAAAGAAGGATTCGTTAGCTGTATTTGGTATGAAGTGGCGTACACATGTATATATATCACTAGGAATCTGGTGGATCCTTTGTGATTTTTTTTTTCTTTCAAGGATATCCTGTTAGGAGTTTTAATGCTTTTGTTCTATCCACTATTCATTTTCCCATTGACCACACAGATCTTTGGGAGCGTACTTTGGTATATATGTACATGGGAAACAGGGCCATGTGCGTTTATTGAATCGCAGATTGCAGCAAGGTTAGAAAAATGTGGTGGATTCAGAAGATTCGTGTCACGTATACGAAGGCCAAGTTCTTCAGGTGTGCTGTAATGGTTATCTGGAAAGTGTTTGTTAGCAGAAAACCACACATGCTGAAGGGGCGGGCAGCTTCTCCACATGGCAAGGGCTCTCTCTGCCAGACCTCCTTCAAGGAAGATCCCTAATTTATTTTCTATCTTTTATTTTGTTCTTGTGCTGATTGAAGATTCCCAGTTCAACACGAGAGCTCCAGTCCAGGGGAGGAAGCTTTCTAAGCTTGGTGGCTTTGCCTGTAAGTGCTCTTGAATCGAGAGCTATTCCACAGTAGCTTCTCAGAGATGACACCGTTTTCTCTGTACAGAGAAGGGTGTTCTGCCAGAATCAATTGTCAAGGGGGCTCATATAACAAGGCAGCTTGTGGTAGGACTAGCGGAAACAGAGTGAGCAAGAAATTCCCAGAGCAGTTTGTTTTTGGAAGAAAAACTGAATTCACCTGAAACATGAATACATTGAAAACCAAGACTTAATAAGGCAGCACTTAGAGCCAGAGGGATGACTGGTCCAAATCCCGTGTCAGTGGTCTGTCCAGTGTTTATCTTTGAGATTCTGAACAGCGTCATGAACTAAAGTTGCTTCTTCTTGAGATTGGGAACTGGCCTGAATCAGTAACATCCAAGCCTGTTGATGTTAGTGTTTTGATTTAATTCAGTACAAATGTGTTCTGTTGAATATGCAGGATAAATTCAATGCCTTTCCCTTCTGAGCCAGGCTTTTCTGAAAGGACTCCATCTACCTCGCTGGGTTCTGCAGGTTACAATGGGAGTGCCCCCACCACTTGCCCCAGTGAGCAGAGGCCGGGTATTGATTAACTATCACACTGGCATCAGAACTACTCTTAGGATTCAATTTTTTTGTTGTTTTGCATATTTTATTGATCAACGTGGTAAATGAGCATCAAGCGTGCAAGAAGACGATGAATTGTTTACTTGCATAAAATAACCTTTCGATAAGGGAAGATGCATGGCTCACACTTCGGTTCTGTTCTGCGGCCCGAAGCAGATGGCATTCAGCTGCTATTGATTTACTTCCATAGTTAAGGAGCAGCCTGCAGCCCGGCATGCCCACTGCATTGTAAAGAGGGGTGTAGATTTGGGGACCAGGATGGAAGCCAAGAAGGACTGACTAGTCTGTCCCTAAATCCTAAGGAAAAAAAAATCTGATTTGGGACTCAGGCATAGCTACTTAGCCGTAAATGTGAATTAACGCAGTCACATGTCACGAGCCACTTCACGCACCGCCGCTTAGGAGGGGGAGAGCACTTGTGGTCATCACATAGGCAGATGCGCCCAGGAAATAACGAACAGAATAATGATCCCAGAGTAGCAATTCCAAACCTGTGGTGTTGGAGGGAAGCAAAATGAAGTCTTTCCCTCTGCGGTCTGGGCAAAAGAGGGTCATCTTGAACCATACCCTACAGTGCCCGTATTGAACCGTCTGACCTGAAACCAGCGTGAACGCACATTTGCCCCGTGGCCCTGCTTGTGCTCACCCGTCTGCCGTCCCAGAGCTCCGCCTATATCCTTTGCCAGCGGCCAGATTTGGTTTTGAAATGTCTTTCCATAATCGGCAGTTACAGATGCTGAGTTTATAAACATTTTTCTTTCAGCTGTGTCCAACATTGACTTTATATCAGAAAACTAGGAGTAAGCTAGCCTGCCGGTTGTAGATTTTTCCCCCCTTACTCCTTCCAGAGTCATTAAAGACTGAAAACCTCTCTTCAGAAACAACATGAACAAGTAGGGAATAGACTTCACGGTGATCACAGTAACGAGTCTTTTTTCGTCGCTCACGCACACGCTGTCACGTTTATCTGACTCCAACTACTTTGCCATTTGTAGTTTTAAGGAGAAATAAAATACTCAGAAAAAAAAAAAAACTTGGACAGCGAAGTGACTTGCCCATCATTACAGGCCTCTGCAGCTCTTCACTGAGCTCTTATAAACTCCCAAGAAATAATGGTCCGAGAACTGTTTCTATGGCAGCTGTTCCTTGTAGTGGAAACATTTCATTATGTCATTTTCCTTGTTTGCGGGGCAGAGCATCAAGTTCCCGCCGCTCGGTTCCAGGAGAATGTTAGCTCTGTCTGATGCTCTGTTCAGTTTCCAGACCTTTCACACGAGTTCAGGCTTCGGGGTTGGGAAGAGTGGCGGGTGGCAAAGGAGGAAGGTGTAGTTGAAGTGCTAGCGTGTTGACTTGGGGGATGTCTATGGCCAGCTGCTGGGATGTATTCTGAGGACCTCCCGCAACTAGTACGATTCAGAGGATTTGTGTGAAAGACAAGCTCTCATTTCCGAGAGAGGAAGGCAAGAACAGCTAGCGTCTGCTCTGTGAGAGGTTGAAAGAGGAAAAGTCCTTTGCCCCAGCAGTTGTTGCTGCGAACGGGAGAGACAGAGCCTCTGGTGTGGCAATACACATAACTGGTCTCAAGCGCACAGGCTGTGTCCGTGAGGTCAAAGGGCACAGATGACACCATTGGGCAGACAGACTGATTTACACCAGTGCGTTGACTGTGAAAATAGAAAGTACAATAATGAGGTTGTAATTGGCAACCAGAGGTTAACTTACTGAGATTCACTGTGGATTCCTCATTTTGGATATGTGTGAATTCAGACAAAACATCATTTGTGCTAGTCTAGCGTGCTTTAGCAGGTAAGTGTTGGCAGAGGCTGCTCATTCGTTCTCGGCTGCTTAGACCTAAAATAATCACACAGAAACTATATTATTTAAATCACTGCTTGGCCAATCACTTAAGTGTGTTGCTAGCTAGCTCTTATCTCTTAAATTAACCCGTTTCTATTAGTCTGTGTATCGCCACGTGGCTGTGGCTTACTGGGTAAAGTTCCCTCTGCTGTCTGTCTCTGGCAGAGCTACATGGCTTCTCACTGACTCTGCCTACTCTCTCTCTACATCTCTGTTCAGATTTCCCTCCTGGCTTCACACTGGCCAAAAGTAGCTTCTTTATTAACCAATGGCACTTGCGGCCTACAGAGGGGAATCCCATATTAGATAAGTAATATTTCTATATTGGCTTACTGTTGAGTAACTTACAGGTGATATGCTTTTCCTCAGCAAGGGAACTGTCTCTTTCCATTCTCTTGGCCATGCCTAGAGAATTGAACACCAGCTGTATTCAAGAGTCTTTTTGTTGATCAAAAAAAAAAAAAACAAAACTTAGATTCTTCTAGTATTTTGCCTAATTATCTGGCAAACTCTTGAATATCAGTTACAGGAGAGTGGAAACATGAAAAGGAAACTATTTTTCTTCCCCTTTAAAATTTATGCATCAGGCTGATTTAGGTCTCATTTGCATGCCACAGAGTACACACATAGTGTGTGATTCAAGCACTTTTAGAATAAATTGATATTTGTGTGCATGCATACAGTCCAGTGTTCGAGTGGTTGCTTTTGTGTTGAAATCCTGAACTCGAGATAGTAGCACTTGACTGTGCTACAAACCCTTCTCCATGTTGATCTCATGCCTGGCTTTAAGAAATGCAGGGCACAAAAGCCTTTGTTTTAGCTGTGCTGCAGAGACTTGCCGGAGCACCTGCTTGTGGTGGGGTCTGAAGTACCCTGCATCTGCTTTGCTGCCTCTTAGCCGCGTTGGTTCCAAACGGTTCTTCTGACAGGCATGTAATCATGTTCCACTCAGCATGTGAACTGTAGGATTTTTGTGACAAATTAAATTACTTTATGTATTACAAACATTTTCAGTTATATGTAACTTAATTATTTAATGTTGATGTGAGTTGCATGCACGTGTGTGTATGTGCATGTACACACGTTTGCAGAGCAAGGGACAACTTAAGGGAGTCCATTCTCTCCACCGTGCCAGTTCTATCAATTAGATCAAGGTGGTCAGTGTCGGCAGCAAGCACCTCTAACCACTAAGCCATCTTACCAGTCCTCAACTCAGTTTTTTTTTTAATTTATTTATTTATTATGTATGCAGCATTCTGCCTCCATGTATGCCTGCATGCCAGAAGAGGGCATCAGATCTCATTATGAGATGGCTCTGAGCCACCATGTGGTTGCTGGGAATTGAACTCAGGACCTCTGCAAAAGCCGTCAGTGCTCTTAACCTTTGAGCCATCTCTCCAGCCCAGTATTTTTTAAGCTACTTCATTTGTGGCTGTGATAATGGTGACTCGCCTAGGGCATCGGTAGTCACTGATCTACTTCTCCAAATACAACTTTGAGTTTTTTTCTTCCAAGAGAAACCTTCAGTACAAACTGAAGACTCCAATGAAATGTTCTGTTTGCAACAAATAACATGTTCCTCTCAGTATTTAAATAGGTTATAATAAAGGTACTGGACACAAAGGTAAGGCCAGTAGCCATGCCATGGTTTTTCTGACTTTATCTACAGGCATATCTGTTTGCTTATATTTAGATTATTCTTTGGCTTCTTTTTCCTCTTAAATGAAATACTGCTTGTTTGTATACTCATGTTGGCTTTTGATCACTATGAGGTATCATATCAGTTCTTGATTCTTTGTTTTAAGGCAGTTAGAGCTTATGCTTTTTTAATATTTTAAAATATTTAGCCATGCCATGTGACATCTACCAAAAATGTAAACTATTTGCCTTGGGCTCTGTGCAATTCAGAGTCAAACCTGTTAGAGTCAGGGCAGGGCAGACGTGCAGCCAAGACTAGTCAGTGGCTTCTAGTCTTAGAATGACTAGTGCCTCAGACTCCCACATCCCGAGAGTGTACGCTCAGAGTAACCAGCAGTTGCTTTTTAATCTATAATTGAATTGTTTCAACCTACATTTAGAGTGAATTTGGTGTATTTGAGAGGTTCGCTTTGGGGTCTACTGCACGTTGCTATTAATTGTGGCAGTTGTCCGTCGTCCTAACAGCACAACGGTTGAACATCATGACAACTTTTTGGCTTAGCGTCGGCATCAATGTTCCTTCCGGAGTAGTCTCTCTTTGTAATAATCAGTGAAGAAATACCTCTTCTCTGCAAATGGGAGTTACCAGTAGGGAGTTCCTACAGGCCCCTGCCTGTCGCCTTTCCGCAACCTGTTTTGCTCTGTATGGTCGGATTGAAAACAGGCTCCTCTCCACCATGAGTGTCATTAGCCAATTCATTTGAAGCACCCAGAACATCTCCACATGCATTCTCACGGAAGCTACTGCTCTATACTTTTTTTATTTTGATATCAAATCGATCCTTATTTTATTTTCACACAGACGACAGTGAGTGGAGCACGATTTCTAAGCTTAAGAAAGCTCCCCAAAAATGAGAGCATTAACCCCAAATGCACCGAATTCCCTGACTGGCAGCTTGCAGCCTTCTGCTCAAACTTGAAGAGGGCACCTGCTGCTTAATGTAATTAGTTTCAAAGGGAATGTCAGATCAGTCCTCAGGAGTTTACCCTGACCCAGAACCCTCCTAAGGAAGTATCTATTAGGGAGACAAAACAAGAGCAGTTATAAAGTCAGGAAGCCCCCCTTGCCATACTATTTGGGGGTAAGCATTAAGGATCCACTGTGCTGTCCAGTTTACTTCTAGTTACAGAAGTGCTCTCAAGACAGAGGCCTCTAGCAAGTGCTGTTTCCAGAAATGCAGCACGTTTGACTGCATTAGAAAAAAATAAGTAAATTTCTGGAAATTCAATATCAGTTTTTGGTGCTGGTGTTGATAATACTTAAAAAGACAAATTAGACCAGGTGGTCTTCAACCTGTATTTTTCTCCATGGCATCCAAAAGTATGTCACAAAAAGCTATACCCAAGTCCCCTTTGCTCCTAAAATTCATATTACAGTGAGCTATAATAAAAAGCAAAAGGAGGACTTGACCGGCAGCAGGGTAAGGCTGACACCAGGGACAGCACTGTCCTATTGGGTTTATTGTTTCCCACACCTTAAATGAACAATGGCTTGTGATCGGTGACTTATAAGCCACACCTTTACATGTCATGCCCCTCTTTGCTGATTTTTTTTCCCATCAGCCTTCTTGGTTGGGTCTTGCTTCCGTAGTCAAACAAAACTGGCTTGTGTTCCAGAGCCTCATGGAGGAGCTATGGGTGAGGTGGTGAACTGGGAGCAGCTTGCCCTTGTGGGACCATCAGGGTGAGAGAGGGACCCTTAAGAGCAGTTCAGGGAAACCAGACAAGACTTGGATCCTTGGTCCCATCCCAGAAGATGAGCTGACAGGACAGGGTTATGACTTTCCTGAAGACTGGCTCCTCAGTCTAGTAAGTGCCCTTAAGTTGGTCTACCTCATAGGTGATACTTAAGCGACCCAGCCCCTGGGAAGCCAGTAATTAAGACACAAAACATCCCAAAGACATGAGATGCCATTGTTTTTCTTAGCAGATCCCTTGCTTGATTTCCTACGTTTCTATAAATCCTTGGTCCAGCATTCCTGTGAACTGGGTTTTTGGTCAGATACTGGCTGCAGTGATATTGGCCATTCTCCCAAACAGAACACTCCCTTAAGCTCTTAGTTACAGGATTTCTCTGCGTACATTCAGTCCAGCCTCTTTCTCAGGATTTACCTGTGTTACCTCTGCTTCTGCCTGTGGAGTAGCCCCCATGTATTTGAAGCCCTCAGTTGTTTTGCTTCATTTGAGACAGGTTCTAGCTGTGGAGTCCAGGCTGGCTTCAAATTGGCTCTCTCCTGTACTCACCTTCGGGACTACAGGCATCTACCACTATGCATAGGCAAAATCCTTAGATTCAGAGATTCAATAGTGAAGGAGGCACACTCGCTCAGTCCTGTCCCCTTGGAGTGGGGGAAAAACAAGCCAGCATAAGAGGAAATAAAAGAAGCCAACAAGGAGTCGAGGGAAGGTTATCACAGAGTAGGAGTAAGGGTCTGGGTGCCAGTGGTGAGGACAGGCACCTGTGAGGTTACATTTAGATGGAGAAATGTTGTCCATGGGAAGCATGAAGGGCTATGCGTGTGAAATGTGTGGTCTCATTATGGGCTAAAGGACCGATCACTGAAGCTGCAGCATCTCAGTGAGTGGGAAGGGATGCCAAACAGTACTGCCAGTAGGCTGGTCCTGAAGAAAGAGACAGCAGGCCTTCAGACTTTGGCAAAGGAGTGGATAGATGAAAGTAAGGAACATGCTGGGGGAGATAGATGGTGAGGATGATGATGATTATGATTTCAGGGAATAAGTTCTGCTTTAGACATTTTGAGGTGGAGATGTTTGTAAGTCATTCAGGTGGGAAAGAAAAAAGTTTCTTTAAGGCAAGAAATCCAAGTGTGCATGTTAGCTACATGTTTATTTCTATGAATCTGAAGCCTGAGTGGAAAGTCCATCCCGTAGTTAACAGTTTGGATCTCATCAATGTTAAGGTTTTAAAAGCCATGGAAGAGAATATGGTGAAAAAGAAAGTGCCAGCAAAGCCTTGAAAACCCCTCTGCATTCTGACGGCAGGTAGAAAAAGAAGCAGCAGCAAGTCATAGTAAGAATGTAAGAAGACAAAACCCAGGAGTGTGAAGAAGGGAGGGTAAACACAGCATTTCAGGAAGTAGAGAAGTGACCTATTGGTGGCTGCTCAGAAATTGGGTATGTGAAGACCGAACTGACTGTTGGATTGAATGACACAAAGAGTTCTGCAACCAACAAACAGAAAACAGCAACCGATAGGAGCTGCTGTCAGTTTCTGACGATGGAGAGTGGAGGAGCTGAAGATGAGATGGGGAGACTGTGGCTGACAACTTTTCCAGAAAGATCGGAGACGTGGATTAGGGTCTCAATCTACAGGGGCTTGGTTCATTTGTTTTGTTTCACAGTGAGATATCAGGGCACACATACATGCTGACATGGATGATTCTGCAGAGATGGAAAGTAGGTGGGTGAGTGGATGGATGGATGATGTGTGGATGGATGATGTATGGATGGATGATGGATGGATGGATGGATGGATGGATGGATGGATGGATGGATGGAAACATTGGTGGGCATAGATTGGTTATAGATGGATGGAATTGATAGGTAAGTCTGAGAAAGAAATCATTGACTAAATAAATATATAGCCCAGACAACCAAGAGATGTGCCAGAAACCAAAGGGATGTCACACAGGCCAGTATGTAATAAAAGAAGAAACCCTTCCTCTATAAAGCCCACACAGCAGAAGGGGGAGGGAAGGGAAGTGAGTGAAGAGGTCAGGTGCATCTTTCCGTTCTCCCTAACATAGAAAGAGGAGCTGTCAATTAAAAGGGAAGGTAGATGAAGGTATACAGAGAAAACGAACAGGAGAGGATCTAGAAGTGCACTAAGGCTGGTTTCTCTTGATAGCATCAGCATCTTCTGGAAGTTTGGCAAATTCTTCAAGACACAAGTGTTAGGCTCCACCAGAGGCTGTCTAGGCTAGAAACTGTTGGTGAACTGTACCAGACAGCCTAGTGAACCTTCTAGGTGAGAGCCACTGTTATAGAGAAAAAGGAATAAGGTTGCTGGGCCATATACTGAGGATAAGAGCTTGAATTTTAAGTTAATGTGATGAATAAGGCTTACTCAAACTTCCATTTGGAGTCAGAGTTGAATAGACAAAAAAAAAAAACCCAGTTAATCTGTGACAGAAATAATTGACCATGTGTTCATAGGCGTGATTTCCTCACTGTGTTTTTAGCAACTCGGGCCAGGGAATAGATAAGAGAATGTTGGGAGTCATTCTGAGCAGAGAGTCCTGAGGAGAGGGAGGAATGGGGCTCATGGTATCGGAGGGTTTTCAGGGGCTGATTTGGGGGTGAATTCTGGAATCTTAAGCTGCACAAGGGCAGAAAAGCTAGAAGGTACCTGGGAAGAGAGCCGAGGGCTCTCTATAGCTAATCCAAAATCAGTACACAGAACGGCCTTGGATGGCAGACAAAGGGGTTGGGTGATCCTCCTGCCTTGCAGAGATAATGCTTTGAGGGACAGGCTTACATGAGTGTAGTTTGAATTCTAATTGTTCTTGATAATAAAAACTCGGAGTCAGCTACCAGGGGCTGAAAGCTGAAGGATCAGAGAAGCAGAGCTGCCAGCCACTAGAGTTCTTACCTCTACCAACGTGCCTCCTCAGGCTGTAGCCACAGACTGACGGGGGCTCAGACTGCGCTGAGCTCCTGTCTCCTCCCGCCTTATATTCCTCTCTCCATCCTGTCATATCGCTCCTGTCTCCACCTCCCTACTGCTGGGATTAAAAGTGTGGGATTCCAAGTGCTGGGATCACCTTTGTGTGAGCTCTTTTTCTCTTTTAGACCCGACCAATTTTGTGTAGCCCACGGTGGCCTTGAACTAACAGAGATTTGTCTGCCTCTGTCTCCCAAGTCCTCCAAGTTTGGGGATTAAAGGTTTGTGCCACCACTGCCTGGCCTCTAGTGGCTTAGCTCTGCACTCTGATCTTCAGATAAGTTTTATTTGTTAAAACACAAACAAAATAGCACTACACATGAGCTCTGTATAAAACAGTCTGTGGAACAAATACATTCTTTGCCTGTGTGCACACATTAAGGGGCCAGGAAGTTACAGCATAGCTGGATTACATACAAAACACAAATTTTTTAAAGTGGATGATAACATAATTAAAAACAGAAGATGGTTCCATTTTTTCCCCCAGTTTCTATAACGGATTATTTTGTTCATATAATAAAAATATGTAATGAGCTGCATCAGGCTTTTATTTATTCTTAATTTGCAAAAACCTATATTTACTAGATTATTGCTGTTTACCATCCGCTATTGTAAGTCCACATAGCTTGAGCTAAACGTTGCCATGACTCTGTCCTCTGAAGGAGATGCTGCCGCTGAGCCTACTTAGGGATGAGAGAACTGGAGCACTCAGGGTCCAACAAACTAGTCTGCCTAGTTTGCTTTCTATTACCGTGATAAAGACCAGGACCAAAAGGGTATCTGGTTTATACTTCCCAGTCACAATCCATCAATGAGGGAAGCCAAGACAGGAACAGTAGCAGGGTGAGGACCTAGGGGCAGGAACCGAATCAGACCACGAAAAAGAAGCTACTTGCTTTTCATTGCATCCTTAATTTTTATTCTTATATACCCCATGACTACCTACACGGGGGTGGCACTGCCCACAGTGGGGTGGGCCCTTCCTGATTGTTCATCTATCAGGAAAACACCCCACAGTCTCTCTTACAGGCAATCGGATGACATTTTCTCAGTTGATGTTCTCTTATCCTACACGACCCCAGCTTGTGTCAAGTTGACAAAAGACTAGCCAGCACCTAGTCTAAGATTAACTTCTGAAGACTTAAGCAAATAAATGCTCAAAGGAGTGTGGGTCTCAAGGAGTTCTTGTAAACCAAACCATTCCCCTGCCCCGCCCCTTCTCAGTAACTATAAAACGTCAGTGTCAATGATTGCCTGTGCCCAGTGTTCAGCAGCCTCTGAAGAGAGTTCTTTACATGTGGGCAGGCTGGGAACAAGTCTGGGCCTCCAGGTACCTCCCTGCCCACTTCTGTGGTGTTTGGATAATCCTTGGGGAGAGAAATGTAAAGAACCTCTGCATTTCTGAGGGGGACTGCCGGCACTGTTGTAAAGGCCCATCTGGGAGGATGTGTGTCCATCTCCCCAGCTTCCCGTTTTCTTTGCTCAATTTCATGTCATTAACTGTGAACTTGACTTCTTTTCTGTCTTGCATATATGTTCCTTTTTTTTTTTTTTTTTTTTTTTTTTTTTTTTTGCTTTGTTTTGTTTGTTTGTTTGGTTTTTCGAGACAGGGTTTCTCTGTGGTTTTGGAGCCTGTCCTGGAACTAGCTCTTATAGATCAGGCTGGCCTCAAACTCACAGAGATTCTCCTGCCTCTGCCTCCCAAGCGCTGGGATTAAAGGCGTACGCCACCACCACCTGGCTGCATATGTGTGTTCTTAACACCTGTGGAGTTAGGAAAAATATTTTTCACATATAGTTCATTTTCTTGCTTTTAATAAAATACAAGGTATGTGTGAACTGAGTTTCTTCCTTGATTTTCATATGCTGTTTTTAAAGAATTAAATTAAAATGCAATATCAAAGTTGGTGTTCCCCCAAATAATCTTACTTAAAGTTGTAAGTTAAATGCATTATCACTCTCTTCCTCCCTCCTTCCCCCTTCCCTTTCTCCCCGCCCCCCTTTCTCTACATTTCAATAGTCTATGGGCCAACAGCAAATTTAACAACCTGCAGTGGCACAGACAGCAACCAAAATAAATGGATTCCACAATTGAAGATTCTCTCTCAACTGATGGGCAGTACAACAGTAAATATTTGTAAGGCTTGATTTATTGGCTCAAGATTGTCATAGATTAGAATTACTCTGTTCTTTCCTCCTTTTCCTCATGGTCATGAAATTATAGCTAATCTTGAAGATCATGTCCATGGTCCAGCAAAGGTGGAAGGGACAAGGGTGGAGGCATGAACGCAAAGACTACTGGGGCTTGGTTGTTAATTTTGGAGAAGCTTGTTGGTTTCTCCCACTCACTTAGTGGTCATTACTATCCGTTGACAGAGAAGACTACAGTGTCGTCTGGCTTATTAATGTGCTCTGTCCCCCTTGGCATCTGTGTGGACCTGCTGCTATCCTGTCTGTGCGTTTGGTATGAGCCATTTTTTCATTGTTGCGAAGAAGCCAAGTACCTTCTTACACCTTTGGTTTTTTGTTGTTTTGTTGTTGTTGTTGTTGTTTTGGTCTGCTTAACAGATTAGCTTCTGGTTTCAGACCTAGGAGCCAGTTCCACAATGGCCACTTTTCATTCCTTGTGTTGTTTCTGAGGACTTGCTCTGGGTCTTAGATTAAGTCACATGTCACACTCAAGTCATTTTCCATTGTGTTTCCCTAATGAGCTTTGCTCATCAAGGGGTCTTAATTTCATGTAAAGCTAATTACACATCTAGCCATAACCTTGTTTAAGTGAGTGACACACAGCAGTGTTTGTAATTGTAGGAGTAGCCCATCGCATTAGAGCAGAGCCCTTCATTTTTAAAAAGTCCATGTAAGCCTGTGGCATCCTCTTAACTGCAGCACGGTAGGGCTGTGTGCACCCAGGAAGGCCCAGTCCTTCTGCATTGTGCGCTCCAGCTGTGCTGGAGCTGGGTCAAGTTGCAACAGAACAGGATGCTAAGTAAGCCAAAGGAGTAAGTGTTGGAGGAGTGTGTGAGAGACGTAAGTGAGCAAATTGTTTTCAAGCACTTAAAACACATCAATTCATCACCGCCCGTGAGCTGCATTAATTATAAATCCCGCATTAAAATCTAGTCTACGTAGGCCTCCCTCAGGCAACATTTTGCAAGTCCAGCTGTGATTACTATTTCTTCCTTAAAATATTAGGGCAGCACTTCCATAAACGTGGTATATGATTTGTATTTAAATTAGCACCTAACTACATAATTTGATTTAATAAGCCAGCTTTGGTTTGCTTTGTAGCACAGTTTTACTCAAATGCATTAGTCCCCAGACCTTGGTTTTGACTGACGGTAAGTAACTGGCTTATAGTTGTATTAGAGTTTGTTTACTTATTTGTTTTTCTTGCATCATCAAGAAAATGTCACATACAATGTTTCCATAGTATATATCAAAGTGTATTTTTATTCAACATGTCGAGAAATTTACATGGATTAAATACATGCAATATATATTTTGTTTCTTCCCCTAGAGCCTCACATATATACTAGAAAAGTGCTTTGCCACTGAGCTACATCCTTATACTTAAAAAAAAATTGGGGGCCAGGTGGCAGTGATGTACCCCTTTAATCCCAGCACTCGGGAGGCAGAGGCAGGCAGATCTCTGAATTTGAGGCCAGCCTGGTCTGCAAAGTGAGTTCCAGGACAGGCTCCAAAGCTACACAAAGAAACCCTGTCTCCAAAAATAGGAAAAGAAAATTAGGCCTGCCAGAAGTCATCTAATAGGTATTGAATTGTTTTGCGGTCAAGTCTTTGTTTCCTTTACTTTGTTTTCAATGTATTTAATATGAAAGAGAAATTAATGAAATTAATTTCTGATTCTGGGATTATATTTATTTTTATTATTTTTAATTATGTCTGTGTGTGGATATGTACACTTGAGGGCAGGTATCTGAAGAAGCTAGAGGCCTCTGACTCCCCGGAGTCAGAGCTGGAGTTACAGAAAACCGTGAGCCACCTGACATGGGTGCTGGAAACCAAACTCAGGCTCTCTGTAAAGCAGCAAATGCTCTTAACCAGTAAACCAGCTCTCCAGTCCCTGCTTCTGGAATTCTTTATATACTAGCACAAATTAGTCGAAATGTTAAAATAAATTTTAAATCCAAAGAAAGGAATGTATTTTTAAATTCCAGTGGCTATTTTGAATTTATTTGTGATTTGCATTAAAGCTGTATATATATGGAGAGAGAGAGAGAGAGAGAGAGAGGGAGGGAGGGAGGGAGGGAGGGAGGGAGGGAGGGAGGGAGGGAGGAAGGAAGGGAGAATACATCAAGAAAATTCAGTCACAATTACTACCCACAATTATTTTATTTATTTATTTGTTTGTTTGTTTGTTTTATATGCGTGTGCTTTGCACCCTGGAAAAGGGCATCTGATTCCATGGGATGACAGTTATAGACAGTTGTGAGCTACCATGTGGGTGCTGGGAATGAACTCAGAACCTCTGGAAGAGCGCCCAGTGCTGTTAACGGTGGAAGGGAAGACTTGTGTTGAATTTGATCTGCAGTAGATTCCCAGAGATAGAGTACTGCTAAAGCTGAGTTCATGAACTCCAACTATAAAACACAGATGAGAATAAACAGCCATGAAAACAAATGCATGTGTACGTATGTGTACACACACACACACACACACTTCAATACATTTTTAATGAAAAAAATTTAAGGATTTCTTTTCAAAATTTCTTTTTTTTGTGTACAATAGTCAACTTTATTTATTTTATTTATTTTTATTCTTTTTTAATTAAAATTTCTACCTGCTCCCCATTTCCCTCCCCCTCCTCCCACATATTGCCCCCTCCCCCCACACCCCTCTCCCTATCCCCACTCCTCTTCTCCTCCCCCCACTCCATTCCCCCTCCCTCTCGATACTGAAGAGCAGTCCAAATTCCCTGCCCTGCAGGAAGACCAAGGTCCTCCCACTTCTATCTAGGTCCAGGAAGGTGAGCATCCAAACAGGCTAAGCTCCCACAAAGCCAGTTCATGTATTAGGATCGAAACCTAGTGCCAATGTCCTTGGCTTCTCATCAGCCTTCATTGTCCACCATGTTCAGAGAGTCCAGTTTCAACCCATGATTATTCAGTCCCAGTCCAGCTGGCCTTGGTGGGCTCCCAATAGATCAGTTCCACTGTCACAGTGGGTGGGTGCACCCCTCGTGGTCCTGACTTCCTTGTTCATGTTCTCCCTCCTTCTGCTCCTCATTTGGACCTTAAGAGCTCAGACCGTTGCTCCAAATTGGGTCTCTGTCTCTATCTCTATCCATCGCCAGATGAAGGTTCTAAGGTGATATGCAAGATATTCATCAGTATAGGATAGGGTCATTTCAGGTTCCCTCTCCTCAGTTGCCCAAGGTACCAGCTGGGGACATCTTCCTGGACACCTGCGAGCCCCTCTAGAGTCAAGTCTCTTGCCAACCCTAAGATGGCTCCCTTAGTTAGGATATATACTTCGCTGCTCCCGTATCCACCCTTCCTATATCCCAACCATCCCATTCCCCCAAGCTCCTCCCATCCTCCCCTTCTCACGTTTCTCACCCCATTTCCCCTTAGCCCCATGCCACCTCACCCGCAAGTTCCCAGTTTTTGCCCAGCAATCTTGTCTACTTCCCCTATCCAGGTGGATGACTATACGTTTTTCTTTGGGTTCACTTTCTTATTTAGCTTCTCTAGGATCACAAATTATATGCTCAATGTCCTTTATTTATGGCTAGAAACCAATTATGAGTGAGTACATCTCATGTTCCTCTTTTTGGGTCTGGGATACCTCACTCAGGATAGTGTCTTCTATTTCCATCCATTTGCATGCAAAATTCGAGAAGTCATTGTTTTTTACTGCTGAGTAGTACTCTAATATGTATATATTCCACACTTTCTTCATCCATTCCTCCATTGAAGGGCATCTAGGTTGTTTCCAGGTTCTGGCTATTACAAACAATGCTCCTATGAACATAGTTGAACAGATACTTTTGTCGTATGATAGGGCATCGCTTGGGTATATTCCCAAGAGTGGTATTACTGGATCTTGGGGTAGGTTGATCCCAAATTTCCTGAGAAATCGCCACACTGATTTCCAAAGTGGTTGCACAAGTTTGCATTCCTACCAGCAATGGATGAGTGTGCCCCTTACTCCACAACCTCTCCAGCAAAGGCTATCATTGGTGTTTTTGATTTTAGCCATTCTGACAGGTGTAAGATGGTATCTCAAAGATGTTTTAATTTGCATTTCCCTTATCGCTAAGGAGGTTGAGCATGACCTTAAGTGTCTTTTGGCCATTTGAATTTCTTCTGTTGAGAATTCTCTGGCAAACCAAATCCAAGAACACATTAGAAAAATTATCCATTATGATCAAGTAGGCTTCATCCCAGAGATGCAGGGCTGGTTCAACATACGAAAATCTATCAATGTAATCCATCATATAAATAAACTGAAAGAAAAAAACCATATGATCATTTCATTAGATGCTGAAGAAGCATTTGACAAAATTCAACATCCCTTTATGATAAAGGTTTTAGAGAGATTAGGGATACAAGGGTCGTACCTAACTATAATAAAAGCTATTTATAGCAAGCCGACAGCTAACATCAAATTAAATGGAGAGAAACTCAAAGCTATTCCACTAAAATCAGGAACACAACAAGGCTGTCCACTCTCTCCATACCTCTTTAATATAGTGCTTGAAATTCTAGCGATAGCAATAAGACAACATAAGGGGATCAAGGGATTCAAATTGGAAAGGAAGAAGTTAAACTTTCATTATTTGCAGACGATATGATAGTGTACATAAGCGACCCCAAAAACTCCATCAAAGAACTCCTTTTCAAAATTTCTTAAGCCAAATCCCAATCTTTCTTTAGAGATTCTTCATTTCTTAAAGGCCCTTCTTGGCATTCAACTTCCCATGTAGGTCCTTGGATATTTTTTTAATAAGATAGTCTACAAAGCTCTGGGAAACCTTAGCAGACAGATGTTTGAATTCTATAAGGAGCACAAGTTTTGCCAAAGCACAAGCTCAACGCACCTTGGGGACGGAGTCAATCAAAACAGAGAATGCACGGGGCCATGGGTTCTTCAGCTGCACACCCGCTTTTTAGTTTTTAGATGGCCACAGTCTTCCTGAGATCTGTGTACTGCATGGTGTTTTTAAAAATGACTTTGCGAGTCTTACTGTGGCTCATTGTGTGAATTGGGACCAAGTGCCAGGAGGTGACTAAGTGGGAGACTGAGGACCACAGAGCTTCCACGGGCTTGGGTCCCAGAGGACGGTGACACCGAGGCCCGCTTACTGCTGTGTGGAGGTATTGATTTTTCTCCCTCCCTGTTCTCAGCGACTCCTCTGAAGGAGGTATGGTATGAAGCTGCTTTTGTGGGTAAGAGAAGAAAAACTGTCGTGGTGAACTTTGTCACTCCCCAAATCAGACATTTCAAACCAAACTAAATGGACTGGAAGCACTTACGGGACTCATGAAACCTCCTGACTTCTGTGACAAAGAGGTCCCCTGCAAGTCCATAGCAGCCTTATAGGCAGAGCATGCCTGCAGTTCGCAGCAACCTCATAGGGAGTAATATACATATTATGTATGTATGCATGCATGCATGTGAATGTATGTGCATGTATGTTTAATATTTAGAATTGATAATGAAAAGATCAAACGTGAAAACAAAAGTGCTCTGCAGTGATCACGGAAGGTTAGCCGAGCGGGCTCATCCGAGCTTTCAAGATGTTCCCTTCCTGTTATAATTGGCTGCTGGGTAGGTTTGGCCCTAACTAGAATGCCAGCGTTCGATTTCGCCGTGTCCTCAGCGGAGACGTGTCACCATTTATGCTGGCTTTAGTGACAATTTTCTAAAATGGAAACTCGTGGGAAATCATTACAGTGTTTATACGTCTCCCTTGTCGGACGGTGTGATCCTGTGATATTTTACCAGTGTTTTCTGCCGCATGATGGCATCTTGCAGAGGTTAAGGCAGAACAGGTCCCTCTGTAATTTTGTGACCACATTTTACTGGCTGCAGAAGAAAGGATAACTGACAATTAAGTATTTGGGATGCCATAGAAAGAACATGTGCAACTAATCAATGGCACCCTTTGGGACCATGATTTTATAAAGCTGATAGGGTAGAAAAATCAGGGTTTTGTGATTTGTGTTACATGATGATAATTGCACCTTTTCAATAAAAACGACATTTCTGGAGTAAACACCAGGCTGGCGAGGCCACTGCACCAATGCTGTTGTTTTTCTGTCCCATTCAGACAAGTTTTTGTCAATGATTTTATAGAGTATGAGATCCCGTCCCCCACATAAACGCTTATTAACACCACGTAGAGAAAAATAATAAAGTTTCACAAAGCCTATTTCGTTGCTCAGTTTTAATATTCATTGAAGTTTTCATTTTTAATATTTGCTAGATGCAGTGATATCCAGGTGTGTCACAGTACAAACACACTCGGTACAGTCCCTTGATTGAATTCCATTCCTATGGCCGTCGTCTTCATATGTGTGTGTCCGACACATATCCCTAAGTGAGAAACTGGATGCGTGAAAACCCACAGGTGCATTTTCTGCTCATCTGGAGGGTCTCCCGCTGCGTGCGTGTTAAAGGGACCTCATCGGTTAGAAGCCCCTCTTGGTGTTTCTTTTCCCACCCTTGGGCTCTTCTCCTAGCTTCACTGAACAGAGTCAGTTGGAGCTGAACTTCTTCTGCCCCTACCGGGATGGACTTGCTTTGAACATGCTGAGTGTATATTACCACGTGTGGCCAGTTAGCCTTCACAGTGAAAGAGCCCCCTCTCCCTCCCGTGATCCTCTACTATCTCTCCTTGTTCGAGTTAGCCTACTTCTGTGGAAAGTGCCATTTTTTAGTTATGGTCATTGTTGCCTCTGGCTCTCCCTCGCTGTATTCTTTCTCTTTTTTGGATTGTTGGGGGTGAGACAAATGCGCTGAGCGGGGTGGGAGGATGACTCAGCTCTCTTGACAGCGGGTAGCAGAAACCCTTCACGCTGACCCGCCACTGGAGATCACAGCACTTGCATGGAAGCAGCTACTCTCTGTCTCGGATCTGTGATTGATTGTGCCTCTTACAGTATTTTACTCAGCGCTTATACCTGTAAAATGCAATGGGATTTATTTCTAGCCTTTTCTCTAATTTGGCCATTTCATTTTGAGTTACACTCTCTTCGTAAATTATTTGCCAGGCCTCACATGCCAGCTTTGCAAGAATGGGCGAGCAGCATGGGAACTCTACTGCCAGGGACTTTAGGATCTCAAGTAGACAGCTCTGGGCCTGAGACTTTGCACCATCCCACCACCAAAATACTCCTTACCAGATATGTGTGGAGTCTAGGCTTCACCAACTAAGGGTTGAAAGGTTTCAAATCATATTTTTCCTACTGGTTCCTCATGTTGCGGAATCCTAGGCACCACTAATTGTTACACTTGTGAGTCTTATGTAGAAGATACAGAACACAGAAGCAGTGAAATAGAATGCTTGCTAGAGCTAGGGAGTAGTAGATTTTTGTCTGTCAGGTGTCTTCACCACTTAGACAAAGATTTTTTTAAATTTTCTTTTATTTTATGTGCATTGGTGTTTTGCCTGCATGTATGTCTGTGTGAGGCTGTCAGATCTCAGAGTTACAAACAGTTATGAGCTGTCATGTGGGTGCTGGGAATTGAAACCAGGTCCTTTGGAAGAACAGCCAGTGCTCTTAACCACTGAGCCCTCGTTCCAGCCCCTGGACAAATATTTTTTAACCATAGTCTAAAGTTGAAGACCCTGATGTGAAAGAAGCACACACTCCAGCAAATTTTGACAAAGAGGGAGACCCCACACAGGAAACCAGGGCATCTTTGAGGAGGCTTGTGAACAGCAGTCGTCGGCGTGTCAGGTTCCAGGCCAAGTGTACTCAAGTGCTCAGCAATATGACTGCCACAGCCTAGCTAAAGGAAGGTGTCCTCTGCTGAGGTGTCCTCCTCCGTGTGTGTGTGTGTGTGTGTGTGTGTGAAAGAGAGGGGGAGGGAGAGAGAGAGGTGGGGGACAACGACTGAGTTTTATCCCCTTTTCAAAAGGATCCACAAAACATGTGTGGTTAACATCTAGTCACTATAGAGATAATCATCCAAACTTTCCAAGTGATTAAAAATGAGTTGGAAATCAAGACACACACACACACACACGAGTGAAATCTCTCACATGTTAATTGTATGCCGGTACTCTTGGGGATGTCTCTTTGAATCCTCACGAGAACCCTGTAAGTACAAGGAGAAAGAATGGAGACCAAGTCTGACAATCAAACCCACATGCCTTGTGCACCACACTGCCTTGAGACTAAAAATGAATACCACCAAAAACTAACAAAGACCCGCAGTCGAAACCAGTGGGAACATGATTTCATATTTAAAAATGTGATTTTTCTATACAATTGGGAACTTATCTGGGGAATAAAGTTGGGTGATGTGAACCAGATGGGTTCTGAAGATGTGGGATGAGTCAGGGTGTGGCCCTGGAGAGGGATGGTTGCTCCTGGAGACACGCATTTCAAGGAATGAAGATGGAAGTGGAACAGCCGGGAGGCCCCACTTCCTGTTCAGTCTCCTGCATGAGATCATGTGTTTATGGCCCAAAAGACTGAGTTGAACTAATTTAATTCCTATTTGGCATCTCTGTACTAATTAATGACAGTTGTTTCATTTGTACATATTATACTAAATTAGGTAATTTTTTCATCTTTGTTCGGACTAGAGTATTAATTCTTTTTGTGTGTGTGTGAGGTTTCCTAACAGAGCTCAGGAAACATTCCTAACCACGTAGCTGAAAGCCTTAGCAACACTCCCTGCATGCTCGGTACTGCTTTCTTTATAACACTGAGCCCTAAAGAGTAGCTTGACCGTTGTTTTCTGGAAAATATTAATTGAGAATATTCCTGGAACAAAAATAGATGCCTGTAAGTTTCTAGAGTTTTCTGTGTTTCTGTCTGCCAGGATGTCTTACCTAAAACAGTGTGGTCATCTGTTTGGAGAGCTCCAGGGAGAGGGAGCAGGATTAATTCCTGTCCCTGTGTGCAGTGTAAACAGCTTTTTGCCTGTCTTTTGTCATTAATGATCATCCTGTGGATGTAGCCAGTGCATTGTAAGCCAATCTGTCAAGGCAAATAAACAATTCACCTTGTTAAAATTCCCTAAATCTTGCATTAATAAAACCGAAGGAGCCCCCTGAACACTCAAGAGATGTCTTCCCCCATAGTGCAGTGATGGATGATATGTCTAAAGAGCCTAGAAATTAAGTAGTTCGGGTCATTAAAAGTGTCCCACACTTCTCATTGATTTAATTTGTTTTTAAAAAGGTAGGGGTGGAGATAAGAATGTAGCACCCACCCCTGTTTTTTTTTTTATTTTTTAAATCTGAAGGCTACCACCTATACAAGTAGTTAATTTTTTTCTGGGGCAAATTCTTCCATATTTAACACAACATTAAGTCATTTTTTTCAAGTGGGCATTAGGCTGTCTTGTTAAGCAGACATCTAGAAACATCTTAGTGGTCCTTCTAGCCTTTGTCATGGCACAAATTTCTAGAACTTCTTAGACTACCAAAGCGATGATCTCTGGATATTCAGAAACTCTATCGAATAGGTAGGACTCATGATAAATGTCAAGCAATTGGAAAGAAGTGAGCTGAAATGTCGGAAATTCTGTCCATGGGCAGAGAACCTCCTTCCTTCTTGGCTTTCTCAAGTTTTTGTTTTTCTGCTTGCATAAATAGAAGAAAAAATGAGATCTGAGATGACAAAGGGGTGTGTGCATGGACGGATCAGTGGGAATGAACGTATGGTGTGCAGGATCTTAACCTCGTCGCTGTGTTCTAGGTTGTTTGAGTTGTGTGTGCGCTTTTCTTTATCCCGTCCTCCCCTGAACCTGCTCTATTCGCTGCTATGTGCCAGCACCCGCTCTAACAAGTACCCAGGCAGTTTTATTTAATTACTAGAGGAGAATTCCTCATCACTCTTCGATCTTCTCCTTTTAGTCCTTAACATCTTTCTGGTACAGTGGACTCTGGGAGGGATAGTGACAGCCCATACACCCAAACTTTCCAGATGGACTGTCTCTGGGACCTGAATAGCAGGAGAAATTGGGTACAGCAGTGCCTATTCAGACCCGACAGCCTGTGTAGCCCTAGTCCATGTATGTGATCTGCAGTGGGCAGTAGGATTCCTCACCTGTGAGAAATGAGCAGCTCAGTATGGAAGTGGTGGCATGCCTACAATGCACAGAAGCGCTTAGAATTTGATCCTTTTGTGTTTGTCCTGTGTCTTCTGTACCAGTTATATGGCTGTTCCTAAGATTCTGTTAGACAATATTTAACTAATTTCCATTATTCTTTTGATAACATATGCTTATTGCGGGGGGGGAAAAGATCACCCATGGAATGTTATTTAAGTAGACCCTTAAGAGCCACTCCTAACTATAATCCCAACACTGAGGAGGTCGAGGCAAGGGGACTGTTGTGAATTCAGGACCAGCCTGGGCTAGATTGTAGACCCTTCTTTCAAAAGACAAGAAAAAGAGCAGTTGCATAGTCTTCACTCTTTAGTGGAGAAAGAGGACCGGGTATCAGATGTGTAATCTGTTAACACATGTTGGCAGATTCTTTTAAAAATGCATAAATATGAAAATGCACCCCATAGCCTCCATCAGATTTCTTTTCCACATTTTGCATAATTTGGATCTCGGTGTGCTGACACGTTTATGCCATTATGCCAGCTCTTTAGCAGAGCTTTTTAAGTGGAAGAACTTTATAGATTTTTTTCAATATATGCCCTGATTTACACTTAGCGGTAAAGTTGTCACTGACCCTTTAAGTGGAGCTGTCCAGATGGCAATAAATGTCAACTGGTCCTAGTGCAGGAGCAGGTGATAACTAAGGGCTTAGACTAAATCTTCCAGATGGAAAACCTGCAGTATTTCCTAAGAGTAGTGGCCTGTTATGGAAATGTAAATACTTTATCACTCAATAGGGAAAATTTGATTTGTGTAGCTGATGTGCCTGAGGTTGGACTGTTCAGGATGGATCAGAGTCTTTGTGAAGGCATGAACCATGTCCAGTGCTTTTGCAATGTCTTGTCTGTTAGGGAATGTCTAAAGGTAGGAGACCCTTCTGTAGATCTCCCGAGAAGCTGTGGGTAAAGTGCAGGGTGTGTAGTGTGTGCCAGGCTGAATCCACTCCTCGTATCAACCCTGGGGAATGTTGCTGGCAATGACTTTGATGGACACTTATGACTTTTTGATGGAGTTCCTTTGATTGATGGTCTAACAGACTTCCCTCCCGACTCTAATTCCATTTTCTGCTTCCACAGGCCGTCATTTTGGAGAATGAAGAACTTCCCAAACTCTTCCTTGATTTCCTCAATGTCAGACACTTGCCCTCTCTACCAAAGGCAGAAAGTTGTGGGTAAGAACTGCTATTTACATTATGGGTGTGCATCTTCAGTAACTCTTCGATGACTGATTGTCCTCACAGATATCCCAGAGTGGTGCCACAGGGCAAGCTGGCCACATCTAAGCGCTGAGCTGAGGCATCACTCTTTCTCATATCCCTCTGCTTATAGTGAGAGGAATCCCTCCCAAGTCTCCATGTCCATCCTGCAGCAAATGGTCCAGGCAAACTCATGCTTAGGCAGAAGTTTGTGCCGCAGATGCTAATTATGAGTTCAGACTGTGCTTGACTTGTGCCAAGTATACATATTCATGTAGCTTTTTAAACATATACTTTTATTATTTGAGTGTATGCTTGTGTCTGTGTGTGCCATGTATGTGAAGGAGGTGCCTGTGGAATCCAGAAGAGGGCGTCAGATCTGCCAGAGCTGGAGTTATAGGCAGTTGTGTGTTGTTGCCCAACATGGGTGCTGGAGTCCAAACTCAGATCCTCTGGAAAAGCAGCAAGGATCTTAACCACCGAACCATCCCTCCAGTTCCCATATTCATATAGTTTTAAAGCTATAGATGACTTTGGAGATCATTGATCCAACACCCCTCATTTGGCTGTTGGTCAGAGACACAATATTTAAGTGCTTTTCCCAAGCTGTCCACGCGGCAGAACCCAGACCTTCCATGAGGGCTACTGTCTTCCCTCAGGAACTCGTAACTGATGAGCTGTAGTCCCCAGTCCCTGTTAACCATGAAACTAGAGGTGCAACATCACCAGCAGCTAGAGAACGTTCTAAAGAATGAATTCTGAGCTAGCCTCTGAAAGCTTAGCAACACCCCTGCCCAGTGTCGATCCACAGAGACATAAGGCAGCACAAATCCAGCAGGGGAAGGGGCTCTACCCGTTCTTCCCTCTGACCCCAGCCCTTTCCTGAGATCAGGTTAAACCTGAGCTGTCTGCAGAGTGCAGGGCAGTAGACACCTTTTGCCACGCCTCCTCAGCGCTGTGGCCACTTGCTGCTCACCCCAGAGCCTGAATTATCTTCTATACTCACCAAGTGCTCTATGTGGCCAGTGTGTTCTGTCCCAACCTGTGTATTCATGTTTCCTAGGAGGGCAGGTTTATGGATGCTCTTGAGTTTTGCACAGAACCCTTAACAATTACAGGGAATGAGGTCTTTTTATTTCTATTCCAACCCCCAAACAGTAATAAGACCAGACGATTTTTAAATGATCTTAAGGAAATTTTGAAATGCCCAGAATCTCCCAGGCTGAAGATTTCTTAGGATTAGTTGTCAGCTGTACTTTGGCTCAGTACACACTCTCAACCTTTCTGCTTGTTTCCCGTTTCACTACTAAGGGTACTAACCTTTGTACCATAAATATTGGTCCAACTTAATTGGTTTTTTTTTCTTTTATAAAAATTTCAGATCTTTTGATGAGACAGAATCGGAAGAGTCAAGGTAAGAACTGATGTCGATCAACGAGAAGTTGGTTATAGAGATCAGTAATGCAGCTGTTTGTTCAGTGTCTTAACTACCCATGGTATACCTGTTTAAAGTAGTGTTCCTCTTGAAAACCTATGTTGGATATTGGTTTGAAGATGATAAGTGTTTGCTAGGAGTTTGCAGGGCTAATTGCTTGTAACTCTGCATGAAAGGGGTTAATTAAGTGCCCCACATGGCTTCATGCAAGTAGTAAGAGTATTGTTGTACTTGTGCTCAAACCCCAGAGTTTCAGAAAGTACTTCCCGGCAGTGGTATTTACTGCATAGATGAACATCTGTCTCACATCCCAAAGAGAAATATTGGGAAGCAAGTGAGCTGCCATGGCTCCCCTCTGTGTGTGTGCTATTATTCACCCATGCTGGTAGATGCAGAGACCTAGAGACATCCCACACAGCAGTTTGATCCCCTCAAAGCTAGTTTGTAGTGTTTTCTGTTTACCATCGTCCCCTGATGCTGACATGCCTGTTTTCGACCTTTCCAGCAAGCTGTCCCACCAGCCGGTGCTGCTGTTCCTCGGGGATCCATACGTCTTGCCTGCAGCCAGCGGTAATCAAACCTGTCATCTGCTAACAGCTCTTTACTGATTTGCCCCTGCACCACATAAACCACGTTTGTAATACGGGTCTAACAGAGTGACATCGGTCCAGGGCTTAATCATCTGCCAATAAACCAGTGCTCTTGGTGTAAGAGACATTTAGAATTTTAATTGGGGCCGGCCTTTCAGGAGGAAATGTAATTTTTCTTTCTCTCTTCCTAGCCTATTTTGAATTAGAGAAAAGAAGGGATAAAGGTACTTATTTTTCTTCTTTTTTATGTGATGTTTTTCAGACTGCTACTTGTTTTTAATCTAGAGGTCAGAGTTCAGGTTAAAGGTTCTAGTCTTTCTTAAAAGAATGCTTCCTTCCCAAAGCTGTGCGCATGCATTGCAGCTATACCTGCGTTTCCATTTAGGCTTCGGTGTCTTGGATGATAGACTATATATTTTAAGT
This sequence comes from Chionomys nivalis, assembly GCF_950005125.1. Lineage (NCBI taxonomy): Eukaryota > Metazoa > Chordata > Mammalia > Rodentia > Cricetidae > Chionomys > Chionomys nivalis. The sequence goes on along the minus strand of NC_080099.1, from coordinate 30,849,382 downwards.
TGTGTATTTCAAATACAGCTAATTGATTTAAGTGTAACCATAATCAATATTTCAGCATGCGTCCTTTTTCGGTTCCAGTTCCCTACAGTCCCTCTCACAGTGTTCTCCTATGCAATGTTCCTGGAGGACATTCTCAGGCATCATCTCAGTTCATTTGCAGGCGGCCTCATAAAATAGGCTCAGCAGGTAATATCATTGGCTAACAGGGAAAATTCCGACTTGGGGATGTTGGTGACTTGTAGGACTCAGGTGGACCATCCGAGGCCCAGGTTTTCCTTCTTGACTTTTAGCACACCAGGGCTCCAGCCTCTGGGAATGACAAATATCAAGTCACAAGAAAGCATAGATGAAGGATCCATTGTTTCTGTCAACCAAACCTTCCAACGAGCTGGAGAGGAGACTGCTGTGTAGCACGGAGCTTGTAGTCGGGTTACCCGCTTGCCTGCCAGGAAAGGAAAGGTGACCAGGACGCAGGCACAGTTCACTCTGAAACCCCTCTAACCCTGCCCAGAGAGTTGCCTCAGCTCTAAAGAATATGGTTTCACGGTGGCTTTTTGTGCATGTCTTCTCAGTGAGGAACAGTTACCCCTTTTAAGGTCTGCTTCCTATACTTAAAATATTTATATTAATTAATTAATTAACATTATTAGCCAGTGTTTTATTAAAAATATTATGTTTAGTAAATACAGTACAACCCAGTCTAGATTAAACAGTCATTATCTTGTAAAATGATTCCATACATAATTGTTCTGGAATTATCTTTCCTCATGCACCTGTCTAGAGTTCCCGTAGCAGTGGGGAAAACAGAAATGACTGGCCTGGAATAGCCAGGGGCTTGATGGAAGTGAGAGGGGGTAGGGGGTATAGTTTGTGATCCTTAAATCTGATTCTTTAAGCTTTTAAGCAGTACCTACCACATGGTGTACACTTTGACAGTGGAGACCGAGGGGCCTTCTGGGAAGCAGCGTCAGGGCAAATGTCAGAAGCAGGAAGGTGAAGGTGTGTGTATCGTTGGTCACTTGATAGTGTAGACCAAAATAAGGGAAATCCTATTTGAGAATAACCGTAATTAATGGGTTTGGTGTAGAGGGAGATACAGGGGCGCAGTGGCCAACCCTCATGTTATATTCTCTAATTTTTGGCAGACCCAGTTCTGGAAATTAGATTCCTCTGGCCTTAGAGAAACTTCGTCTATAGCACACTGTGTTGTTAAGATGCCTTTCAGTGAGGGGAAGCCATTATTCCTGAAAATACCGAATGTGGGAATCTAGAGAGCTACCGACTCCCATTCACATCCACTCTCGTTACATCTTAGACGTTCTGCCTAGATACTTGAGGCCAGATAGGTAGATTTATTGGGAAAGCATTTGTCATTCAAACATAAAAATCTGAGTTCTGCACACACAACCTATATTAACAATAAATAAATAAAAAATCAATCAACCAATCAATCAATCAATCAATCAGAACCCAGGCACCATGGTGCAGTTGTAAACGAACACTTTGGAGGCAAAAGGAGGATCCCTGGAGGTCACTGGTCAGCCAGCCTAGCTGAGCAGTGTTCTTTCAACCACCGAGACCCTGTCTCAAACAATGAGGGGGACAGCTCCTGAGAATGACACTAGAGGTTGACTTCTACCTTCCATGTGTAATCACATGTGTGCACATATGTGCGCCAATGAAATAAAAAAGAACGGCTGATAACTGATCATTATCTTATTAGCTTTTGACAACAAAAGTCAAGAGAATACCCTCTGTTTTAAAGATTTGTTTATTTCTATTCTATGTGTATGAGTGTCTTGCTGCGTATATGTATATGAACTCCCTGTGGACCTGCAGAGGTCCCTGAAACAAGAGCTGGCGGTGTTTGTGAACCCCCATGTGGGTGCTAGGAACCAAACCCAAGTCCTCTGCATCAGCAGCCAGCGCTCTTAACCCGTGAGCCATCTCTGGCCTCCAGAGAGAATTCTCTTGACAGCCTCAAAAGTGCATGCTCTGGCCTTTGTCTTAAATTTTCTGGAAAATACAAATTAGCCCTTTCCTAGGACCCAGGTAGGCATCGTCGACGTGGCTGAACATTCTGGACAGTGTTCTTCTTTGTCGTGCATGCCCTTTCGTTAGCTTTCTGTGTGCTGGCCACATCCTCTCCCTTCAAATGCGTCTCACCCTTGGCTTTCCCATCAAAGATTGGACGCTGCTTACTGAGCTTTTCTTTAAATAATCTGCTTGTGGCCTTGAACTACCCCATCGGTGTATTTCCAACGCAGACTCCACTCCTGCTGTGGCTCACAAGAGCTCTGTGGTCTATTCCACATCATCTCTCCTCGCGTACCCCACTTGGTTCCAGCTACTCTGTGATTCATCCTGGGCCCCAAGTGCACCCACCCTCCCAACCCTCTCCCGAGGACACCTGCCCTGCCCATCCTACTGACCCTGCCAGCCCTGCTGGCTCCACCACTAGGGCATTTGCCTTGCTAACCCCCCCCCAACACCTGCTGTTTCCTCCCTGAATCTTCCCATCTGCATTCTTGGTGGGCCTGCCAGCTCCCAGGCCTCATGTTGAATGTCATAGCTTCGCAGCTTTTACTTCCTCTCTCTCTCTAAAGAAGCCTCTGTACAGCTTTGTTCTGTTTGTGTTGCTCATGGTGAATGTTGTTAGATAGAGGCATGTCAGTAAAAATAGCAAGAAGTATATCCCAGGTTATGTTCCTTCCCCTCTCCTTCCAATGGGAGACCAAGGAAAGAGCAGTTCCCTGGGTATGTCAAACAGGAATGGGCGTTGTATTCGGTCAAAGCCATGGGGAAGCTTGAATCTACAGTCTAAAGGGCAGTGGAACAAGTGAGTGGGGGCAGGCGCAATACCCACTTATCCTATCACTGACCATCAGGTTGATAGACCTTCCAGGCTATTCACTTTTCCTGAGATCACCCTGTTGGCTTCCTTCAGTAGAAATGGCTGCAGACTATGTCCTTTGGAGAGTCTCCCTACTGGTTGCTTCCTGTGCAGGGAGCACTTCCTTCTGGATTTCTTCACATCTGGCTCCTCTGGCCCCTCATTCAAATCTGCTCAAGTGGCCCTTTCATGCTGAGCCTCCTTTCCCTTTCCTGTCCCCTGTCCTGTAACCCATGCCCTGCTTTGTATCCTTGCTTCTAATCCGTATTAATCATGGTGTAGAATTACTCATCGGACATAATGAACGGGGTTTTCATTGTTTTATGGGACTTTGTTGAATCCTCTTAAGTTAAATATGTTCACGGTGTAAATTAACTGTATTTAAGTAGATTTTCAGATTTCAGATGGCAAAGGATAGCAATATGCCACCCATGTGAAATATGTTTGGATATTTTATTGAAAATTAATCAGTGGTTCACTTTATTAATATCTGTATGAGAAATAAATTTAAAATTAGAATTAGCTAGACCATTTCTTCAAATACACAGATTTATAGCCTACTGAAGGCTTTTAAAGCTGTGATCTATGAAAATTGTGTGTATGTGCGTGCGTGTGTGTGGTTGTGTGTGTGTGTGTGTGGTGTAGCAAAAAGGTACACACTTAGAAAGCCAGTGTCATTAGCCAGAGAGAAAGCGCATTAATCATGTAGTAGAGAGATTTGTTTAAACATTTATTTCTATCATTTGCTTACTAGCACCTGTTTCATGGCCTGGACAGAGACTGTAATTTTTATTTCTTGTAATTAGATGTATGTATGGCATGTGGTAATGACCAAGTATATACTGTGCGCCAGGCCCAAGCCATGAACTTGGTTTCACTCGCCAACTTGTCAATAACCGGTAAGGAAGGTCTTGGTGTAAAATCCTTCACTGCTGTTAAAACAAGTCAGCTGTGTTCATAGAGCTGGGAACATTTGCTAAGGGAAATCAGTCAGATCTCCAGCTACATACTTGACTTCGCCCTTGACTAGACTCAAAGGTGTCTCAAACTCAGCGGATCCCAAACTGAAATGATTGGCTTCCTTCTAATTCCCTCTCATTTCTCAGCTTCTCCCACAACCCTCTGGCTTGCTAAGATAGAAACCCAAGGTGTGCCTATGATGACTTCAATTATTATTAATTTTTTCCTTTACCGACTACCCCTCTCTCTTCCTCCTTCGTCTTCCCTCTCCTTCCAGACCTTCTCTCACTGTACAATCTAGGTTGTCCTGGAACTCAAGGTCCTGCCTCAGTTTTCAATTCCTGGGATTATAAGCACACACCACCCCAGCCAGTTTAATCCTTGAATCCTCCCTTTTATTTCCTAGTCACTTGTATCTGTCAGCAGGTCACATTCTTCATTTCTCTAGAACCCATCCGCTTTTCTGTGTCCCGCATCAGCATCTTCCTCTAAACTATAGCAATAACCAAGCTCATCTGTATCCACCTCACACTCGCTTCAGTCCGTCCTCGGCGTGACAGTCAGTCATCTTTCAAAAGTTCATGTCTTGCTTCACTTAAAATCCCTCAATACCCTCAGCACAGCTCTGATACATTCCCGTGAGATCTTCATAGGTCTGACCTGGTACCTCTGTCCTCCTGAGTACCAGCCCCACCCCCCACTGCCTCACTTCCACCGATGACTCTGAATCCTCTAGGCTTTCTTGTCATAGACTGTATTGTCCCCTTATTGCCCCTGAAGCCTTCCTACCTTCTCTGATGAAGCCCAGTTCCCTTGCACGTGACTTATTAAGATAGCTGCTCTATAGGGCATGGATGGATGAAAAGAAGTATCAAGATGGTAGTCCATTTGGATAATAACTACCCAGAGTGCCCAGCTTTCACCTAGTTCCTGATGTAATTGTGTGCAGATGGAAACTTCAACCTGAACATCTGAGCCATGGGAAGAAGATTGATCCCCCTGCATTCCGCTATACCTGCTCTCACACTAGAAACTGGCTCAACATGCTTTGCGTGCCTCTGCATTGCCTTCTGCGGAAGTGAGGCTGCTGTTTCAAGTTGGACAGGATGACTTTTGTTAGAATTTTGCACTTTGGAGTTAAAAGACAGACTCCCTATCTCTGGTCTCCAGAAGTGTGCCCACAAGCACACACACAAGTTGGACGAAGTGGCTCCGTAAGCCTCAGTGGAAAACCGCAGCCAAGTAGTCCCAATAGAAACCTTGGAATTCCTTCGAGTGTATTGAGATTTTTGTTAGAACTGGAATTGCCAGCGTAATCCATCTTCCTTGTGAGGAAGCATCCAGATAAAGAGTCTAGCGGCATTAACCATTTGAAGAGCAGCCCCTGAATCGATAACACTACAAATCTGGCCGTGCAATCCCGCAGTACCTGGTGGGAGCCAAAATGGCCTCCGGTTGACAAGCACAAATAGTAGCACTCCTTGCCATGGGTAAATAGACCCACGTAGCAGCCCTGGCCTCTGACACTATGGCCTTGATCTCTGACCTTCTTTCCTGACCAAGGACAAATGGCTCGGTCATGTGGACTCCAGAGAGATGTAGTGGTTCTGACGCTTCGTCCATAATCACAATTATATGTCATTGGTGCATGTTAAGAAAAGCAGCTTTCTTTTTCTTTTTCAGATTTTCCCAATGTGGTCATCGAAGGAGTTCTTCATGGAATATTTTATTCTCATCTGCAGCCCAGGTAGAAGCCCTGCCTGACTGGAAGAAGCTGAAGCAAGTTTCAGTGTCAATGGCAAGAACATCAATAGCTCGACCAACTTCCCTGAAACTCTGTGACACAGTAGCTCTAGCTAGTGGGAAAATTCACAGTCCTTGCTTCCTTCAGAACAGGGACATTTCTATTAGAATGGTGCTTTTAAAATTAGAAACTGAACCAGGGCAGCAGCTTATGGCCAATTGTTGGAGTAAAAAGGGAGATTCCAACATGGGAAGTCAGGACAAGGAAGCCACAATGGATTACTGGGGGCACCGAGTGTCACCAAGCAGAACCATCTCTGCTTCAACTGCACCATTTGCTAATTGGAAATCATATCCTGAGTCCTGCTGACCCTGAGCGACTTTGGTGGCCTTTTGTTTGGACCTTGACAACACTCATCTTTACATCATGAGATTTTTCTCAGCGGAGGATACCGGATTCAGGGGTGCTGGCACCAGAAGAGGGCCCTGGAACCCACTGCTAAGTATGAGGAAAAAGCCAGCCTGGAAATCCAGTTATACTGACAGTAGAATGCACTGAAGACTAGAATGTTTTTAGTTCCCACTTCAGGGGTGTTGCCTCCCACCTACAAGTTGGCTTCCAGCATTGGTGCTTGAGATGAAATGGGGTGTTGGCGCAATCCTTGAGAGTCCCCTAGGAAGACACTATACCGGAAGTATGGCCTCCCCTTTTTTCCTCTAGTATTGGAAAGTATAAGTGCCCCTCTGAAGGCCAGTTGGCACCCCAGTGAAGTCCCAGGGGCCCTTTCCTGTAGGAAGCACACGCTTTAAACACTAGGCTCACACTACAAAGTTCTAGTCCCAGTGGGAGTCAGATGTGAGTTGACACTGGTGGCAGCGGGCGCAGATGAACTGTTTGTGTCTGGGTTTCCTCCATGGTGTACAGTCATGGTATCGCCACAGGCTTTTGTGTGGTTGTTCTTCCAGGCTCCTCTTCGCTGGTATCATGTATGGATTAATGTGAGTTCGATGTTTGATGATGCCTTCTCTACTGGGTGTCAAACAGATAGTCATCTTTTGTAGAATGTATGTCCTACCTGTGTGTATGTACTGATGAACATAACCTACTTATGGTTATAAATTTTCATAAATTTAAATGTTGGAGAAATTATGTACAGTTGAAAGTACCATGTCATGAATTTTTATTAGCGTCTAACCCCACAGATTGAAAGCCTGCTGCGAACTTTTAAAGATAACGTTTTTACGATTGATTGTGTAATTACATGTTAGAAATAATCAAGTGTCGTCAGCGAAAAATAGCTAAATGGTGAGGTATTAGAGATAATTTTAAAAATGTTTTTATGTTACTAGCTATTTTGAGTTAAATAAAAATGAACAAATGTAAGTATTTGAATTTGTGCTTTTTCCAGAATTCTTGGAGACACAGATTTTGTCTCTTTCTACATATGCACAAAACACAAATTCAACCACTCTCCCATGTCACTAGACAGATATTTCTAAATTGATGGGGTGATAAATTACCTCATCCATCATAAGATGATTGTTGTTCATTAAATACTTTGATTTACCAAATTCAAATCTTTTTAAATAAATAAAGACCAAACATATATGGTGGTTTGTTATTCAAGAAATCTTTGAGCTGATAATGGTGGCTCACACCTGTGATCCCAGCACCTGTGAGACAGAGGCAGGAGGATCGCTGTAAGTTTGAAGTCAGCCTGGTTTAGAAAGCTAGTTCCAGGCCAGCCAAGGATATATAGTAAGACCTTGAATCAGAACCAAGACAAAGATAAATCATTCTCTTTTGGGGGGGGGGGATTAAATTACATCTTATCAATGACCTTTTTATTATTCATTTAAAAATTAGTATATGGACTGGAGGGATGACTCAGTGGTTAAAAACAGCTTAAGAGCATTGACTGCTCTTCCAGAGGTCCCGAGTTCAGTTCCCAGCACCCACATGATGGCTCACAAGTGTCTGAACCATCTCTACTGTACTCTCATGAGTTCTGATGCTCTCTTCTGCTGTGGATACATGCAGACAAAGCATCTATATACATAAATAAATCTTTAGTATATAAACTTTTTACTTGGGGTTCTTATAGGAGCTATAAACCACTATAGATCTTTTGAGCATAAAGAGTTGTATGTCTGAAGCTGAGAAGACCTGAATCAGTTCCCCAGCACCCGCCTCAAAAGCCTGACAACATACTCCTATAATCCCAACCCTGGCGAGGTGGAGACAAAGGATCCATGAGGCTGTCTGACTAGCCAGTCTAGTTGACTTGGACTTCCACCATCATTGAAAGACCTTGTTTTAAAAACAAACAAAAACAAAATGAGAGCCATTGAGGAAAACACCCAATGTCAACCTTTGGCTTCACATGCGTGCACACACACGCATGAACACATAGACACATGAACACATACACACCAAAATTCAAAACCAAACAAACCCATGATTTGCCAGCTAGTATCCATGGCCCAAAGAAATAGGAAGCTGGCATTTATCCCACAGCCCCCGATGTTTTCCACTTTATTGCCCATCTATATATAACCAAGATATAACAGTATGGTGTCACATCCCCCCGCCCCGCAGCGATGGAATCTGAGAGAACCTGGTAGCCTTTTGATCAACACATCTCAGGACACACTGGAGGATGATGACCTTCCTTCCTTCCTTCCTTCCTTCCTTCCTTCCTTCCTTCCTTCCTTCCTTCCTTCCTTCCTTCCTTTCTTTCTTTCTTTCTTTCTTTCTTTCTTTCTTTCTTGCCAATCTCAGTTTTTCCTTCCTTCTTTCCTCCCCCAATCCTCTCCTCAGTGAAGATAAAGCCTCCCCTGGGAAGTCAAGTAGGTCTGTCCCATCACCTCCTTGAGGCAGAACTAGGATGGCATATATTTCTATGATTAGAAATACAAAAATGCAAAAGGATGTCTAAAGAAACCCCCATCCCATCCCATCTCTTGAATACCCTAGTCTCCTCCTATGAGCAGCCATGGCACTGAATTTTTCTATAAAGTCCTTTGAGAGAGAATTCTTCCATAGGCAAGAATATATTGTCTGTCTATTGCTTTTTTTTACTTGATTTTTTGGATTATATTATGGGTATGAGTATGTTGCATGTATGGATGTATGTATAGTATAAACATACTTTCTTGGTGCCCTCAGAGTGTCAGATTGCCCAGAAGTGGAGTTCCAGGTGGTTGTGAGCCACCATGTGGGTGCCAGGAGCTGAACCCAGGTCCTCTCCAAGAGCAACAAGTGCTTTCAACCCCTAAACAGTTTCTCCAGCCCCATCATCTAATGTTGATACATCCTGTTTTCCACTTTTTACAGACATGGTAACCTACAGTACTCATCTGTTACACATATTTTTATGTAATGACACATCTTGACAGTCTATGTTAGTAGACGGAGTATGTTTCTCTTTACAGCTGTATGCCTCTGCTACAATTTTATGCAACCAGTGTGATATTTGTGAATATGTTGACATTTTTCTAGTATAAAAATACCATAGACAGGCCTGGAGAGATGGTTCAGGAGTTAAGAGCGCTGCCTGCTTTTTCAGACGTCCTGAGTTCAATTCCCAGCAACTTCATGGTGACTCACAACCATCTGTGATGAGATCTGGTGCCCTCTTCTGGCTTGCAAGGATACATGCAGGCAGAACACTACATACATAACAAACAAACAAATCTTTAAAGAAAATACCATTGACAACTTTGTATACATGTATATCTACACACATTAATTTTAATAAGTTTCAAAAAATGATGGCACAGCAAAACTGTCATACGAAAACCCATGTGTAGATGCACACTTAAAATATTTTATTATTGGGTTCTGTTGGGCATGTGTAAATACACTTACAATATTTCATTTGGGTTCCATTGTGCATAGTTGTGTTGCTATGCAGGTGCACTGTACAAGACCACACTGTGCCGTACACAAGCGACACAATATGAATGGTACATTGGGCCACGCCCGAGGCCCCGCACTTGAGGATATAATAAAAAGCTGATCCATTTGACGCTTATATTCAGGAACAATAGAGAAGTACAGGGGCAGAGCACAGAAATAAGAGGGAAAAGAAATATCCTAGTAATACTTGAATCCAGGATGTAGGGTAGCCCCTCTGCCCCATCCACACAGCCCTTCGACATTCTGCGCTTGTTCTGTGCGGAGCTGCTCTCCAACCTCACCTCTGCCCTGCTCATTTGCATGCTGGCTGCTCCTGCCCTGGTATCTGTCCTTTCTTTGGTGTTCCTTCTCCCTGTTGCCCTTCAAAGTCACCCAGGTGTACGTGCCTCTTGGCACCAAGCTCACTGCTGCCTGGCAAACCCTGCCTTTATAAGCTCACTTTGGAAAGTGTGGATATCCCCGAGTCACAGTTAGAAATGATCACACTTCAAAATTGACAAAGGACTTCCGCCTCTCTTGTTAACTTTGATCGATGGACAATGGCTACTTAGCACTTTGTTGATTCTGGCTGAATTTCCATATGACTCAGTGATTCTGGAAGTAGGGGCAGCAGCTGAAGATGGTATTTGGATATCTGTACTCACAGAGTTGTTCACGTACAGTAGCCCAAAGGAGAAACAACCTTAATGCCCATCAGTGGAGGAATGAGTGAAAAGCAAGTGAATTCTGGTGTGTCCTGTTGGATGAACCTTGAAGACATGAATTGAATAAGCCAGTCATGAAGGGACAAATACTGGGTGGATGGCTCCATTTATATATGGTATCTATCTATCTATCTATCTATCTATCTATCTATCTATCTATCTATCATCTATTTATCTATATCTATCTATATATTCATTTATAGTGAATATATACATACACCCACATATATTACACACACACACATGCACACACACACACACACACACACACACAGTATTTAGTGAGATTTCCAGATACAAAATGTGGAGGGTGTGCCCGGTACTGCAGGAAGGGTACATGAGGAATTAGAATTGCATGGGTGTCTTTGGAGAAGATGACAGTTCTGGAGATGGGCAATGAATAGTGTGGATGGGCTCAACACACACCACTAAAAATGATCCAGATGACTGGTATCATGTGTGTCTTTCACCTCAATGGGAAACAGCCTGATGGGGTGATTTGGGTCACATGGAGCCTGTGAGTAAGAACAGAGCGTCCCATTGGTGCCCTGTGCCGTGGGTGCAGGAGTTTTGTCACATGCACTATTGCTGCTCTCATGGCCCTGGAAATTTCTCAGATTCAAACTGGATTCAGAATTCTAAGGTTGTCAGCTAGAACCAATTGTGAACCATTTGGGATTCTGAGTCAGCCTGGCCCATCGCACCTGAAGTATTAGAACCACACAGCTGATGGACACACTGGTAGGGACCACTGTAAGAGACTGTAAATCACCTCTAGCATCTCTTTGAAATACTTTTTATTAGCTAGGCAGTGGTGGCGCACACCTTTAATCCCAGCACTCAGAGGCAGAGGCAGGCAGATCTCTGTGAGTTCAAGGCCAGCTCTGGTCTACAAGAGCTAGTTCCAGGACAGGCACCGAAGCTACCCAGAGAAACCTGTCTCAATAAACAAAAAAATTAAATTAAAAAGTAAAACTAAATACTTTCTATTTATTCATTGACAATATCATGCATTATGTAATGTATCATTAGTGTATATAACCCAAATCCATCTATCTGAGGAGACCCCAGACCTCCTCAGCACTTCCTACATTTGTGCTCTCTTTAAAAGCCCACCGAGTCTAGTTAATGCTGTCTGAATGAATGTGTCTAAAGCTCTGCTGGTTGGTTTGCCAGCTTTACACAAACTAGAGTCTTCTGGGAAGAGGGAAGCTCAGTTAGAAATTGCCTCCATCAGGTTGTACTGTGAGAAATTCTGTGAGGCATTTTCTCAACTAATGATGGGTGTGAGATGGTTCACCCCACTGTGGGCAGTGCCAGTCCTGGGTAGGCAGTCCTGGGTCAAATAAGAAAGACAGTTGAGTGAACTATGATGGGCAATCCAGGAAACAGTGTCCATCTATGGTTTCAGCTTCACCTTCTACTCTGCTTGAGTTCCTGCCTTGACTTATAATAGATTGTGATTGGGATGTGTAAGCCAAATAAACCCTTGCTTTTCGTCATGGCTTTTTTCACAGCAATAGAAAGCAAAGCAGGATAGGGACCATCTACCATACCACGAGCAACACAGCAGAAGCCACAACTCCAAAGAAAAGTAATTCCTCTTCTTTCAGCAGTTAGCAGTTGCTGACTCCTTCTCATCTAGAGGTGAACTCTTGTTGGAATGTTGACTGGTTTGATCTTATATAGATTTTGTGTAGGTGGTCATAGCTGCTGTAAGTTCGTAAGTCTAATGGCCATGTCACATCCAGAAAACATCTTATATTATTTCTTGTTGGGGCCCCACATCGGGCAACATCTGTTGGGGCCCCATATTGAGGTGCAGTCTGTCGGGATCCAATCTCGACAGGGTTTGCACATCCCAGGGTAGGGGCGTAAGGATTAGAAAATTAAATGAGAAAAGCAGAGATACAAAAGAAAAGGAACAGAGAAGCAGAATAGACCCGGGAGGACAATCCAGTGAGTACTGACTTCACCCATGTTTATTTTCCATATGCTTATATAACCCAGTCCAAAAGTGGGGAAGAAGGCAAAAGACTGCTTTAACATGACACAAAAAATAATTACCTGCTTCAGTACTTGAAACATCAAGAGACTATATCCTGAGTTATGCATTCTGTTGTTAGGCAGGACATGCAGCAACCACACCTTAGACCAAGCATCCTGTAGGCAGCCACTCCCTGGGTCAAACCTCCTGTCATATCCCTTAAGGCACAAGAATAGGACTGGAATCTCTGAACTTTGGTCAAGGTGGAACAGACCCACTTCTGTGGGCTCCCACATTTTCTGTCCTCTCTTTCATGATATCCATGAGCTTTGGGTGAGTAGGGGTTAATATAAATGTCCATTTAGAGCTGAGCACTCAATAGTCATTTCTTCTCAGCACTTTGGCTGGTTATGAGTCTCTGTGTTAACCACTGTCAACTGCAAACAGAAGTTTCTTTGACCAAGGTTGAGAGCAGCATAAATCTATGGGTATACTCGTAAATATTTAGAAGGCAGTTTGACAACATATCCATTTAGAAAAATGATAATAGGTTGTCCCCATGGGCCTGTGATCTGAGCCGTGGGCTTTTGATCAGTTTGTGGTCCAGGCATTAATTCCTTCCTGTAGAGCAGGCTTCAAATCAAATCACAAAGTGATTGGTTACCCCCACTGTAATCATGTTGCCACTGACCAGTAGGTACACTTGCCTAGCAAGTCAGTGTTGTAGCATACTGGGTCTACCGCTGGGTAAGACCCTGGGTTATTTCTCACCCCGAAGCCTACCTACGTAATACTGTGGGCACTATGAAAACTCACCTGCAGAGAGGAAGTTTGCAGATCAGTTCCAGTTTGATTTCTCAATGTCCTGTAATCAATGTGTGTTGTTTCTTCATGCTGACTATACTGAGCAACTAAGAGTGGCAGCAACAACCTGTGTTGTTTGGGGGGCACCCTGGGGCCTTCTGATCAGTAAGTTTAGCATCTTGAGGGATTTCTCTCCTCTTGTCTCTTCTGTTCTTTCTCCCTGTACCTCAAACTCTCTCTCCACTCTCTCTGTGTGTCTTTGAGATTAAATTACAGTGTTGCCTTGGTTGGCCTCAATCTCCTGGGCTCAAGTGATCCTCCTGCCTCAGGCTTTTGAGTAGTTAGGATTGCAGGCACCTACCCTTGTACCTGGCTAAGTAACTTGATAAATTTGTTATAATAACTCCTTCAGAATCCACTATCCAAAACCACGCCTATTCAAGTCATGTGGTCACATGAAGAGGCTGGAAATACACCAAGGGTGATTGACAGGTTGGAGGAACATTCTCATTCAATGTGGTTATGTACTGTGGGGAAATTCTGTATTTGCTTGTTTATCCATTCATTCAGTGAAGTACATTTGAGTTCCTCTAATACGTTAAGCCACTGTAATAACCCTCTAAAGAATAAAATACAATCCCTTGTTTCTCAAATTGTCAACCACTTATTAAGGAGTTTTTTCTTCCACTTTGCTGACTTAGGGAAGAAAGTTTAATCTGTCTGTCTACTTTCTAGAAGTCAGCATCTTCTTGGTTCTGTTTTGGTTTTCAGCCTTGGTGATAATTGTACATTTTCAGTTGAGCAAAGAAACTCAGGGAAATAGTAGCCATTAGTTCCAAACTAAAATATAAATAGGATTTGTTTTCTATTTATGAAGGTACATTGTGGCAGCCAGAATTTTGATGGTGAAGCAGAATGTATTTTTGTGTGAAAAGGTGGAGAATATAGCAACTATAGAGCTATTGAGATAGATTTAACTTAGTAAAAAAATGTGAAAATGTGCTCATAAATCTGATCTGAAACTGTGAACCACTTCCTGGCTTCTTGCCTACCAGTGATCTCTGTGATATGTCTTATTTCCAGCTATGATGTCCATTTCACTTGAACACTCCATACTTCCTGTATGTTGTGGGACTAGAGTTTTGCATATCTACTCCATTGAGTAGATAGGATCTTGCTACACATAGCAATAGTTGAAGAGCAGAGATTCAAAGTAGTGAAAAGTAGCTAATCTGAGCATCCCCTTGGGGTTGGTGGTTTCTGAGTAAGTCCTAGTTACAAATGCAGCCTCCACATCTGTGCTGAGTCATGTGGTTACTGTCCCATGCCACCATGAGAAAGTCAAGCTAGAGGAGGAAAGAGCTTGCCTTGGGCCACCAGTTTACACAGGGCACCAGGATTTGAAGCTTTCTTCTGCAGAGCTCAGGCTGGTCCACTCTCCAGTCAACCTTCTGTTCGCAGAGTTAGAACTCTGGGTTTTGTGTGTGTTCTGTGGAGACCAGTTCTTGCTATGTAATCCTATCTGGCCTTGAAACTGTGGCCCTTCCACCTCTGCCTCTCCAGTGCTGCAATGTCTGTGGTTACGGGACGTACTACCACGTCTTATTGGGTGCATATTCCTCCTCAAACTCCATGTATCCCTACCTAGCTTGGGCTGGGCAGGATGAGTCACCTTAAACTAGGGCGGTGTAGAGGGGAAGGGTCATTTTACTATCAGGGAGCTAACCCAGTGCTACACCCATCTCCATTCGCAAGTGTATCTAGGGAGTGGACTTCCAGAAACATGCCTCTCAACTCTCAGATCAGGCATTTGCTGTCTAGGAACAGGAGACCATGGGTACCAGCCTCAGAAAGGTTTTCTGGACCAAAGAATGCCCCATCTGCATCACATTCATGTACTTGTCTGAAAACCATACTGAGGATAGGACTGAAGATAAAAAGCTCTGAATTTCGGTAACTCGTGTCCCTGTCACCACAGTCAAAATCTACACACTGTTGGCATAGATGAGAACTAGCCATGGAAGTGTCAAGTGCAATTATGAAATTATTGCCCCCCCCCAAAGTAGGTACTGCAGGGCTGTTTGCGTGTTAGACATTTGGGGTCCTACACGTTTACGTCTCTCACGCATCCTTATTGAAACAGCAGCAGGAGAAAGCTGCTGGTAACAGGTTCCGAGATTCACCTTGCTTTGTCTTCTGACATTTGTCACGTAGACATTGTTCTGCCGGTATTCCTCTGCCCAGCCACCCCGATTCTGGGTTAGTTACAGCTGCTTTTCCTTCACTCTGGGATATCACTTGCATTTGGGACTATGTTATATATCACAGCTACAGCTTCTGTTGGCCAAAATCTTAAATCCGTGGGCTGAGTTACAGAATCAAGTAAAAACTGTTATGTACTTAGTGGCACAAAATTTTCCATTACAAATACTGTTTTCACTCTTCCTTAAGTTGAAAAACACAAAAATGCCTTAAGGGGTATTTGAATTTCCAAACCTTCTAGATCAAAGATTTTTTTTTGCCTGTCTGAATTATAAGAATGTTGAAAAACAAAGCCAATCCCCTTGTAAAAGCCTTGCCATGTTTTTGCCTTTTTGTAATTCAAAACGGCTGAACTGAGAAATGAAGTTGGTTTTATTTAAAAAAAAAAATCTAAGAATTCATCAAAAATGAAGTAATTGATAATTCTTAAACTATCATTCCAACGAATGTGAACCAAGGATAAATTTTACTGAGCACTTAGTTGACGGTCCAGAAAATTACTAACTAGCACTTGGGAGAGAATAAAATAGATTATGGCTAAGAATGCCAAAATGTTTTAAATTGTTTATGAAAGTGATTCTAGAATAAATTGTAATAACTTGGACTTGGTGATGGTGTCCAGTGTAATTTGCCTCTGAGTTCATATTCACCCACAGCCACACACGTGCCCTTTTATCATCAGGATCAGTAAAATAGTGAGGCGTTTACTTCAAAAACTGTTGCAGAACATGCTAGACTATAAAAAGCAACAGCTGGGGCCAGTGAGATGATTGCGTTCCATGTGCAGAACACACACGGTGAAAAGAGAAAACTGCTCCCAAGATTTGTCTAACACACACACACACACACACACACAGTTTGCTCAAAAAATCTGCAATTCCTACTTTCATTGTGTTTAGCTTGCTTGTGTTTCAGGATGAAGTCTGGCCCTCCACATACAATAAGTTCTTTTGGGTAGGGCTTGGCGTCATTAGCTCGTTGGTCCATCTGTCAAAGTCAAAGATGTGATCATTTAGTGCTCTCAGAATTTCAGCACTTCAGAAATTCTGAACTACTTTCCCCCTTGTCGCTGGTGAGGGGTTGCTTCCTCTCATCCCAAGTAAAAATTAGACATCAGTTATGGTCCAAGGTGCATGTCCTTATGCATGGGTTCATGGTAGTTTGTGTGCTTTCTGACACGAGTGGCCACAAGCACTTTTGCGCGTGTGAATTCATTTGTTTCCAATTTCTTTGTTGCCTTTATTTAACACATAGGGGTTGTTTTTTGTTTGTTTGTTGTAGGGTTTTGCTGTTGTTGTTACTAGCATTAAATGTACCCCTGGGAATTCTTGGGAACCTAAAGGGTAGAAAGTACACAGCAGAAGAGGGTAACAACCTCCCATCATTGGCATCCACCTTGTGAAGTGACACTTTGTTCTGTTTGCTTTAAGCGGTTGTCTTTACATAATCTTACTCCTTTCCATCCATTGCACAAAGGCAGCCGCTCTATTCACACTCCAGCTGATGTCCCATGGTGGAGACTGATTAGTACAACTGAGGTCAAACCAACAGTTTGTACTGTCAGTACAACTGAGGCCAAACCCCAGACATGAAGCATCCATTGGGCCAGGCTGAGGGACAGCACTGTCTTCGGGTTTCTATTGCTTTGACAAAACACCATGGCCAAAGCATCTTGGGGAGGAAAGGGTTTCTGTGGCTTTACACTTCCGTGTCACTGTTCATCCAGACAAGTCAGAACAGGAGCTCAAGCGAGGCAGGAACCTGGAGGCAGTAGCTGATGCAGAGGCCGTGGAGGGTGCTGCTTCCTGGCTTGCTTCTCTTGACTTTGCTCAGCTTGCTTTCTTACAGAACCCAGGACCACCAACCCACAGGCAGCACCACCCACAATGTGCTGGACCCTCCCCCAGGGCCTACCTATAGGCCAGTCTTATTGAGGCATCTTCTCAGTTGGGGCTCCCTCCTCTCTGATGGCTTTAGGTTTGGTCAAATTGACATAAAACCAGTCAGGGCAAGAACCAAGCCACTGGGTACTACATTGCAGCCTGTGATAGTTATTAGACCCATCTACCTGTCCTTCACTGGGGGACACTGACATTGCTTGACCCCTCTGCCCCTACTGGTTTGTTCCCCCATCACTGTCTTCAGTCCCCACTCATGTTGATCCCACCCACCCTGCATTCCGTGTCCACTCCCCACCTTCCACTCGGTTTTCTGTCACAGAAGTATTGGTGCCTGATGATTGGCTGTATATTCATGTGGTATGTCTCAGCCTTCCTAATGCTGTGACCCCTTATATTGTGATGACCCAAACCAAAAAATTATTTTTGTTGTTACTTCATAACTGTAATTTTGATAGTTATGAGTCATATTGTAAATATTTGATATGCAGGATATCTGATGTGTGACCTCCAAGGGGGTTTCAACCCACAGGCTGAGAACCACAGACCAAGAGAACTTTTTAAAAATAGATCTTTCTTGTACTTAATGATGAAAGACATTGCTAGGCAGGCATATACCCATCTGTAGGGTTAACCCATCCTAACCCCAGTGAAGGACAGGCAGATGTGTCTAATAACTATCACAGGCTGCAATGTAGTACCCAGTGGCTTGGTTCTTGCCCTGACTTCAGAACAGTGAATTTCTCCAAAAGAAAGAAAATAAGAAATTGGGCAGTCATTGCTGCAAGGAGCAAGGATGCTGGGCTGACCAAAATAGTAGGGTCCATTATGACAAAGATTGCTTTTAATGTCAAATCTCAGAAGAGAGAACACATAGGATGTGTATGTTTTAGTTTCTTGATACTTATTTCTTCCCATTTTCCCCTTTAATCCTACAGTAGACAAAATAATTTTCCTGAAATGTATATTCCATCATTTCCCTTTCCACAAACCTTACAGTTCCATTATACTGGGAATCAACAAATTCCCCCTAACACCCATGTCCAAGTTGGTCATGCTCAGTATTGTCTTGCCTCACCTCATCCTACACTCCTTCTGATGTGGGATTTCCCTCTGTATGCCGTGATTACCATTGATAAAGGAACTGCTTTGGGCCTATAGCAGAGCTATAGGGGAACAGAGCTAGGTAGGGAAAACTAAACTGAATGCTGGGAGAAAGGAGGTGGAGTCAGGGGAAGACTGTGTCAGATCTTAGTTTGACCTTTGGGATATGACAATGGACAAAGAGAAATGGTCTCATACAGTTGGCATTCTAGTGGAGAAGATAGAAGGTCAACAAGCATAAAGAGAGATGAGGGAGATGAAGGCAATGTGTGTGTTGCAAGGGTTGGGTGGGAAACCCCCTTGGCTCCTCACTGCCTTGCAGGATTCTGTTTCCATCTAACCAGAGCTTGGCTTCAGATATCACACAGCCCTAAGACTGTACTGTTTAATTTCATTAAATATAGCCTGAATCTAGATTCACACAACCAACTAAGATTCCATAGGAACTGGACTCCAGACAAATCTAAACCTGTGATTTTTCTAACCTTTGTGCCATGACATCCCACAGGAGGGTCATATGCCAGACATTTACATTATGATTCATAACAGTAGCAAAATTACAGTTTTTTTTAGCAATGAAAACAATGTTATGGTTGGGGGTCACTACAGCATGAGGAACTGTATTATAGGGTTGCAGCATTAGGAAGACTGAGAACCACTGGCCTAAATGTTAAGTAAAAATTAGTGAATGATTAGCTTCTGTGTTTGGGATGTAGGTTCTGTGCCCCATCTCCAGTGCTCTTCCAAAGGGCCCAAGTTCAATTTCTACATACATTTAGCAGCTCAGGCAGGCTCTATAACTGTCAATAACTCCAGTAACAGACCGGGGATCTAGTAGCCTCTTCTAGACTTCATTGGCACTGCACACACATGCTGCACAGACATACATGCAGACAAAACATCCATCATATAAAAAAAATTGAAAAACAAAATAAAAGTCTTACAAAAGAGCCAATTCATATAAAAAGCATTTAATATAAAGAACATCACAGCACAAAAATGCTGATGACATACAACATGTGATATTCCTCAAGTTTCCCTTTACCTGTCAAGAATTATTTGAAGGAAGAATGCTAAGCGTCACTGTAGCCACTTTTCTCAAACAAACCTTCCGGATCACTGAACATGGATATTACAAGGAACTGAGTGGAACTAAACAAATAAGTAACCATGCTCTGAAAAATAAATAGCCAATACAAAGTTTTTTTGATTTAAGCATAGCACCATTGAAAAAGAAGGATATGTTGTTTCAGTTTAAAGCACCTGATATGCCAAAATCCATGCACAATAAACTTTGGTTGATTTTTATAGTTGTTGGCATGGTGTTTTTGAAACAGAACTAGACTAGACTAGCTTCAAACTCACTATTTAGCAAAGACTGGCCCTGAATCCCTAATCCTCCTGCCTCCACCTCCCAAATGCTGGGGTTACAGGTGTTTGCCAGGACATCTGCTGTGTGGTTGATTTTTAAATTTTTGTTGCAATCTGAACTGGGAGATAAAAAAAGCACAACTTTAAGTAACTAAAGAGTCAAAAGACAGGTAGTAGCTAGCAGATGCACACACGGACCAGCCAGAGTGTGTTCCCTGTTTTCCGATATTTCGGTCACCAGTCAGGAACCTCGACCACAAAGGGCGTCTTCACGTCTATCTTGCCACTGTTCACAATGGTGCAGTCACTGAGCGGGCGGTCATGGTCATCTGTGGCTTGAAGTTCTATGGAGTGTACCACAGTCTGGCAAGAGAAAAACAGAGGTGTGGCTCATCTGGGGTCAGCGGCTATGACAAGTCACAGGAATAACCAGTCTAAATCCAGAAGTACTAATGGGAGATGTTTGTTGCTATTGCTCTTTTGAGACAGGGTCTCGACTATCAGGCTGGCCTAGAGCTCATGATGTAGCTGAGGGTGACCTTGATCTTTTGATAGTCCTGCTTCCACCTCCCAAATGCTGGGATGACTGATGAGCACTGCCGTAACAGGTTGAAGAGGTACAATGGGTCAAACCCAGCCCTTCCTATATGTTCAATAAGTACTCTAGCAACCAAGCCACATCCCCAGCCCTGGGAAATATGTGTTATCATTCTAAAACCGTGCAACCTGAGGAGTGCTGCTTTGCAAATAACTCCAGCATTTTCCTTATCTGCTACTATCACTCTTCAAAACAGTGCCACTGTGCATGGAGCACCTAAGAGATAATCCTCAGATTTTACATATATATGTGTTGTGTATGTAATAAGTATGTGTACATGTGTATAAGACATGTGTTATATATGATATATGTTATATATGTATATGCACACACATATATGTGCACATTATATATGCTCTATCAGTCCACTCAGAGAGATAAAGGCACTTGTTTCTCAGAAACTCAGATCAGATCTATTTCTCCATTTTTAAATAATAAACATGCTATATTTGACTTAGCTAGTCTTGTAAATCCATAACTCTAGTAAAAGATATTTCTATTTAACTGCTACCATCCATTGTAATTATTAGCATGGCATTGGGGTTGGTTTCAGCTCTACCCCAACTCTCATCCAGGCTTGTCAATGCAGGCCAGAAAGTATTTGTGAAAGCAGCCTAGGCTCTGACTTTACTTATCTAGAGGTGACCTAAGCCATTTGTCTAGTGGTTGAATTTGCCATGGGTGTAATTTAATCCCAAATTGTAGGGGCCCTGGAGGGCCTCTCAAGCACGTGAGCCTAAGGGTCACACACTCCTAAGGAAGGAGGACACTGTGACCAAGAAAGTCATTTCTGATGAGTTCTCCAGCGGGCAGCTCAGTTCCCAGCCTTGGGTTGGGTGGAATCAGGACAGCAATGGAAGTGTGAGAACCCCAGCCAGGGAGGCGCTCCGCACGCACACTCAGATAACACAATGCAATGCACATGCAAATGAAACCCAGGGAAGCAAAGTGAAGGGCTAAGGGAAACCAGAGTCAGTGTGCTGCTTTGTGTTTGAACTTGACACAAACTCGTCTCCAGGGAAAAGGAAACCCCAACTGAGGAACTGAGGGCATCGGTAGGCATGTCTGTGGGACCTTTTCTTTGTTGATGGTTGATGTGGGAGGGCCCAGCTCACTATGGGTAGGACCACTCTGGGCAGGTGATCCTGAATGTTTAAGAAAGCAGCTGGCAAGCCATGGAGAGAGCAAGCCAGTAAGCAGCATTCCTCCACGGCCTGTGCTTCAGATTCCTGGATGATGAACTATAATTTGGAAGCCTGATAGATTCTGTGTTAGTTAGTTTTTTGCCAACTTGACACAAGCTAGAGTCACAGAAGGGGAGAGCTTCAGTTGAGAAAATGACTCCACAAGATCTGGCTTTAGGGTGTTTCCTTAAGTGGTGATTGATGGGGGAGGGCCCAGCCCATGATGGGTGGTGCTATCCCTGGGCTGGTGTTTGTAGGTTCTATAAAAAAGCAGTCTGAGCAAGCCATGGGGAGCAAGCCAGTAAGCAGCACCCCTCCATGGTTTCTGCATCAGCTCCTGCCTCCAGGTTCCTGCAGTGATGAACGGTGATGGGCAAGTGTAAGGCAAATAACCCTTTCCACCCCAAACTTGCTCTTGTTCATGGTGTTTCAGCAAAACAAACCCTAAGTAAGACAAACCCTTTCCTCCCCAAGTTGCTTTCGTCAGTGTTTTATCACAGCAACAGGGAAGCTAACCAGGATACCTGGACATTTGGCAGAGCCTGAGAGAGCGGCTCTGGGCAGCTGTAGGAGAAACCCTGGGAGATGCAAAGAGTGAGGCTGTTCAGAAATGGGTTAGGAATTGATCTCCTTGTTATTTTTCAGTGAAAAACTAGCAATGTAGATTTGGGTCCTCTTAATAATTTCTGGTTATTATAACCTATGTCTTTATGTATGTGACTTAGTATGTGGACAGACTCATGAGTTCAGGATTTTTTTTTTCAAGACAGGATTTCTCTGTAGCCTTGACTGTCCTGCAACTCACTCAAATCCAGAGATCCTCTCCCTCTGGAGTGCTAGGACAAAATGCATGTGCTACAACCACATGGCTCGGGATTTTTTTAAAAAAAATGTTTCTTCATTTACTTATTATTGAGCCAAGTCTTGCTTTTAACCCAGGCTGGCTCAGGACTTCCTTTCTAGCACAGCTGGTCTTGAAATCACAATCCTCCTGCCTCTCCTCTTAAGTACTGGGATTACAGTCATGCACCATTACACTTGACTATAATATTTTAATTTAATTTAATTTCTGAGACAGGTTCTCACTATGTATCTCTCTGTCTGACCTGGGATTCACTATGTAGACCAGGATGGCCTCAATTTCAGAGATCTGCTCGCCTCCGCCTCTTCAATACTGGAATTATAGTTGTGCACCACCTGCAGGCTAATACTTTAATTGTAGTACAAAACATGTGACAAAAATTTGCCATCAATCCCTTTTTAAGGACTATTGTGTAGCAGTATAGTCTATATCAAAACATTTCCATTCTAAAGGTAGGCTTCTTAAGATTCAGGAATAGACAATTCACAACTCTCAGAAAGTCCCTGAAATTTACAAAATTCACAAGGTACCTCCCCCAAGTTATATAAGGAATAAAGATTTCCATGGGCAAAGGGGCAGTTGAATTGCTGAGAGGCATGCACAGAACTCCAAGGTTGTAGCTTTTTTACATAACCATCCATGCTAGGATGAGTTTTTCAGTGATGGAGCTGCCTTTGCGTCAACCATGTTCCTGTAAGTAACCTCTCCCCTAGACTGCTATAAGAAACCCCAATAAACTCTTGTTAGAGTTACTTCATTGTTTGTCATCTGTGATCTATCTAGAGTGAACAGATGTTTGTCCATATCTTTCTAAGAAAAGTCCCAAAACAGACATAGCTCAGTAGTGGTTATATGCACGCAGCCAGAAATTTTGTCAACTTGCAAAACTAGACTCTGTATTCATTAAATACCTCTCTTTCCCCACCCCTGACAACTGTCATTTTTTTTCCTATTCCTATAGACTTGACTACTCTAAATATCTCATACAATTAAACTCATACACTATTTGTCTTTTTGTGACTGGTTAAGATTTCAAATTGTGTGTGAATAGATAGAAAGACTGAGTGACAGATCACACACACACACACACACATATATTTGGTTGTGTTATAGCATGTATTTAAATGTTCTTTTTAATATCAAATAATATTTCATTGGATGCATATTTGGTCCCTGGTTTATTTGGTTACATTTCTTAAATTAACGGAAGTACCTAACTTCTTCACTGTCTGCTTTAATGCCTCTAGCAAGTAAAACTCCATGCAATATGTAATCTGTTCACCTTCAAAAACTCTAGTCACAGCCATGCAGTGGGTGGTACATGCCTTTAATCCCAGCACTCAGGAAGCAGAGGCAGGTGGATCTCTCTGATTTCATGGCCAGTCTGATCTACAGAGCGAGTTCCAGGATAGCCAAGGCTATACAGAGAAACCCTGTCCTAAGCCCTGCCCCCGCAAAAAAGAGCAACAATAAAAAAACTAACAACAACAAAAAACTCTAGTCACCATAAAAGGCTATCTAATAACACACTTGAAAATTCAATGAATTACTGAAGGTCTCCTCATATTTAAATATAAAGCTTTATAACAGAGGAAAAAGGGATATGAGCAAATTACCATCCCATCCAGGACTTTTCCAAATACAACATGTTTGCCATCCAACCAGGTGGGCTTAGTCAAGGTGATGAAGAATTGGGAGCCGTTGGTGTCGGGGCCAGCATTGGCCATGCTGACCCATCCAATCCCATAGTGCTTCAGTTTGAAGTTCTCATCAGGAAACGTCTCACCATAGATGCTCACCCCTGGGGGAGGCCAAGCAAGGAGGGACAAAAGCAAATGTTAGAAGCAAACCCTTCAGAGAAACTTAGGTTGTTCGTGTAATCAGTTAACAGCATCCCACAGGTGATAGGAATGAGGATAGGCAAGCCCACACAGTGAATGGGTCGGATAAAAGCCACCCATTAAGGAGATAGGCACCAGGGTCTGAACTCAACCAAAGGAGGCCCTTTATATGGCAGAAGATGAAAGTACCCAGGACCTCAAGCCAAAATTTGACCAGAATAAGTCAGTGATTTTATTTTGAAGGGAAGATGGCATCTGAAAGCAGGGTAGAAAGGTGGCTGAGCCATCCTGGTGGCTCTGCCACCGCTGTATGCCCATAGTTCTAGGTCACTTTCATGTCTGCACCCAGCCAGGTAACTAAGCACTGAGTGCATACATTGGTTTAACCCCACAACAGCCCCACAGAACAGACTTTCTCAGGCCCGGTTTTTGCTGGTAAAGAGGAGAAAAAGAGAGAGAGAGAGAGAGAGAGAGAGAGAGAGAGAGAGAGAGAGAGAGAGAGAGAGAGAGAGAGAGAGAGAGAAAAGAAAAAAAGAAAGAAAGAAAAACAACAAAAACACTGGCAAATATCAGAGCAGAATCGCAACGTCTGGCTCGCTCCTGTGTCTCTGTCACCCAAGGGCCTGTCCTGCCGACCACTTCTTCCAACGGTCTGTTTGTCCAGTGATTGTCAACCTCAAAATCCTGCCTCAGCTAGAAGTAACAGAGGTGGAATTAAAACCGAGAATTTCAAGGCTGATTGGCTAGGACATAAGAGAAGGCTTGAAGATAGCTCTGCCCACAGAAAGGCCT
The DNA here is from genome assembly GCF_950005125.1 of Chionomys nivalis. NCBI lineage: Eukaryota > Metazoa > Chordata > Mammalia > Rodentia > Cricetidae > Chionomys > Chionomys nivalis. The sequence goes on along the minus strand of NC_080099.1, from coordinate 30,824,457 downwards.
AGGCTAAATGGTCCAAAACGTCCTCTCTTCCAAACTCAGAAAATTTTAATCTAAGACACCCCCCCTCCACACACACACACACACTCGTGCAGGGAAGGCAAAGAATAGAATAAGATAGAAAAGAGGGCTACTGTTCCTGCTGACCGCTGGTCAGAGGTGGGTGCACAGTGGGAGCACCGGTGCTGGAGCCAGCTGCAGAGCTGCCCGAGAGCAGGTGTTGCAGCAGCTGGGTTGCTTCTCAACATGGTTCTCAGCAGATCTTAGCCTGGAGGAACCTGAGTGCGTGTCACATCCTGTGCAAATCTGATAAGATTTTTTTCTTCTTCTGTGATGCTGGCAATTAACTGAACTCGAGGCCTCGTGCGTGCCAGGCAAGTGCTCTACCACTGAGCTACATCCACAGCCTTTGTATTTTCATAAGAACTAAAGCTCAACCTTCTAAATGTGTATAGCAAATCGAAGAGTTAAATGGCAATACTTTTTTAAAAAATAAATAAGCCATTGCAAAAAAAGTAAAGTTCAAAATAATACCTGAAAATAGCCTAAATGCTTCTTTGAAATGTTATCCACTAATATCTACCAAATCCAGCATTTAATTCTGAAGTAGATTTAAGTTCTGTCTAGATGCATGGATGGATGTCCTCATTGGAGGGAAAACACTCCCTGGAAGGGGTCGATGATGACCCTTGGAGAGATAACAGTGTAGTTTGAAACTAAAAACAAAAGTATTTGTCTTTTGTTGAACTTTGCTTATAAAACTCAATTTGTATTATATTTGTTGATGGCTCGGCTACGACTTCAACATTTCTTTCATTCTTAAAAGGACCAACAATGAAAAAAAAAGAAACTTTGATAGAAGAGGCAAAAATTCACCACGATCTACTGCCCACATGCCAGGCTGTCCTTCTGGCCCCTTCTCTTCCACACCCACACCGGCTGCTGGCTGCCACACCAGTGTAGGAACACCTTTGCTTTAGTTCTCCCTCTCTGTGGCAAACATTTTTCTATCATCTATACTGAGAGAAAGATCTTTTTAATGCCTGCAAAGTATCATGCTAAATGACTGTCTTTCTACTGTGTAAAGACCATGAAAATCAAGTCATCCTGCTCAGCCTCAGGAGCAACTCCCTTGTTCATATCTGCTAGGATTCTGGTGCTAGCGCTCTACAACTCCATCCTCCTTAAAGACCTGGAGTGGGATTCAGGCACGGTGGCGCACGCCTTTAATCCTAGCACTCAAGAGGCAGAGACAGGCAGATCTCTGAGTTTGAGGCCAACGTGGTCTACAGAGTACATTCCAGGACAGCCAGGACTACACAGAGAAACCCTATCCCCAAAACAGAACAAAACAGAAACAAGCAAAGAAGAAAGAAAGAAAACAAAGAACTGGAATGGGCTTATGTTTTCGTACCTTAATTGTGAGGCTCTCATGCTTAGGTTCCAGCTTGGCAAATGGGAAAGGAGAAAGAGAAAGACCACATTACCTCCGGTGCCATCTCTAGCCGTGAAGTCCCCTCCTTGAATCATGAAGTCCTTGATGACGCGATGGAAGATGCTTCCTTTATACCCGTAGCCTTTCTAAAGAGATGGTTGTAATTGAATACACAAGTAGAAATAATAACCCTCATTCAAAGATGAATAGTGTTTATCTGAAAGTGAGAACATTTGAGCAAAACATCTACAGAACTTGCCTCTGTTCTAGCAATTATATACAAGGGAAGGTTTATCATTAGCTGTTCAAAATAACTGAAGTACAGGAATCAACTGCAAGTGGAAATAAGTAGAAAAGGAGCAGTCAGTACTTTAACCTGGTGTTTTCTACTCTCATTTTCTAGAAGCCTAAGGACACTGAGTGGTTGAATAATTATAAGAAAACAAAAGTCTAAGGTGTCACACACTCATCTGATATATTAATTCTCATTTTTCTGGAAGACATCATTGCATCTTGTCTAAAGGAAGATCCACACTTGTGCTCGGTTACAGTCAATAAGTCTGCGACAGACCTCTCCTGTTGCCAGAGCCACAAAGTTCTCCACCGTCTTGGGTACCACTTTTCCAAAGAGGCCAATCACAATTCTACCCACATCTTTGTCTCCAATCTTCACATCAAAGAAGACCTGTGGGAAATTGAGATGCAGAGTAGAAGGTCACCACATGAAAAAGACAGAAGTTTGAGCTAAGTCAAAATTAAATCTGAAAATTGGTCCCCATAGGAAAGCCTGCCCATCAGTGTCTTGTGTGAGTCACGAAGCCTGCGGCCAGTTAGCAGCGCTGACACAACACTGTGCAAGCAGGTCGTTCCCAAAGATTCACTCAACAAACATTTACCGAGCACCACCTACGAGTCGAGCATGAGCTAAGTACTGAGAAAGCTTGATTCAGTATGGCCAGAGCTAGCTTGTAAAGTCTTCAGGCCATTAGTCCCCTCGACATTTCTCCTTAGCAAACCACAGCTCTGCTTTCTCCCCTTCCTGGTTTGTGGATGAAGATTAGAACAGAGAATATTGCTCTTCTCTTTATTCTTGGCAGGAGGAAAAAAAAACACTGAGAGGAGCTGAAACCTAGCTATCCAAATTTATCTTTTGTCATTTTGAACACTGATGAGTTCTTAGTAGACATCTGCTATCAAGGGAACGGCCAAAGACCATAAAACACAGCAGCAGTCCTTCGGCAGGCTTGCCGCTCACATCCAAGAGCAGCAAGACACCAGGTCCCCGGAAGAACAGGCAACCTACAAAGCTATTGTCCTGTAAACTTCAACACTGGATTCAGGTGTCTGGTTCCCGTGGTCACCCAAGTAGAATTTGTTCTTCCGCTATCATCTTAGAACAAAGAAAGATAACACAGCTAGAAGTGCACACGCCACATTTGTTTTTCCAGATTAAACCTTAAAAGTTCTCTTGGAGTTCTTTTACAAAACCATTTCACCTGGAAGGAAATTACACACACTTGGCTTCACAAATCACTATGTTCGGATGATTCGGAGACAGAAGGCTTGAAAAGGCCATGGAGTCAAAGGGCATTCCATTAGCAAGTTTAGATTATACGAGCCAATTTACTGTTTGAATGGATAAAAAAAGACATTCAAGGGATGGCTTTAAAAAAATATAAGAAGGGTTGTCAAAGAAAAAAGATGCCTTGCAAATCTAGAAAAATCACTAGGTAAAGACTGTCAAACTCAGCTCAAGGCAAGGGCTCCTGCCAATATATCAGAAGGCCTGTCACGGGCTGATGTGATATTTAGTGCTTTGTGTGGCATTGACATTTCCACGTGGCCAAAACAGCCACCGTTTTATTATCATTTATATACAAGAGCTTTCCTGAAAGCGTTGAAGACTTGGCTCTTCGTGTGAGGTATGGCAGAAGAGAACCACAGGTATGGCTTGAGGACAAAAGGCCGCCTCAGCACAGGTGAGGCTGGCAGTGAGATGTGGTTTCTCCAAGGGGTTTCCGTGCCTCCGTGAGAAAGGAATGTGGGCAATAACAGAACAGCTCTGCTAGAGATCCAGGGGTGTAATTTTGAAGAGACAACCAGAAAGACGCTTGCAAAGCCTTCTGACTTTTAAAATACGGGACCAAATTCTTAGAAAGCAACAAGGAAGGCAGCTGCTGGGGATGAAGAACCCATTACCCATATCTGCAATGAGAATCCCATTTTCACACACGGCTCCATTTGTATGTCTCTTATTTTTTTTCTCCCAATTGTCCTGCCCTTCGACTCCATGAGGACACTAAAAGGAATCACATCCGAATGCTCCCAACTCTAATGGAAATGGCGGCTTCCAAGCTTGTCTAGCCAACAAATAGCTATTAAATACCTCCCTACAAGGCAGTCCCTGCACATTGTCCTAGCGCAGCAGCTAAGAAACGGGATACGCAGTGCAGTGGGAGGCGGAGGGAGAGATCTGTGTGAGGTTGAGGCCAGTAAGTTCCAGGTCTCAAAATAAAAATTTAAAAAAGAAAAGTAAAAAAAAAAAATGACCACAGTTGGCACAAGACAGCATGTGAGCTATGCCCAAGAACACTGTCTATGAAGATCTAGAGGGCAGGACGGGTTAGGAGAGGGCACCATGAAGGACAGGGAGAAAAGCGTGGAAGGAGGCAGCTGGCTCAGGGACAAGACTGGGCATATACCTCAGCTGACACTCCTTCCTGGAGCCAGGACAGCCAGGCAAGACCCATGTCTGTGGAGCATCAGGGCACCCTTTCTCATGGCTGGGGCAGGGAGCTACTGACAGTTCCGTGGGGCCGAGGACAGATGCTTCTCTCAGGGGTTCCTGCTTTGCCTGAGTGAGGCTTTGGGAAGGGGCCCCACATGGAGCCTAAAGAGAACCTGGACACTCCATAGCAGCTCAAGAATGAGGGTCTCTGGAACCAGAAGGCTGGCTGAGATGGTGTCTCCGTGTGCTTTACCACCTCATGTAATTAATCCCCAGCCCACCTGCTATCACTAATTCACAGATGAGGACAGTGGGGAGGAGGGAGGCTGATTGGCCCCTGGGCTTTGCAGCTAGGAGTGTGAGCATTAGGAGTTCAGTCCAAGGTCCCCTCTTATTAATCTGTGACCTCTCACTATAGCACCTACAGAATAGAAACAGTCCTTTCTGATTCTCAGATCTCAGTTCAATGCCAACAGAAAGCAGACAAGCAGAGACCACTGGATGGCTCAGTGTCACCACACAGGAGGGGAGGTAGGTGCCAGGCAGGCAAACCTCTCCTTCCATGGGCCTTGTCTCTGACTTTGCTGAAGCCCTTTAGGAATATAATCCAAGCTGGACGAGGATGAACTACAAAGCTCCCTCTCCCCAAGAAAGAGAAAACACACATAGAAATGATGTGGGTTTTTGTTTTGTTTTGTTTTTAAATAGGAAACTGGTCCTTATAAGGCAAATCAGAAGTGTCATGGGAAGGGATGAAGGTTGGTGGCGGGGTAGGGACTGGAGTGGGCTCCTTGGAAAAGTTGGAACTTGGTTTCCACGCCATACTTGGTGGGTAGGCGCCGCAGACACTTCTGATTCCTGGCTGCTGCCCTGAAAGTCATTTGAAAATTACGGGACACTTACGGTTTAAGGAGGGATGGGGGCTCCCAAAGCCTGACCAAGTGCCTGTAGGACCAATCCTGTATAGATCTACTTTCAGAGTCACCCAAGAAGACACCAAGTTCAAAATGGTTAAGCCCAATTCCACTACTAAGTGGCCATGGGACCTTCAGTAAGTTAAAATTGAGCTGTATACCTCATCTATTAGATGGGTGACAATTGCTTTCAAGCTTAGGCTGTCGCACTAGGATTCAGGGATGAACAACACTGAAAAGTGACCTCACAAATGAGGGACCACAAACTAAACACTTACCTACTTTATTACACTTCGTCTGCAAAAGTCCATATTATATGCAGAGAGATACGCACCCTCCAAATATACACATAATAATGAAGAGTTATCATTTCCGTATACTTTCTACAGAAGAAGAAACAAAGTCTCAGACGATAGATAACTTGCCCAAAGTGTCTTGGCCAGCATCCCATGGCCACTACTTCCCAACATGATTAAAAGTGGGAAAGAGGGCAGTGTCGTTTCTAATGCACCCTGTGCTGGCTTGTGCAGAAACCCTGTGGCATCCGCTGGAAGGTGTATTCTGAGCGGAGAATCCAGAGCCCACACCAGAGCACCAGCAGGACAATAGACTGCAAGGACCGAAATGGAGGCACACTTCCCGCTGTGTGTGTTGGGGGTGGGACAGCACCTCATGCCTCTCATTTACAGATTCCTAGCTTTAAATAAAGTCATAGTGAGAGAAAGGACCATAGGATAGTCACAGCCAGTTAGCCTACATTTCTTTTCTAATGTCTCTATTTTCTATTATACTGAATCGTTCTAAGACATTCAAAAAGTAATTCAAGAGTCCCGACCAATGTAGATCAGTGTGAGGTTCGCCTGCATACACCTCTGTCTGTCAGAGCTCAGGAAGCTTGGTGAAAAAGAAGAAAATAGGTGACCATCCTGGAAGTAGAGCCCAAGTCCCAGTGACAGTGCTGCAGATGTCAGGATGTCCCACATGCCCTGCAGCCATGTTTTTTTTTTTTTCTTGTACAGGCTTTCTTCTGTCCCACAACCTGCCCAAGAGATGTCAAAGTAGCCAGGCACTGCCACAAAGACTGCCATGGCCTTGCTCTGAGTGGCTCTCTGGGTGAAATGCTCCCACTGGACAATCATCCCTTGTTAATCGGAAGTTCACATCTACTTGGGCATCATGCTCCTTACGTCACTACCTTTAGATGCCCCTTTTCATCTAAGCTTTCACTGACTCCTGTTAATTATGTCTCCCATACCTACTTCAAGCTCCTTGTTCCCCATTCCCAAGATTACCACCCTAATCCAAGCCACCATCTGGAGTCTAGCACGGAACCCCGAATGGTGTCTCTGTTCACCCTCCGAAGTGATCATAGAAATTTAAGAGCACATATGCAATTATGTCATTTCTGTGTGCAATCCCCACCCGCCACTTTACCTAAGAGCAATGATTTGAAACCTGTGGATCGCGACCCTTTGGGAGGAGTTGTCAAATGACATTCTCACAGGGGTTGCATATCAGATATTTACATTACAATTCATAACAGTAGCAAAATTACAGTTACAAAGTTGGAAGGAAATTAATGTTATGGGTGGAGGTCACCCCAGCATGAGGACCTGTGTTAAAGGGTTGCAGCATTAGGAAGGTTGAGAACCACTGCTCTAGAGTAAGACCTGAGTCCTGTGGATGATGACCATGATCAACGGTCACACAAAGTCATTCCTTCTCAGGCTATTGAGAGCCTTTCTGTTACTCACTCATCCAAGCTCATCACCAGGTCATTTTGCCTGCAGTCCCGCACCCCCCCACCCCCCCAAAACAAACTGTCCTTTCGGCATGCTCTGAGCCAAGAAAGGATTTCCCACTCGGAGACCTTTGCACAAGCAATTCCCGTTGGCACCTCAACTTTTGCCAGATTGGTTTTTCTTCATCAGTCAGGTGTTTTTAAATGGTGCCCAACCTATATTAGGTTCACTCCCTTCAACATTTCATAGTTCATATGTATTTTATGTTTGGGATTTGATCTGAAATAGTATCTGCAGACCGAATAAACCTGCAGTAGCTGTGTGTGTGGCTTACACACATCAGCTTTCCAGTGTAGAGACCTAACAGATCAAGGGGCTGCCTGAGGATGGATGTTACTCTAATCATGCTAGTTTTCGGGGTCTCAGGGGAGTGGCACTGGACGCTGAACTTACTTCTCTCTCCTTGCTGGTTCTTTGGTTGAGTCAGCCATGGAAGATTTAAACCTTCTTCTAGTCCTGAGGTATCATTTTCAGTGGCAAAAAACGGGCCGGTCATTAAGACCACTTTCTGCTGGTTCCACCCCATTCCTGGAAGTGGTCATTACTCCACCACTGCAGCACCTCCCTCCCTTTCTCCGAGCGTCTTTTCTTTCTCTTCTATCCTCGGGTAAAACAGGCTGAAATAGAACTTCAGCAGTGGACACTGTATGGACTAAATTTCTCGCGATTCCCTTAAGATTCAACTACTGCCTTGTCATGCCTGCTCAGGGCTCAATCTAGGCCTACCACAAAGTTTAAAACTGCACTTTCCTCTTGGAGGGTGACAGTCGGAAATAGGGGAGGAGGACGGGTCTCATCTGAGCCAGGACCCAGGCTCTCCCCAGCAAGTGACGTCCTACAGGCGCCGGCCTCCCCTCCTCAGCCTGTCCCCTCCCCTCAAATTCTTCCAGCTTTGTTCCACACGCAGGCCACTCCAAGGAAGTACTCTAACAACTTCCCTTCTAGCAAAAAGGGAACTTGTCCCGGCTGCTCCCGTTGGACCCGACCGGATGACAAGTTCAGACAACCAGCGGCGGGGACGGTGGGAGTTGGCCCTGTAGCCCGAGTGACCCGAGTGTGTGCACCATTAGACGTCCCCCTCCCGCTTGACGCGTGGCCACCTCCAACCTCCTCCAGTCCCAGCCAGCCTCAAATCCCAGTTAGTCCCTTCTCTAGTCCCTACCCCCGAGTTCCCTCCAGCCCCAGACAGCACCCCCCTCCCCAAATTTCCCGCAGTTCCCCGGCCGAAGGCCCCTCCTCTCCAGCCCTGCCAGAGCGTTCTGGTCGCCTAAGCGCCCTGGTGCCTGGACCGCAGGAGGGGAAGTTGCAGTAGCCGCAGGATCACCTTGGCCGTCACCGAGGGACCTCGCTTTCGGACGCCTGAGGACCCAGAAGAAGACACGAGCGCGCCGAGGCCCAGGCAGAGCACCGTGGCCAGCAGCAGACGGGAACCCAGGATCATAGTGAGCGGAGGAAGTGGCTGCGGTGGCACGGGCGCAACCTTGGGCTCCCGGACTGTGGCCGGACTCTGGGGCGCCTGCGCCTGCGCGGGTTGGGTAGGGAGGGTAGTGGATCCGGGCAGGGCGGGAACCCGGGACGCGCTCCTCCCAAGTTCAAACCCGTGGCCGGAATTGGGGTCTCAGAGGGCGCGACTTGGTGGGGGACGCCACCGTGCAAAGAGAGCAGGGCGGGGTCGCGGGGCCCATGGAGCCCCGCAAAGATACGCGACTCCTTTGGAGCCTGGAAGTCCTGAGCACCTCTCAGTCCTTCGTGGATTTCTGGAAGGGCTGCAACCTTTGACAGAGTCATTTGAAGATCTTTTGGAGTCGCAGGATTCAATCTTCTGAAAAAATTTAGCGAGATCGAGGCATTTCGTGCGGGCATTGACTCCGTGGTCTTATCCACAGTTTTCTGAGCAGTCTTTACACAGGCCCAGAAAGAGTTCTTCTCTGCGAAAACAAAGTACTCAAATTGGGCTTTGAGGAGTAGCTGTAGAATTATTGTTGTTGTTGTTGTTGTTATTACAATCTTACGAATTACATTTAGGAAAATTAATGACGTGGAGAAAGTCTCACTGCTTTTTTTAAATAAAAAAAATCAAGTTGCAAAATTACATTGAAAGTCTGATCTTAACTCTGAAAATAAATATAAACAGGACTTTAAAAATGGCAGTGAGAGGGCTGGGTGTGTGGCTCAGTTGGCATAGTGCTTGCCTGGCAGACTGGAAGCGGTGGACCGGATCCCTAGTACCACATAAACTGGGTGGGGCAGCGCAAGCCCTGTAATCTCAATGCTTGAGAGACAGAGGCTAGCGTGTCAGAAATTCAAGTTTATTCACATCATCCTTGGAGACTTAGCATGTTCCAGGCCAGACTGGGCTACATGAGACTAGAGGGGACAGAGACAGTTACAATAGCTGTGGTCTTTGTTTTCTCTGTTGTCTTCTTATTCCTCAGATGTTCCCCAATGAGGATATACGTATTTCATGGCCTGGAGAATGGGTTATTTTAAATCACTACATTTTGGCTGGGCATGATTGTGCATGCTTTTGATCCCACCATTCGGGAGGCAGGTGGATTTCTGTGAGTTCGAGGCCAGTCTGCCTGATCTACAAAGCAAGTTCCATTATACAGAGAAACATTGTCTCAAAATAAATAAATAAATAAAACAGAATGAACAAACAAATAAATAAGAACAAAACACTGCATTTTGAACTATAAATTCAGAAGAATGTTTTAGTCTAATATGATATCACTAAAATTAAATTTTAAATTACTAGTACATCTTCCTCCCCTACCAAATTTAGGGGTAATGCCATGAATTACAAACCTGGACTGTCTTTGGAATTTGGGGATCTAAGAGTAATCTAAGGACACTGGAAGGATTTCTTATAGACAGGAGGTGTAGCTGCTGCGCTTTAAGGTGGAGCAGAACACCACGGAATCATTTTTCCCACTGAGTCCATTGAGAACCACCTAGGTGTTTTCTCCTTGCCCCACCCCAAGAAGGAATCCCCACTGAGGAACGAGGCTACCTGTGTGAGACGGACCCTGTTGGGTGACTGTATATATTTATTCTGTGCTTATCACTGTCTCTCTTATCTGAAGCAAACGCCGCAGAAACGGGGATCATAGCTGATTCTATTCCCCCATGACTCAGGTCTAGCCCTCTGCCTAGAACAGAATGATGAATATTGAGCCATGTTTGTGAGGTGATTGGTATGTCTATTTCTCTGCCACGACCCTACCACCTCCAGGCAAAGAAATGCTCTCTAGAAAGGTCATCGGCTCTTTAGAAACACTTTCATTCACCTTTCTTTTATTAACACTTTTTTTTCCTTTCAAAACTTGTTGCAGTCTTGACTTCTTACCCACTTTAACTAAACTTTTTAAAAAAAAACTACACTTTTTACAGTTTAGTTTCAATTTTGTACCAGTGGGTCTTATAGTATACTTTTTTTTGCTTCGATTTTTGTTTGTGAAATTCTTCAGTGTTTTAGCAAGTTATTTTGCTGCCAAGTGCCAAGTGGGGATAACTCATTCTTTTAAAATTTTCTATTTTTTTTATTCTTAAACTATGTATATGGGTGGATCTCTTTGTGAGTATGTGCAACATGGGGTGTGGCATTTGTGTGCCCCCCATATATAAAAGAATTAAATACAATGTAAAGCAAAAATGATTCATTGAAGTTCCAAGTACTTATAAATGTGATTTTATTTGGGAATATCTTTTCCAGTGTCATCAATATTAAGGTGAGGTCATGGTGAGTAGACTGTACCTGCTGTCATGTGACTGGTGTCCTTATGAAAAGAGGAGGAACACAGGCCTCAAGGAAGAGTACAGGAAGGATGGGAGTGAAGACTGGAACCTTGACTCCATAAGCCAAGAAACACCAGAGTCCATTGATACCCACAAAATCTAAGTGGCAAGGACGAACCCAGAACCCTCCTGGGGTCATTGGGATCCCAGACTCTAACCTCCAAAACTGAGAGGCCATTTAGTTCTCTTGTTTAACTGACCCAACTTGGCTTACCTTGTCACCCAGGTCTAGGAAATACACATCTTGTCTTGGCTCCAAACCCAGAAAGCATTTTTGCTTATCCATTAATTATGATATTTGCTAAAGATTCTTTCAGGGTACATGTTTTTTTATCAGATTAATAAAACTACTTTCTAACCCTAATTATTGTTAACTTTTTTTGTTTTTTATTGCTGTTTTGCTCCTGAACTTAGTTTGAATTTTATTGGCATCATATATTAAAATCAAGTGAAGCAATCGATTGAATTTCCCTTATTCTGATAATGTGATGAATTATCTTGATTTTCAAATTGTTACCAAATTTTGATTTCTAGGTAAATGCATCCAACATGTGTAATATTAGCTTTTTTACATATTAGTAGGTGTGGTTTACTGAATTTTTTTTTAATTAACAAACAAACTTACTAAGAACTTGGAAAAAAGAAATGTCTTTTACCTTCAGGATAAACACAAGAAACTATGGTTCTGGCTTTCCAATTTAGACTACACTGCTTATCCCCTTGCCCTTTTGATGTTAATATCCAAATCTACTAATCTTATTTGTATGACTTTGCATCTGAAATTATGAATGAGGCATGGTTGAAATGTTCTTTTCCTGGAGTTTTTGTAGCATGGTTACTCTGGCCCCTTGCTGTGGGTGGCCCATGGCAGTCAGCAGTGCTGTAGCTTAGAGGTCTGGGTAGGGTTCCCATGTCTCCTTCAAATGCTCCTGAGAAGCCAGTTCCTGACTCCTGGCTTAATTTATTAAAAAGTTCCAAATATGTATTTGTAAGAAGTGAGTTGAAGAATCATCCAAGTTTTCTACTCTGTCAATTTCTACAAGGAGTATTTTTAAAGAACATTTCAATTTATATTTAAATTATTAATATAAAATTGTATAAAATATCTTTGTATGGTTTTATAGATGGGTAGGACTATAATAATGTTTCTTTTTTAAACTTTATTTTTTATTTTTTTATTTTTTTATTTTTTTTTTGGTTTTTTTCGAGACAGGGTTTCTCTGTGGTTTTGGAGCCTGTCCTGGAACTAGCTCTTGTAGACCAGGCTGATCTCGAACTCACAGAAATCCGCCTGCCTCTGCCTCCCAAGTGCTGGGATTAAAGGCGTGCGCCACCACCGCCCGGCTTCTTTTTTAAACTTTATTTATTGTTCCCACCCCCTAGAATGCTCTACCCAGGAAACTGCTGAAAAATACAGTATATTTGATATATTGTATTTAATTTATGGTGTCTTTTATTATACTTCCTCTCTCTAGCTTTTTTATTTACTATTTTCTATCTTGCTATGTGTGTCTGAGTGTACATATGAGTGTAGCCTACAAAAGAAAAGAAAACAAACAAACAACCTGGGGGATGTGAAAGGCCCTGTCTCAGGAAAACAAAAACAAAATAAAAAGTATTTTATCTTTGAAAGTTTGTTCTAGGCAGCTCATGAAGTGTGTGTGCATGGCAGGGGGTTGGGAGGAAGAATAAATCTGGAGATACTACTAGCTCCAGAAAAGAAATGTGCTACACATGGAAAATATATTTGTTAAGCTGGGCGGTGGTGGCGCACGCCTTTAATCCCAGCACTTGGGAGGCAGAGGCAGGTGAATCTCTGTGAGTTCGAGACCAGCCTGGCCTACAAGAGCTAGTTCCAGGACAGGCTCCAAAACCACAGAGAAACCCTGTCTCGAAAAAATATATATTTGTTAAACTTATTGGCAAGTAAATGCCAAAGGTCAGTGATACCTACTAGGTATGAGATAAGCTTTCAAAAATGAGAAGAACTTTTTTAAGTGTTAGGCTAAGGGAATCGTTAGGCTAAGATTACCAAGAGGCTCGGGGAACTACTGGCCAGGCCTGAGGATTGCCATGACATTCTTTGGCCCCTCCTTTGTTTTTGTATTTTTCATTCATAACACTTTTTATTTTCGGAGCTAGTAGTATCAGATACCAATCCCTACCCCCATAGACCCCTCCCTCCCCCACACATGTCATGAGTTGCTTAGGTCAAACTTTCTAACATATTTCTTGTTTTGTTTTGTTTTGTTTTTGAGACAGGGTCTCTCACAGTCTTTCAGGCTGTTTTTCTGCTGTGTTGTTGAGGATGACCTTGAACTTGTCCTCCTCCTCCTGCCTCTACCTCCCAAGCGCTAGGATTATAGGTGTGCTCTCTCAGCCACCAGCCAGAGTAGATGCAGGATGTCAAAGGTATTTCAAAACTGGCGTGTGCAGACAGCATTAAAGAGCAGTTTGCCAGTGAATAACCCAAACAGCACAAAGTGGGAGGTATTTAGCTTTTGTGGAATGCCTACTGCATGCAAGGCACACACATTGCATATGCTTCCCAGAAAAACCATGAGAAAGGAAAGAATTATTGCTAGAGACTCCTGAAAACGAAGAATTGAAGTCCATCGGAAACATTTACGTTCTTCTATGAAGTTCAAGTGTGATGGATGTAGGAGGAACTTCTTGTTCATCCCTGCCACCCAGATCCAAAATAACCACACAGAAACTGTATTAATTAAAACACTGCTTGGCCCATTAGCTCTAGCTTCTTATTGGCTAACTCCTATATTAATTTAACCCATTTCTATTAATCTGTATATCGCCACATGTCAGTGGCTTACTGGCAAAGATTCAGCACATCTGACTCTGGCGGTAGCTTCATAGCGTCTCTCTGACTCCACCCTTCTTTCTCCCAGCATTCAGTCCAGCCCTCCCCGCCTACCTAAGTTCTGCCCTATCAACAGACCAAGGCAGTTTCTTTATTCATTAATGGTAATCACAGCACACACAGGGGACTCCCACATCAGATGGAGATTTCACAGATGACAAACTTTCCAAGAATGTGGTCAAAATGGCTCACTGAGGAACATGAATGTGTGGTTGGATTTCTGCATGCTAAGTGAGAAGTGGGAAGGACAGGTAAAGCCATGTCGCAACTTAAATGAAATGGAAGGTTGATTAGAGGTGGATTTTATTCCAAAAGCCAAAGGAAATGTTTTCACGTAAAGGAACCCAGACCCGGTACTTGGAAGCCATGATCTTCCTTGCTCTGACTGCATTGATTTGAGCCCTAGAAATATCTTCCCTGACAGTCCAGGCAACCCTGTTTTTAATTCTTTAGAGACAATCTGTTATTAAATTGATCTGTGTATTTATGTTCTGTCCTATTCACTGTTATTTACCGTTCACCAAGGCTGCCAACTTTTAAACAGTCTTGGTGTAAATGTTTGTTCCCAAACCTTTGCTGATAGAAGTGTTTTATGTAACAGTTATAGAGTCCATTAACATGAAGGACTGAAACACAAAAAGAAACCACGCAGATTTATAAGCGTGTGCAGTGCCCTCACCAGAGACACAGAAATAATAAATCTCGAGTCAAAGGAACATTCTTGAAGCTACCATTACAGATTTATCTACTTCAAAACCTGTTTTGTGGAATTGAATCATAGTATACATTACATTTAAAAGGTAAGATACAAATCGTCTCCTCTTGGTAACGTCTTCTCATGATATTAACAAAAACCTCACTGTTGTTGAAGAGAGAAATTCTGCTTCAAAACATTTGTCGTTCACCTTCTTCACAGAAATGCCTGAATAACTTTTTTTCATCCGAATTTGGAAAACTCAAATTATCAGTATTAAATAGTAAAATGCTTCTAGCACTATACTTTCACAAAATTTATTATTATTATTATTATTATTATTATTATTATTATTATTATTATTATATAGTAGTAGTAAATACCCAATCCTAAAGTCTATTACTGGTCAGGACAGCAATCTAGAGGCCAAATTTTGCTTGCTTGCACCTTCAGATATAATTAGTATCGTCAGAAGCCTCCCTACCCCCACCCCCAAGAAAAAAGTTGGCCGACCAAAAGGGTGGCATCCGTCTCCTCGTTAAAACATCAAGCTGACAAAGTCCATGTGCCCCTGTGCTTCAGAAAGTCACAGCTCTTTTAAACACTGGCATTCTTATCATTTTGTGTGCTCTGTCCTGGCCACCGGCTGACAGGGGCTGCGGATTTCTTGTGGGGTATCTTTACCCCATCTGGCGATAAGTGAGTCTCTGTTAGGATTCTGGTGTAGGCTGCTGTTGGAGAAAGCAAGCTGATAGTGCATATTTGGAATTGTTGCAGAAGCTGTGCCTTCTCCTCTTGATTTGTTGTTGTTGCTGCTATTGTTGTTGTTGTTTTGGGTTTTTAACTTTGCTTTTGACTTCGTGTTTGAAGGTAAGTTAAGGGCTACTGATCTTCCAGGAAGAGACGATGGGGGCATTCGAGTGTCAGTTTAATATACTTTCCTTGAAGAAAAAGGCGCTCACGGTAAATCCAGCTGCGTCCACTATCATATGGATAATCCATGGCCATAAAATTGGAGTCAGCGGTAAGAGGAGCTGAGGCTCACTGTTTTTACATCAACCTTTGCAAACTTATAAATTATTTTAGGAGTGGAAACAAAAATCTTAATTGCTTTTTAAACATGCAGCTGTGTCTGGGGGGCTATTGTAGTAACTCTTGGGCGGATTTGCTTTTCCTGCATGTCTGTAGTATTGTGTTTAATTCATGTTAGTTCTGGAAGGCAAATAAGAGAAACGTTTCTATCTCCACCCCCACCCTACCCTTTACCCCCCCACCCCGCCACCCCCCTGCCCCAAAGAGATACTGTTGATGTTTTGTTGTTTTTCTTTTCATTCTTTCTACTATCCTAAATCTCATCCAACCTTGTATTTAATGTTTTATTGTAATTAACTTAATATAATGCTTTGGGTTATCTATTATGGTGAAGTATAAATTCTGAACAACCATGGTTTTTTGAAGATGTTAAGTGAAAAAATTTAAAGATCATCATTCCTGCAATGGCAAAGTTGCTCAAAAGGAAAGTCTTTTCCAAAGCTTGCAAACAACATGCAGTAGTTTTAAGTATAGGAACTATACTGAGCTTGAAAGGATAGCAGGGCTTTGCTGGGGAAGAATGGAAAGACTCCCTCACTTCTCAGTTGCCTACCAGCTCCTGGAGCAACCGGTTTGGTAGAAGCCTTACTGCGCTGGTGCTGTATACACAGAGCACTGCCTGCAGCCCCCAGAACCAGCACAGAATGTCAAAGGTCTGCCCTGCAGCATCCATCCTGCTTCTTTCTAGTCTCTATCCCTAACCGTATCATTGCAGGACTAGCTCCAGCCTAGCTTGAGGTAAAGCCACAGAGAAGTGAAGTAACACATGCAGAACTGGCTCTGTTGCCAGGCAATGGTCTGGAGGAAAATGCCCACTTTCCTTCCCAGGTGGTTCTGCAGCCTCTCGTTACCTTCTAGAACTGCTTAGCACTGGGGACCAAAGTTAGCCTGTGTTAAAGAATGCGAATGTGTGAATGTTCTTAACCAGAGAAGCATCTTGACAGCCCTTTCCACTTGGGACACACATACCCATTGGATGACTCTGAAAAATCTCTTACGTTTCCATCCTTGAGAACAGGAAATGACAGAAAATGGGAACATGAGAACTCTCAATAACAGGACTCAAAAAAAAAATTCTGCACTCATATAGATCTGGGAATTTTAAACCCTTGGTGGCTAGAAGGTCTTTATAAAGATTTTCTTATATAATTATATAATTTCTTGTATAATTTTTAAAATTATAGTTTTAAAAGGCACAACATTAAGTTATTAAGTCCATCACCAAGATGTTATTAAAATTCCCTGTCTTCCTGGGCCAGAAGGATGGCTCAGTGGCTAAAGGCACCTGCCACCAAGCTTGATGACCTGAATCCAACCCTCAAAACTACAGCCCCCAATACAGAAATGAATATATAAATAAATGTAAAAAATAAATTTCTGCCTTTAACTTTACGACAGTTATTACATAATTCTTTTCATTATTTCACACCGAAGTTATAAAGCAACAAGAAAGGCTAAATCATGATGGTACTTGTGTTGGCCTTATTGAGTAGATGGAAACGGACTATGGGATTACTGTGTTAGCTCTCTCTCACTCCATTCCTTCTATTGTATCAAAATACTTGAAACTGGGTAATGTATTCATGACAGGTATTTATTTCTCACAGTTCTTGAGGCTGGTCACTAGAGGACAGAAAGCAGCAACTGTCTACAGCCCTTGCATAAGGTCAGTGGGCCCATCCAACCAAAATGGCTCCACGTCTCCATACGCTAGTCAATGTGTGAATTTTGGGGGTATACCTTCAGATCACAGTAGGTACTGAATGCTTATCTGCCCCTGTTCTAGATTTACCCATGTAGTACCAAAATAGCCATCACCCCCTGATCCAGCCCCCACCCCATCCTGGTATCCATTTCTTTTTCTAAGGGACTGCTTCATCCCAAGAGGCTACAAAAAGATAGCACTGAGCCCTTCCAGAGAGCCAGGTTTGTTGCCGGCACCCACATGTCACCTCACTACTGTCTCTAGCTCCAGCTCCAAGGGGCTCTGAAGTCCTCTTCTGGCCTCCATGGGCACTGCATGAGCATGGTACACATACATACATGCAGATAAAATACTCACATACACAAAATAAAGATAAATAATATAAAAATAAAACAACAACAACAAAACCCTTTTGGAATTTGGGGAAGGGAGAGGGAGAGAGATAGAGAGAGGAATAAAGTTGGGTGGGTAGAGAGGTGGTAGACTCTGGAAGGAGTTTGGAGAGGGGTGAATATGATCAAAATACCTTGTATGAAATTCCCAAAGAATCAATAAAATCATTATAAAAATATAAACCTTTTTTTTCTGAGATCCTTCCAACTTACGAGTTTTGGTTTAATATACAAATATGAACACATTTTTGTTAAGTAAGACTTAAAGAGCCACACATAGGGAGAGGGAGGGGGAGAGGTTGAAAGAAAAAGTATGTGAAGAACCTGTTCATGTGATTATGGAGGCTAAGTCTTCCAATTTACGCTTTGTCCGTTGGAGCCCCAGGTTAGGTGGTAGTATATAATTCATTCTGAATCCAAAAGCCTAAAGCTGGGATTTGTTATAAATCCTAAATCCTAGTGCAAGAGCTTGAGACCCTGAGATTAGAGGTCCCAAGATTAGCAGTTAGGCAGGAAATAAGGAGTCAATTCTCTCTCTCTCTCTCTCTCTCTCTCTCTCTCTCTCTCTCTCTCACACACACACACACACATCAATTTACAATATTGTAACTAGAAAGTCTTAAAATATGAGGCCCTAGTGGGAGACAATCCACGACACATTGTACTTACGTGATAATTTCTAAACATTGTCTACATGCAGCACTTCACTTTTTCAAGTTGATCTTTTCCTGGGCCATCAGCAGACAAGAAGATCTGCTCTGAGGCCAGGCACTGGTGGCACATGCTTTTTTAGTGCCAGTACTCAGGAGCCAGAGGCAGGTGGATCTCTGTGAGTTCAAGGCCAGCCTGGTCTACAGAGAGAGTTCTAGGACAGCCAGGGCTCAGAGAAACTCTGTCAGAGAGAGAGAGACAGAGAGAGAGAGAGAGACAGAGACAGAGAGAGAGAGACAGAGAGAGAGACAGTGAGAGACAGCGAGAGAGACAGAGAGAGACAGAGAGAGACAGCGAGAGAGACAGAGAGAGACAGAGAGAGACAGCGAGAGAGACAGAGAGAGACAGAGAGAGAGAGACAGAGAGAGAGACAGAGAGAGAAACAGAGAGAGAGACAACTCTGAGGATGGTGGCTGGTGTAAATGAGCCCCAGACCCCAGACGACAGGATGAACGCCCAGGGCTATGGACTGTGCTTCTGTGCTTTCACACCTGTGAAATTAGTTGGATTAAATGCACTTTCAACTTCTGGTAATTTTAGTTAATAATGGGTTTACTCAAATAAGTAAATCAGGGGCTGAAGAGTTAGTTCATCAGTAAAGAGCACTGGCTGTTCTTCCAGAGGACCTGGCTTTGAGGCTCATCACCCACACGGCAACTCACAAACATCTGTGACTCCAGTTGCAGAAAATTCAATGCCCTTTCGTGGCCTCTGTGGGCACAAGGCACACACACAGTACATATAGGCAAGACACTCATAAAATGAACATTTTTAAATTTTAAAATAAATTTTAAAAGACAAAATACATAATTCCATTGTAGGTAGACACATCTTTACATTACATGTAATCTCTTTTTAATTTTGTTTTGTTTTGTTTTTCATTTTTTGAGACAGAGTTTCTCTGTGTAGCCTTGGTTGTCCTAGGACTCGCTGTGTAGACCAGGCTGACCTCAAACTCACAGAGATCCACCTGTCTCTGCCTCCCGAGTGCTGTGATTAAAGGCATGTGGCACCATCACTTAGCAACATATAATCTTATCTTTATCGTGATATGTAATATACTATTAATACTATATTATAATATTATATATGCATACATATATATGGATATGGATCAGTGAGAAAGTTTGACTGACATGTGTGAGGCCCTGGGTTTAACCTTCAGACTTACAAAAACAAAACTAAATTTAAAACACACACTCACACGCATGCACACAAACACACACACACACACACAAAACAAACAGAAAACCTCAAGTCATGTAACTACTAAGTGGGGATAGTCACCCCTAGAAGTCTGACCTGTGACTGTAGTCTGTGTCTACACTGCATAGTCACCTTGAGTCATTCACAACGACTCCTGGCATGGCTCT
The DNA here is from genome assembly GCF_950005125.1 of Chionomys nivalis. Lineage (NCBI taxonomy): Eukaryota > Metazoa > Chordata > Mammalia > Rodentia > Cricetidae > Chionomys > Chionomys nivalis. The sequence continues at coordinate 30,804,938 of NC_080099.1, read as the reverse complement.
CTCTTCCTGCTGCCCTGGCCCCCTGTCACTTGAGCTAGGTTCTTTCTCCGTGGCATTGGAGCTTCCTTCTGCCTAAACTCCAAATTTCCATGTTCACAGCTGGGGTTCGTCATGCCCCGTGAGTAATACAGGGATCTCCTTCCCTTTTTAGCATATGGTACATATTAAAAATTGCTCTACAATACAGTTCCTTTTCACTTTTCCTTCTTGTGCTCCAAAGGCTGGAGCGCAGCATCCTTGCTTTGAGCCTCCACATGCAGCCAGTTTGTCGCCAAGAAACCTTGCTGCTAGAGAGTGGTGGCTCTGCAGATGGAGACAGAACTGTTAAGTGCAGTGAGTGAGGCACCCGGATTTGGGGCACAGTTAGAGATTTTTGGAGTCTCAATCTACTTCTTTAGCCTTCCCGGAAATTCTACAAGGTACCTAATTCCTTCTAATGAGCTATTTGTTACTTAAGCTAGCTGATGTGGAGCCTGTCACGAGTAAGAAAGAATCATTACTAATACAGAATGGTCCTGAACCTCTACTTATTGGAGAGATCCCTCTTAGCAGAGCGCGTTGGAACACCATAGCTCAAGTTTGATTGAGCAGCTGCAAAGCTTTTGATCCTCATTTGCACCTTCAGCTCATAGTGAAACTAAAGCAGGTGTGACTTTAGAATTCAAAGAGCCTGGGTCAAAGAGCCAATGGACAGGACAGGTTAAGCCAGCAGAAACCAACAAGAAGGTCTACGACTAAAGACCAGGCAAGCTGTTTGGAAAAATGAAGCCAGTGAATCAAGTTTTGTGGACACCATTTGGTCAAGGTAGAAACGTTTCTGGAAGATGTTCGGACTCTCTGCTGATCTCAGTCTGGCAGCATTGAGGATATGCCTAGCATTTGGTCAAGGTAGAAATGTTTCTGGAAGACGTTCGGACTCTCTGCTGATCTCAGTCTGGCGTCAGCGTATGCACACCTGGGCTGCGAGGAACTAAGGAAATGGTGTCTCCTATGCAGGCATCAGAAGTCAAGATTTTTAAGGCAATAATTCTTTGGAGCTCTTCACTTGAGATTTTCTTTCCCTTTAACTTTTGGATTTTTATTTAACGGAGATTCAGCTTACATTTATCTTTACACTCATACAAAATAAATATATTTATATTTATGTAAGTTATTTATATGTCATTTATGATTGTTACTCTATTTTTTATGGGTAGCATTCTTATGTTAAAACACACACATACACACACACATAGAAAAAGACACACCAACATACCATTGCTTTCTTTCTTCGCAGCTCTGGAGATCAAAACTATGGACTCACACATACAAGGCAAGCATAGTATATCATTCACCTACATTTCTAGTCCCTTAAATATCTTTAATAATTAAACTATTGGATATCTTACATTTCTCTAAGTGACCAGCAACGTGCCTAAGCTTCTGTGACTCTCAACAAAACAACAGAAATTCTTTAGCCAGGCGCACTGAAACCTCCAGGTCAGCAGGATCGGGAATTTCTTCTTTGAGATCTTCCACCCAACATTGCACTGCTTGCCTCTGAAGTCTAGGATAGCATTCACTGTACAACACAGGCGTCCATGTGTGTGTAAAATTCACAAAGACTTTAAGCAACTAACAAGGTGGTTTACTTCACTCACAGTCTTGATAACATCCGATTCAAATGGACTCTCACATGTTGCCAGAAACTGTGTGACCTCTGGGTCCGTGGGTCCCATTCTCCAGATCATTCTATTCTTCACCTCATATAAACCTTAGTCCTATGGTTTAGAAAGATTAAGAAATATAAGTTATGGAAACTGTTCACAAAGGCTATTCTTTGAAGAGAGAAAGCAAGCCTATAATGAGGCTTTCACTTGTTACATTTGTTTCTAAACTGTAAACATGCCTCCTTGACATTAAAAATAACATTTTATTTAAAAACGTAAAGAAAGGGGGATAAAATACTTTCGACCCAGTTACATCCTACCATTCATGAGTTCCATGACTGAGCTCATCTTTCACCACGGAAGTCAGCAGAATATGGGTTATTATGTGAAAAGAGTTCCATTCAACCCTAGTTCAGCTCAGCATTGCTAGTTCTCAGGCCAGAATGTTTACTTAAGCTTTATCTTTCTTTGTGACTTGAAGCTGTGTATGTCTAAAGGCTCAAAACTTTCCCCAGGTTATCAAGCTACACTGATTAGGAAAGTATTTATGATTCTTAGGGGCTGGGGAGATGGCTCAGTGGGTCAAATGCTTCTAAGCAGGCTCACAGGTCTGAGTTTGGATTCCTAGCTCCCATGGAAAAGCCAGGTACAGCTTTGCCCATCTGTAGCCCAAGTGCTGAGGGCAGGAAAGAGGGAGGCGGATCTCTGGAAATCGCTGCTCCGCTGTGATTCTGCAAGCTTCAGGTTCCGTGAAAGACCCTGTCTCAAAACATAAGGTGGAGAGCAATTGAGGAAGATAGGAAGATAGCAAACATCGACCACACACACACACACACACACACACACACACACACACACTACATGGCTGCTTGCATATACGTATAATGTGTGCACACACATACTGCACACATATGTATACATGTAAGAAAGAAAAGTAATTCTCAATAAGGATGACGTTGGCTGTTGATCACAAAAGTGTGTACTTGTGCTAGATTTTCCCTTATATTCATCAAGAAAACGTGGCCTTCTGAGTTGCTAGTCTAAGGTGGAAAGAAATATGGAGCGTGTGTAACAAAAATAGCTCAAGTGTAGAATCACTTGGGGAATAATTTGGGCTTACATAGTTAAACGAAAAAAAAATCTCCAAAGTCATATCCACCAGAATTACATCCAAGAACAACGTTTTATTTAGCAACTAACTGAGATGAATAGCAGCTTCAGTAGCTCTAAGCAAAGGCTCTATTCATCAAATTTAAGGACACAGGCAAAGGAAATTGATTCATTTCTGGACCTGATTGAGTTTCCACAGTTAGATGCATTCGAGTGAGACACGACCTGAATGCCCCAATTCTGTGGTCCTCGCCTGTATGTAATCTGGTATGGAGCACCCCGCCCTGTGCCCTTCAGTTAACCAGGCTCCCTATATGGAAGGGTATCTTATCTCCATGTCCCTTTTAAGATAATAATGCAATCTCTGGATGCCCTGTGATCTTTTAACAGAAGGCAACCTTCTCTGAGGAGATGCTTTTATTTATGAAGCAGTAGATAGGCCACGGCACACTGGAATGTCTTATGAAACAGAGCTTGTTGCCTTGAATGGAGCTGGTGTCCACCCTGTCAATGCCTGTGGACGCTGTCAAAGACCTCTTGTTAAAATCATTCTGTTGGCTGTTGTTAAACGATGTCTTTTCACCTCTTCCCCATCATCTCGAGAGTCTACTTGGAAGTCAGAAGGTCCTTCTGGGCTATGCTTTGACTCACTTTCACAGTACTTCAGAGCCACTGGATCACTGGCTGGATGGCTTAGCCAGCCTCTAGACTGGAAGCTCCGTTAAGGCAGGAATGAAGCTTGGAGTATGCATGAAAAATCCCTGTGAGAAGGTTAGTTGCCATCCCTGAAATCCATGCTGTGACTGCTTTCCATCCTCAACCCACAGGAGTCTGGTTTGCTGTTGGCATGCTAGGTTCTTCATTAACTCATTAACTTGTATTCTCAAGCCTTGCTCTTGAAGGCCGAAGACCCTGTGTTTGATTAGCTGTTAGCTATGGGACCTTAGATAATTATACTCTCTCAGCCTCAGGGTTCTCACCTCTACAAATGAAATGCTGTACTTATTCATGAGATTTGGGTGAGTATTAAATGAGGACTTACATATATATATAACATATATATATACACACATATGTAACAAACTATGTTTATCCATCACACATCCATGCAGCAGAATCTAGCACGCTGTGGATGTTCAATAGCAAATGTTTCTTTTAATTTTATATGTATGAATGTTTGCCTGTGTGTATGCATATACTCCATGTGAATGAATTGCCTATGGAGGCCAGAAGAGGACACTGGAGCCTTTGAAACTGAGTTACAGACCGTTGTGAGCTGCCCAGGTCCTGGGAACTGAAACTGGGACCTCTGGAAGAGTAGCCAGTGCTCTTAACCTCAGCACCATGCCTCCAGGTTCAATAGCAGTGCTTCTTTTCTGTATAAGACTCAAGTTACTGAGGTATAGAATCTCATAGATACAGTCAAGAGGGAGAGCTAGACTATTTTACTAGAGTCCGGAGAGTTGCAACAACTTTGAGGCCAGCCTAAGCTACATTGAATTGATTCTATATACAAAAAATAAAATAAAATTTAGACACACAGGGATGGGGGAAGGCTATTTATCAGCCTCACAAACATACTATAAAGATCTTAATTAGGAGGTGGGGAGAAAGGGAGAGAGAGATGGATAGATAGATAGATAGATAGATAGATAGATAGATAGATAGATGATTGATGGGTGATAGATAATTGATATGTGATAGAATCTTTTAGTGATATTTTCTAAACTTTTTAGCATGATGATTTTTCAGTTATTTTATATTTTAAAGCTAAATTATCTTGATGTGGGGAAGAGACATTTTTTTCATTAATATGGTAATGAAACACTAAGCCATTGAGACAATGGAATAAATCCTAAATGTTTTCTTAAACTCAAAGTTTTCAAGTTCCTTTGCCCCATGTTTTCCTCGTTACTCTGGGGAGGAAGACTGATGGATCATAAATATCCGGGTGTTACTTGTGCCTGTTGGATATATGGCTGACTCACCCTTCTGTCACCTGTCCGTAAATGTGTGATGTGTATTTCATCTTCCTTCCCTAAGGCCACTTTTCTGATGAGAGTTGATATCATGAAGTACATTTTTAAATGTTGCCTACTCACACAAATCAAAATGATCTATTATGTTCTCTTGCAATATACAAGCTCGAAGTAGAAAGGTACATTTATCATAACTTGGATCTTGAAAATGTGAAAAAAGAAGCTCTCGGTTTTCTTATTGAGCATATATTTTAGCGACCATTATTTCAACAGCTAGAATATGAAGCATTTTTGCTCTATTCATAAGAGCCAGGAAACGAAAACAGCCTACCTATCTAACAACTGATTAATGGGTAATGAAAATGTAGTCTATTTAGACGATGGAACATTGTTTAGATGTTAAGAAAATCAAATTATGAAATTCACAGGTAAATGAAGGGATCTAGAAATGAATGATATTTCTTTTTTTTTTTTGGATTTTCGAGGCAGGGTTTCTCTGTAGCTTAGAAATGAATGATATTTCATTCAGAAAGACAAATGTTACATATTTTGTCTCATTTGTGGATGTTAGCTTTGAGTCTTCAGCTATATGTGCTCCATTTGAGGTACCCTCAGAGGTCAGGAACTTAGTAAGGGACTGTGGAATTGGGAGGATCCTTCAAGGGAAGGGAGATAGAACACCGTAGTATGAAGGACTAAAGGGGAATAATATAACGGGGAAGGTAGGAAAGGGGGTGGGGTAACAGATGAGGGCCTATGGAAGGGGCGGTTAATACTAAAGGCCTTTCAAAAGAGCCCATGTGAAATCTACTACTGTAGAACGTTCCTAAAATACATACATATATAAAAAGAGGTTTAATGAAATTGTTCTACAATGGAGGAGGACAATACCCCAACTAAACACCTCATGCTAGCAAATAAAAACACCGGTACCAGGAATGAGTTTTCTCTTTTTTGAGTTGATGGTTAATGTGGCCACATAGACCTCCAAGTATTATAGGCTCTTGCCAATACTCTTGGCTATGCTCCAGCCCTTTTACAAATGATAAGCTCCATTTATGAATGCATCATAAGGTCTGTTGATGGGTATGCAGATTGCTTCCTCTTTGGTGTTCTTCTCAACATTGTTTGTAAACACATATGCCATTACATTAGAGAACCTATTTTCAGAGTTTCTGCCTGTTGACCTAGGGGTGGAGTTTCTGAGTCATATAGTAATTCAGTTTTTAACTTTTGAGGAGCTACTGAAATATGTTCTTCGGTGTCCAGCACGTTTACATTTTACGCGCGTGTGAAGCTCCAGGTTTCCATGTCCTCAGCAACACCTATTACTGTATATGTGGTATACGGTGGATAGTAACCATCTTGGTAGCTATGGGGATGCACTTCCTTGAAGTTTGGATTTGTGCTTCTCCAGTACCTAATGTTGAGCTAATGTTGAGCAACTTTCACGCACTGTTTGCCATATGCAAATGTCTGCTGAAGGCCTCTAAGTTAGATTGCCCTATTTCTTCTCCTTCCTTCCTTCCTTCCTTCCTTCCTTCCTTCCTTCCTTCCTTCCTTCCTTCCTTCCTTCCTTCCTTCTCTCCCTCCCTCCCTCCCTCCCTCCCTCCCTCCCTCCTTCCTTCCTTCCTTCCTTCCTTCCTTCCTTCCTTCCTCTTTCTTTCTTTCTTTTTTCTTTCTTTTCTTTCTTTCTTTCTTTCTTTCTTTCTTTCTTTCTTTCTTTCTTTCTTTCTTTCTTTCTTTCTTTCGAGCTAAGGATTGAAATCTAGAACCTCACCCATGCAGAATAGTGACTCTCCCCCTAATCTATATTCCCAGCCCTATATCATCTCTAATCTTCATTGTCAACATGGCATACCTTGGAAGGAAGAATCTCAACTAAGGATTTGCCTCCATCAGATTGACCTGTGGGGCATTCATTGCTTATTAATGCCTTAATTGCTAATTAATGTAGAAGGACCCAGTCCACTGTGGGTGGCGCCATCTCTGAGCATCTGGGACCTGGACATCATAAGAGGGCTAGCTGAAAATAGATGATGGCCCAAGAGCTAACCAGGAAGCCGCATTCCGCCATAGTTTCTGTTTTGAACTCCTGCCTTGAGTTTAGTCCTGCCTCCTCTCAATTATGAATTATAACCTAGAAACTAAAATAAAGTCTTCCTTTCTCAAGTTGCTTTTGGTCATGGTATTTATCACAACAGCAGACAACAAACTAGAACAGTTTACTTCATTAAAATTCCACATGTCCGATTAAAAAATATACTTTTCTGCTCCCCAACTGTATAGTTAGCACATTCTTGAAATGCTTTTATATTGTTTTTCATATGGTGTGTGTGTGTATGTGTGTGTGTGTGTGTGTGTGTGGTGGACATTTGCCTAAGGCTCAAAGACTGGGTGCTTCCATCTATCCTTAATGGGGTGATGCCTCAGACTGGGGGAGTCAAGTGGAAGCAGATGGGCAGATTTGCCAATATAGTCTCTAATGGTGACCAGGAAGAAGAGGAGTTCCCTGGCTTTTTGCTGTGTCAAAGAATAATGGGGTGCCTATCTGGAGAAATGGACAAAGAAAAAAATGGCGGACGGGTTAAGAGTGAAGGGAGAAAGCCAGACAAACTTGCCTGGCTGTAAAGTGGGTTGGTTTAGCTTCGTCTATCTCGGTGAGCACAGTTTCTGGTGAAAATGCCACTTGTCTTGGTTGTGCTAAAAGCAGTCTGTGGATGAGGGTTTCTCTGTAGATCTTAAGCACTGGTTTGAAAGAGTTGGGGTGATCCTGTGCAGAGCCAAGCAGCTGCAGGGAAAGGGAGTAGGGTGAGAAGACAGAGAGGAAGGTGGAATTTGGGAGCCCTGCTTACGCTGCCAGATCCCATGCCCTGTTCCCATTGCGTGCCTTAGTTCTCAGCTTCAGAAGATTCTGTATTTAAATTAGTACATAAGATACCAATTTATAGATTTTTTTTCCTTCTTCCCATACTTCAACCCTTTGCTTCCACCCCTTCTGTCAATGAGTTAGCCCTGGCCTATAATCTCAGGAAGAGGGAGTGGCCAACCAAAAATCAGAAACAGACAATAAGTTGGTGTGTGTGTGTGTGTGTGTATGTGTTTCAAAAGTTTAAATATTTGGGAACACTCAGCAGATTATGGGTTTAGGGGAAATGTTTAGGAGAGGGAGGAATCATACCTTCCTCTTCCAAACTTGAAATATGGCTCCCAAGGACTGAGTGGGGGTGAGGAGAGCTAATGGGGGTGTGAAGATATAAGAGCAGAGAGGTGTGCGCACCCCAGACTGGAGACTGAATGGGGTGATGTTGAGAGAGCCTTGCAGGGAAGTGAGGCCCTAGAGACTAGAGGATGAATGAAAATAAATAAATAAAAAGGATAGGAAAGGAAAGAACATGACCGCCCTAGGTATGGTGGAGGAGCAAGTTTATCGTAGATAGGTGGGAGAGCATAGTCAAAGGCAGAGGCATCTGGGAGAGTCCAGAGTGGACATGGCCAGACTGAGCTGGGCCATGTGGGAGAAAGGGAGGGGAAGGGAAAGAGGGGCACCAAGTGCAGCAGCCAAGAGGCCAAAGGTACATAAAGGGACTGGTAATCAAAATGACTGGATGTTATAGGGAAGAAGCTCTGAGGGAAGGGCAGCCCAGCCCTGGGCTGGGAAGTTCTGGGTATGCCAGCCATACCTGGCAAAGGGTAAGGGCTGAGGGATGCTGGGAGAACCTGGAGGCCAGGTCTGCTTTGATATGTTAAGTAGGTGTGTCAGCCATTTCTCCTGGGTTTGAAACTTAACAGCAGCCATGTGGAATCTTCAAGGGTGCTGAAAGGTCCCACCAAATGCCACATCCCCGTCCTTGGGATCTGAGACTATATGGCTTTGTGCAGTGAAAGAGACCGCAGGGGTGTTTAAGTCTCCAGGTGGAGCCAGTGTGGTCCAGGCTCTTTCTGGGTGGGAGGCTATAGAACATAATCAGGGAGGATGCAGATGCTGCTTGGCTGTGGTCTTTGAAGGTGCAGGACGGGGCTCTGAGTCAGTAAGTGCAGGTGGCCTCCAAACGTCACAACAGCAAGCCCATGGATTCTTCTGCACAGCTTCCCAAAGGGAGACCTTGTTTGAGTCTGTGCCACTCATGTGGGACTTCTGACCGCTGGACCTGTAAGGTAGTGTATCTGTGTCTTGGGAGCAGCAGGGGTTGTGACCTTCTGTGACGACAGCACTCGAAAACTAACATGGCTTGTCAAGGCAAAGATCACAGCTGGCTGTGCCGCAAGTCTTCTGTGCCCCAGATGGAGTCAGCAGAGACCTGAAGGAACACACTCAGGGACCAGAAAGACCTTGGCAGTAACATAAATGCGCTTGTGACCGAAGACCCAGTGGGCTCCTATACCCAAGACCCGGAGTGCCAGGCATACCCGAGAATCCTCTCTAACTAAGATTAAATTGCTTTCACCAAGGCTAAATGGCCCCTTGACATAGAAATAAGGTGATCTTCTTGGGCACTGAGCTTGGGGACCCACATTCCTACTTACCATATAATCACATTTTCATGTTCATTAGTGGGAGGGCATCCACTGTGCGCCACAGCCTGTTCCAGTTCATCTGCACAACCCAAGAAGGCCAGCACCTCTCATTCGCAATGCAACTCTTTCCTGAAAGTGTGCCAGAGAGTTGGTTGGAGGACGGGATGAGGATGACTATGTTCCATTATTTTAAATGTAAAACAAAATATAATGAATTCCAGGCATATCCAGAAATTGCAATCAACTTGCTCAAATGCCACGGCACAGCTTGAACAGCTGTGGAATAATATACCAAGGATTTCTGCATCGTGTAAAGCATTAGGGAACCAATCATCTAATTATTAAGCAGAGCACTGGATATTTTGTATTTGAAACCCAACTCTCTACAGCATTATATACCAACAACATTTTCCCTCTACCCTGAAATGAAATGTAATGAAAATAACATGTGTGTATGTTAGTGGTAGATACCCAGCGTGCCCTCCTCCAGGGAGAATGGTTGACTTCTTACCTCTGTGTTTTCTACAGTCACTAGCCCAGGCTCAGGTCTACACCTGAATGTTTTCCTCTGTTGTGTGCCCTGGAATGCCCTCATAGCTTGGGTGACCATGTTATGTGTGGTCAAGTAAGGCGGGTCCTTTTTTGGTGGAAAGAATAGCTCTTTATTATCATTACAATGGAGCCAGGTGTTGTGGGACACACTTGAAATCCCAATATTTGGGAGGTAGATGCAAGAGGATGCCAATTTCAAGCCTAGTCTAGGTTATGGAATGAAGTCTCATCCCCCTTCCTCCAAGAAAAAAGTAAAATCTAATGATATCTAAAATGAATTGTCTGGAGCAGAGTGAGAAACACGGTTACTTCTGCAATTTACAATACAAGTTCAGCAAAAAAAAATTCTTTGCAAATTTTATAGCAAATATTCAGTTAGTGTAAACTCATTATTTTTTTGTTCCTAATTTCCAGAGTACCAGGCCAAACAAACAAACAAACAAGCAACCAAAAGACAGGAAGTAAATAATTGCAAGCTTGAGGTTGCACAGTAATTTCTACAGTAGACTGAGAACCAAACCCAGATCTGTGTGCTGTAATTTTTTAGAGCGATTTCCAAGACTTCAACTTGACTTCTTTCTTGAGGCTCTAGAGAACTTGTTCTAGCCCCAGCTTTGGGGCAGCAGATAGGCCTGGGACACTTGTTCTTCCCAGGCCTAGAGCTCACTGCCACCAAGACTGATTTTCATGGGCCAACTTGAACCATATTTCTTGCTGAGTGCCTGGGAAGTTGGTGGCAGCCAGGAGATGACCAGTTCTGGGGTCTATCCTGAGGCAAACAGAAGAGAAGTTGCAAACAGCAGACTTTAGTCGAACCTTCTAGGACTGAAGTAAATCACAGCTACCAGCCTGTGCAGGCAGCTCTCTCCTGCCCATTGTGTCTCCCCGTGAGAGACAGAACCAGACACTGCCATGCATCAGTTCACTGATGAAAGCCGTTCTCCTTATTCAGCCGACGTTCGTTGCTTTTAGTTTGTAAACTGCAATCCTTCTTGTGCCTATTAGCTCCCTTTGTGCTCCTTAAAAAAATAAGAAAAGTATCACAGACAAGATGGCCTATAGCAACTGAATTTTTTTTACTCTCCCAATTCATGGGCCCAGAAATCTGACATCAAGTTACAGTCAGGGTGATATTCCTTTCAAAGCCTGCTGAGAAGAATCCTTCCTTTCTCTCCAACTTCCTATGGCTCTGGGGACTGTGGTAACATTATACTCCAAAGCTACCTCTACCTACTAGTCTTTGTGTGTGTGTGTGTGTGTGTGTCTCCCCATGGTCACCTTATAAGGACACGAGGGCCTGCCCTAATCCAATATGCCCTTAACTTAAATAGTTGGTATCTATAAAGAATCCATTCTCCAATATGACCCCATCCTAAGATTCTGGGCAGGAGGGAGTTACGAGGGCCATTGTTGAATCCCGCGTCATCCCCAGTTCTTCACACCTCACAAAAACACCACTTCTGAACTTCTGTAAAGCGCCATCCAGATTCAAACATCGTAGATAACCACCTGGGGAGAGATGTGGATGCTCCAGCCTGGCACCTCAAGGTGGGATGTGGCAGAGTTGGGCATGGGGCTTGCAGATGTTTGCCATGAAGTTAAGAGAAATCCGTTTCCTTGATGGTGAATATGGCTCAAGGCCAAACAGGCTCTGGTGAGAATTGGAGGGTTCTAAAACTCTAGCTGTTTCTTGCCATCACCATTACCAGAAGTCTTTGAAGAGATAAAGTTTCCAAAGCCACCATTATATGTTTTAAAAGTAGTCTTTATGCAAATAGTATATAAGTAAGTGGTTAAGACTGGATCAAGCTCATGCTCAAGCTAAGGCACGCCAGCGATCAGCCTTTATGCTTTTCTCTCGCCTTGCTTTTTATCCGATCTTAAACTACAGAGTCTTGTCTTCCCCTTTAGTTTATACTTTGACAAATATGGCATAGTCTTGTTCTTTCAAAAATTCACATTTTTATTCATATTATACACACAACATCCATATGAGAGTCTGGAAGTGTTCACTCTCTGAAGCTAATTGTTTCACAGTACACTCACAAAACAAACTATTTGTGTTGTGCATCTTAAATATCTACAATTTTTCTTCGTTGTACCTCCAAAAAAACCGGTAGGAGGGGGTCCATCTCGCAGAGGCCATAGACCTTCTATAATCATTTCATTTTCCTGAGGATCTGCCAGACGCCTCTGTGCAACCTCCCTGTGACGGGCACTGGCCAGAGTGTGCCTGACAAGCAAGTATCACTCCTTGCCTGCTTCCTGCAGCTTGCAGAGTGTCAGGCACAGAGACTGTTCAATCCTGTGTTTGTTGAAGGAGGAAACGCTAAGTGAGAAAAAGACCAGCATCCCCTGCTCTGCTAACTGGATCCATGCATCCCCTTTAGAATGCTGCACTGTTCTCTCTAAACGCCACGTGACATGACACCTTTGTTCCTGCTGTTGCCCAGGCTGCTTCTCCCGCTGCCTGTGCTGACGTGTTAGCACGTGGACCATTCCTCCGTCTAACTGCTGTTGCTGTTCTGAGATCCCCAAAGCAAAGAGAGTGTGAGCCTCAAGTTAGAGGTGATTTAAAGCTTCTCCATCCCGGGTCCACACTCGGTGGAAAAGCACCTCGTAAACATGGGAAGGAGATGGCTGGCGCACGCCAGATGACATTACAGCTCGGATTCCAGGCAGGAGCTGCACACTGCCCTCCTGCCTTGTAAAACTGCGCTGCTTTTTATAGAAAGAAAATAGTCTAACGGATCTCAAGTTCCACGAACGTGCAAATTCAATTTTGCAAATGCAAAAATTCACAGAGAACTGTGAAAAGACATTGTGGATAATTCATAACCCAACTCTAGGACAAAATATGGATCATTTAAACCAGCATGCCAGGCCAGTGAGAAGGGCTGGTGGATGATGCCTGCTGCCAAGCCTGACAGCTCAGTTCTGCTCCTGGGACCCACACATTAAACAGAAAGAACCAACTTCTGCATGTTGTCTTCTAACTTCCACACACATGCTGTGGCATGCACACATGCTTTATACATGCAATAGATTTTTAAAAAATGTAACAACGCCAGCTTTCAACACTCGCAACTTCGAAATGATAGATCCTGGTCTATTACAACTTTTGAGCAGGAACCTTTTTTAACATGCCAAAATCTAGTTCCTTGGGGGAAATTGTTTATAGAACTCCCTCCTAACTTCATGTTTAGGCTGAAGAAAGACTGATTTTTTTTCCTTCTCAAATCTCTCTTATTTTGTCCATCATCAATTTAATTCTAATGGTAGCTGTATACTTGGAGCATTATCTAATGTATTAGTTTTCATTTCTAGGAAGTGAAAATGAAGAATTAGATGGCAAATTTCAGCTTCTGTGTAATGACTAATCTTGATTGACAGCTTGACTTTATCTGCAATCTACTACAACTCAAGCTGAGCGAGCCTGTGAGATATTTTCTTGATGGGATCTTTTGAGGTGGGAAGAGTTAACCCTAAATCTGGACCATACATTCTGGTGTAGCTCATATAAAGGAAGACAGAAGGAAGCCTTTATTTTTGCCTGCTTGCCTTGCTCTTGCTGGTAAGGTCTCTATCCTGAGACGTTCATTACTTAGCTGGTATTAGAATATATTTCTTCAGGATTCCAGTGTAGACTGAAAACCAGGTGAGACATCCATCCTCATGGATTGGACAATTACCGGCTTCTTGGCTTTTTCCTTGAGAGACAGCTATTTTGGACTGGCTGGACCACAGCCTGTGAGCCACTCTAATAGATCTCCCTTTACCATATATATGTATTCATTCTATCAGTTCTGTTCCTTGAGGGAACTCTGAATCATGCTATGTTTTCATCTCTGGCTGAAATAAACACAAGAAAATGTTAGATGAACTATTGAATACTCAGCCAAACTCATGGGTCCGCAAATGACTTCTGTGCCTTCCAAATACCCCTGGTAAGGAACAATTATGTATTGCTATGTATTTATTTGTACTTAGGGTAAATAAATAAATAAAACTACTGTCTTACTTAGGATTCTTTGGCTACAAAGAAATTGTTTTAATATTCTCTTAAAAATCTTGGAGAAACTTGGGCCTTTGAGATGGCTCAGCCAATAAAGATACTTATCAAGCCTAGCAATGCTCCAACCTACATAGGGGAAGAGGAGGGTGGTTCCTGCAGGTTGTCAAGTCATCCTTTGACCTCCACACTTATACTGTGGCAAGAGCACACACACACACACACACAAAATAAGTATAAACAAAGATTCTTGTAAACCTTGTAAGAAGCTATATAAATATAGATTCTATTATTTCCCACAAGTCTGAACTCTTAAAAAACAAGGAGTGGGAATGGGCATGGTGTCACGTGCCTTTAACTCCAGCAGACAAAGGATCTTCATGAATTGGATCCAGTTTGGTATACATAGTGAGTTCCAGGTCGTTGAGAGCCACATTGTCAGATCCTGTCTCAAACAATAAGAAAGAGAGGGGCATAGAGAGGAAAGGAAGGAGAGGAAAGTAGGAAGAAAGGAAGATAGGAAGAAAAGAAAAGATAATAAGATAAGGAAGACCGAGTGGAGAATGGCCGTCTAATTATCCCAACTGCTGATGTCTTCTGACTTCTTTTCTATGGAGTTGCTATGAAGTGACCTGGCTTCCTGCTGCTCCTTCCCTCACACCTGCTTGTATAGACCCAAAGGCTCTATCATAAAATTGTACTCCCCAGGAGAAAAGATATGACTGATAAGCTGGCCCCTCTCTTATAGTTAGTCTCTAGTCAAAGATAAATGAACTAGGTTGCCTCTTCATGTATAGGTGGCGGTGTTGAGTCAGGCTCCCATTCCTGATTAATTTGGCTGAGGGAAGCATACTGGGCTCATGTGATTCAACCATCTGACACTAGTTACTCATAACTTACCCTCATACAGGAGGCCACGAAAATAGCAAGCAAAGGAAGGTTCCTAACTCCTGCTATTGAGTTTCTTCTAAGGGAATGAGGAGAATTTGCCTTTCTTTTTGTCCTCTCTCCTTTCACTCCTCATCAGCTCTCTGTCTTTCCTGACCTACCTCATCCCCACTCCACCCGGTTCCACAGCATTCAGCTGTGCAGCGGTTTCCTTCAGGTATGTGCGTTTATTGACCTTTGACTCAGAGATCTAGAAAGTAAGAGAGTGAGTCACCAAAGGTTGACCTGGTTTTTGCCTAGAGCTGATGTTACATGAGCCCCCAACTCCATATTCCATATAGAAGTCATGAGTGCTCTTCAAATTTAGATCTAATTAAAAATGAACTGGATTGATTTAGAAGATTATTCGATCGTTTTCTGGGGCCACGTGAGTTGCCGGTTCTTGTCTCTATGTGGATTGGATCACGTAATGTTTGAGACTTAGGTTTCCGATCCTCAAGATGGCACTCGATGGGGCTCAGCAGTTACTATGTGAGAGATGCTCTGCCAGCCCACAGGCAAGAGCTGGTGTTTCCCATTAAGGAGAAAATGGACCGAAGCTTCTGGCTTGCACTGGCAAAATCTGAGTGAGAACGATGAGACCATGAGGAAGGAAGGCTTGGAAAGGCGATAGGAATGTAGTAACTTTATCAGCATGCTCCACTCGAGGGGATGGAGCTCTTAGTTTCCCTTCTTTCATTGGAAGAAGTGTTTATAAAAGCGTAGTTAAAGTCAGAAGGCTTGATGGGAGCTCGAGCAGGGCACATGAGGAGACCCTCGCTTCAGGAAAGGCTTGGGTTTACTTACGAGTGCTTGATAATTGTGGGCATAAGTCAGTTTTTAGCTTTGTATGACTGGCATGAGAAAGAGCCTAAGCCCTGAATGTTACAAGCGTAATCTTCTGAAGCACTGGGGAGGTGAACCTCATCTTTCTAGGGTACCAGCGCTATCCTCTGGATGGATCTAGTTTACATATTGGAGTCAAGATGGACCCACTTGGCCTAATTTAGTTTTATGTATTTGGCGTCTAGCTATAGTGCCTGTGTTGACCAGAGGCCTGCCTGAAGAACAGACACCACGATCTTAGCTACTGTTAACAAGAATAATTAAAGTGGGGAGCCATCAAGCATGCCAAGTAGTGTGCCTAATTAAAAAATCATTATGAGCCTGGTGGTGGTGGCGCACGCCTTTAATCCCAGCACTTGGGAGGCAGAGGCAGGTGAATCTCTGTGAGTTCGAGACCAGCCTGGTCTACAGAGCTAGTTCCAGGACAGGCTCCAAAGCCACAGAGAAACCCTGTCTCGAAAAACCAAAAAAAAAAAAAAAAAATCATTATGAGTGAGGGCAAGGATAGGGAGCTTGTGTGTTGGTTAGGGATTGGCTGGAGGGAAAGGGGTATTGTGTTGCTCAAGAGGTCTTAGGACAGGAAGTGCAGTCTAGTATTGCAGCTAATTGATTCTAGAAAGGGACCCAGGCTCCTGTATTGTGGTTCTTCCATCCTTAGCCTATACCCTCATTTCTCAGTTTTGAAGATGACATGTGAACCTCCAATCAACACATTTGAGAAAAAGATGGGGTTAAGGACAGGCTACAGGGGCAAAGATTTAAGAGATTGCTTAAACTGTCTCTGAAAAGCTCCACCAAGGAACCTCTCCTTACATTTCACTGATGACTTCCAAATCTATTCTAGAAAGTGAATAGGAAAAGGAGGTGCTCTCAGGTCAGTTATGTACTGCTATGCATCCCAGGATGATTGGCTGGAGGAGCCAAAATGACAGATTGAAGCTCTGCTTGTAAGAAACCTAGTGGCTTCAAAGGAAGACCAGGAACTACTATCCATCATTCCCAAAGTGAAGGGAGATGCTGTATGACCAGCTGGTGCTTGTTGATGGCAATGTTCTTTATATTTTTTTTAAAAAAGTCTCTGTTAGCATGTATTGCCTGCATAGAGAAAATATTTACCTTTTTAAAGGGATTGATTTTTATTCTTGTGTGTGTATGCCTGTGTGAGTATGCATTCTGTGTGTGTGTGTGTGTGTGTGTGTGTGCACGTGCGTGCGTACCCATAGAGGCCAGAAGAGGGCATCAGATCCCCTGGAGGTGGAGTTACAGGTAGTTGTGAGCCACCCATTTGCATTCTGCGAAGTCAGACTGGATCCTGGATCCTCTGAAAGAGCAAGAAGTGCTCTTAACAGCTGAACCATCTCTCTACCCAATACTCGCTCTCTATGGTTCAATATCTACCCCCATTCTTCTTGTATATCTATACACACACACACACACACACACACACATCTTCTACATGCCGTGGCTTTTCTTTGAGACACTTTCTGTTCCGTCTAAGTCTGTGGTTTTAGTTGGAACTGAGGTCCTGGTTTGAACAGTTACCATACTCTATTTCCTTCATGATAATGGAAGGGTAGGTGTGTGATCCATATTACCCCAGCAACACCGGATTCTAGGACTTTATGGGACCGATTAAGAAAGAACTCATGTGTCCCTGGATTGCAATCTAGAAGAAGAAAGGATGAAAGAGTTTACCTGAGACAAAAGAGGCAGAACCAAGAACTGAGGAGAAAGACTGAGGCATGGTGGCATTGTTTAATCCCCCGAATCTATCTGTTCTCAAACTCAGAAGCTGTTTCTCACTTGTGAGCCATCAAGTCTTCTTTTAACCAAGCTGATATGAGATTAATTCAGTTTCTGTCACATGTAGTTGAAAAGATGCCTCAGTAATGCAGGGAAGTTAGACTAGCCTTTTTTTTAATTTTATGTATTTTGAGTGTATGGATGGATATGCATATGCTACTGTGGATGTGTGGTGGTCAGAGGACAATTTGTGGTCGTCTGTTCTTGCTCTTCCACCATGAGAGTTCTGGGGATTGAATTCAGGTCGTTAGGCTTGGTGGCAAGCATCTTTATCCACAATTCTTCTTTTAGGATAGTTTTTATTCAATTTGTTTCATATAGTATGTTTTGTTATCTATTTATTTTTTATTTTATATTCCAATCAAAGTTTCCCCTCCCTCCTCTCTTCCCGGTCCCCGCGATGCCCACCCCATCCACTCCTCCTCACTGTTTCTTTTCAGACCCAGGTTGGGCCTCCCATGGATATCAGCCAGTCATGCTGTATCAAACTGCAGTGAAACTAGGCACGTCTGCTTCTATTAAGGCTGGATGAGGCAATCCAGTAGGAGGGATGGGTCTCAAAGCAGGCAACACAGAGACAGCCCCAGCTCTCACTCATATGATATGTTTTGATCATATTCCTCTCCCTCCTTCATGTTTTTACTCTCTTAATAAAAAACAAGAAATAACAAATAATAAAAACCAAAACAAACACCTGGTGGTGCATGCCTTTAATCCCAGCACTTAGAGGGCAGACGCAGGCCGAGCTCTGTGAGTTCAAGGCCAGTCTGGTCTACAGGACAGTCAGGGCTGTTACACAGAGAAACCCTGTCTCAAAAAAAAAAAAAAAAAAAAAAAAACAAAAAAAACCTCAAGTCAGAATTAATAATAATAATAACAAATCAGACAAAAATACAAAAAGTGCATAAAAATCATGGAATCCATTTTGTATTAGTCAATTACCCTTGGGCATGGAGCGTGCCCTGGAGTGTGGCTGATAAACCCAGTGACAGTCTGCTGCAGAAAATACCTTTCCTAGCAAATATCAGCTGCAAATAACTTCTTGGTTAAGGGTGGCGCTTTGTGTCTGCTCTCCACCTCAGTGGTGGGATTTCATCTGATTTGATCCTGTGCAGGGCGGGTTGCGTGTCTGCTGCCACAGTCTCTGTGAGTCCACAAGTGCGTCAGTCCTGCTGGGTCTGGAAGGCACTGTCTCCTTGGAGTCACTCATCACCTCTGGCTCTTCCAATCTTCCCTCCTCAGCTTCCATATAGATCCCTGAGTTGGGAGTTCCCAATCTTCTTAGTATCGTGTACCCGAAAACAAAACTAAATAAATACTGCAAATATTTATATCACAAAACATTGCGGATATAGAGATAAAATTTAATATAGTATGTAGTTTCAATTCTCTCCAGGAACACATCCATTGAAAAATGCTTGCATTCATCTTGCAAAATCAGTTGTAGAGACCAGCCCTGTAAGCAACCCACAGAGATCTGAAAGAGACTGTGACCAATATAAAATGATGAAGGGTGGTGACCGCCCTATAGGAGAAGCTTGCTAGGATGTTCGGTCTCCTATATTGGCTCCAAGACAGACATTTGTTTTGAGGGAACAATTGGTAGAAACGCTTCTGTTTGAAAAATGTTTGCTTATGAAGCAAACATTTGATTTTTGAAATCTATACTTAAACGATTAGGCTGCTGCCAAGTAAAACACCCATCTAACACATGCTTCCATTGAAAATGCTTGCCAGTGAAGACAGAGAAGAAGGAAAACCTCAAAGTGCGGTCACTCAGGGCAGTATTTTCAAAGCCAAGTTGTTAAACACTGGATTGTCAAAATGTCAATTTCCCAATCGATGTTCCCCTGTCACATGCCCATCACTGTTAAAAGTGGATTCAGGATTTTGTTATTATGAACCACATTTTACTTTTAGTTTTCCTGAAGAGTCTGGCAATCCTGCCAGACATGGTAAGCTCAGCTATCATCTCAGTGTTTGGAAAGCAGAGGCAGGGGAATCACAACTTTGAGGTCAGTCTGATCTATATAGCAAGTTAAAGGCCTGCTAGGAACACATGGAGACCTTGTCTCAAAAGGCCAAAACTAAAGCCAAGGAAAAGAATATAGCAGTCTTGTCAAAGTAGAAATGATCCTATATTTGTATATTATTTGCCCTTTCTAGGCCTTGCCTTTTCCTTGTTTATTTATTTATCTATTTATTGGTTTTTCGAGACATGGTTTCTTTGTAGCTTTGGAGCCTGTCCTGGAACTCTTTCTGCAGACCAGACTGGCCTTGAACTCACAGAGATCTATTTGCCTGCTTCTGCCTCCTGAGTGCTGGGATTAAGGTCATGCACCATCACTGCTTGGCTCTAAATGTATTTTTTATTTCACAGTTTCATATACATATGTAATGTTCTGTGATAGTCCCTACTCCACATTCCTAGCACTAGGATTATCTTTAATATCCCATGGTTTTTAGGAGAAGTCCTGGAGAATATTTCCCTTTGAACTCTTTTTTTAACTTATATTTTTAATTCGGCTTATATTTTTAATTTAACTTATTTTAAATTTAATTATATTTTTAATTTAAAAATGTATTTGTTAGTATATTGGCTTATAATATACTGGGTTATTATATGGCTGTGTCATGTGCTCTTCATTTTTATTAATTCTTCCTCCAGCCCTCTCATCCCCCCTTCCCCACTTAAACCTCTCAACCTGTCATATTTCTCCTCTGTTTTCACTGCACCTGTGCTCTCCTATCCCCCTCTCTAAGACATCCTCCTGTCCAATAACCCCTTTCTAGTTTCCTGGCCTCTCAAATTCAATATTCAGAAATCAACCCAATCCAAAATTGGACTGTGGATCTGACAAGAGAATTTCTAAAAGAAGTGCAAATAGGGCCCGTGAGATGGCTTAGCAAGCAAAGGCACTTGGCATCAAACCTGAAAATCTGGGTTCAATCCCTGGGACCCACATGGTAACACGAGAGAACAGACCCCTGGAAGCCATCCTTTGGCTTCCATATGCACACTGTGGTACACACGCCATAAATAAATAAACATACACATACATAACCAAGAAAGATGTAAAAATATTTTTAAAGAAGTAAAAATGGCAAAGAAACATTTAAGAAATGTTTGACATCACTAGCCATCGGGGAAATGCAAATTAACTCTGCTTTGAGATTTCCATCTCACACTACTTACAGTGGTTATCAAGAAATAAAGACCAAGCTGGGCAATGATGGCGCACACCTTTAATCCCAGCACTCGGGAGGCAGAGGCAGGCGGATCTCTGTGAGTTCGAGGCCAGCCTGGTCTACAAGAGCTAGTTCCAGGATAGGCTCCAAAGCCACAGAGAAACCCTGTCTCGAAAAACAAAAAAAAAACAAAAAACAAAAAACAAAAAAAAAAAGAAAAGAAAGACCAAAAACAGGCAAGCAAGGACGTGGGGAAGGAGGGACTCTCATTCAGTGTTGGTGACAGTACCAATCGGTGCAGTCAGTGTGGAGAATTCTCAAGCAGCAAGCAATAGAACTACCCTATGACCCATCTTGCTTTTCCTGGGCATACACCTAGAGGACTGGATTCTTGTGTAGAGGCTCTTGTACAGCCATGTTCATAGCTGCTATGTTCACAATGGCTACAAACCATTGTGAAGAAAGAAACAGCCTAGATACTTCTCCACTGAAAAGCGGATAATGAAAATGTGGTGGTACATTTACACAACAGAATTTTATTCAGCTGTAAAGGAGATTATGAAACTTACAGGAAAATGGATGGAACTTGAAAATATGATTATGAGTGAGGTAACCCAGACCCATAAAGACAAACACCACATGTTCTTTTGTGTACACGAGTCCTAGCTTCAGAATTTTAGATTTGTATATTTAATGTGGCATCTCAGGAATCTTAAATATTTTTTTTTTTTTTGGATTTTTCGAGACAGGGTTTCTCCGTAGCTTTTGGTTCCTGTCCTGGACCTAGCTCTTGTAGACTAGGCTGGCCTCGAACTCACAGAGATCCACCTGTCTCTGCCTCCCAAGTGCTGGGATTAAAGGCGTGTGCCACCACTGCCCGGCTTAAGTAATTTTTTGAAATTTTTTCTTTATTTTTAATTTTTTTTTAAAAGGAGAAGAGAAACAT
Organism: Chionomys nivalis; assembly: GCF_950005125.1. Classification (NCBI taxonomy): domain Eukaryota; kingdom Metazoa; phylum Chordata; class Mammalia; order Rodentia; family Cricetidae; genus Chionomys; species Chionomys nivalis. The sequence goes on along the minus strand of NC_080099.1, from coordinate 30,783,407 downwards.
GACTAATTGGATCTCTGGGATACGTTTTTGCTGATTCTAAAACATTTCCTTATATGGATTTTACTTCAGAAGGCTCCAGATAGCCAGTCCTTTGAACATATCAGCTTGCCTGATTATTTGTGTACTTAATTATTTATTTAAAGAATAAATAATTGTTTATTTAATTATTTCATAAAGGGTAAGAGAATCATGGCTTATGCCACTCAGAGCCAGGCAGGGGCATTGCCAGGCACACAGAAGCATACTGTAGTGCAGCCTCCACTGCATTGACATCTTATCCTTCAGCTCTCAACTATTTTTTAACAGTCTTGGTGGTGCATTGATTCTCAGACTATATTTTAGATCAGAACACATGTATTTGGAAACACGTAAGTTTGGGAAGAACAGCATCTCTTCCCAGGCTTATGAAATGTAACTCCAGGGCCACCAAGGAGAAACAGTTCTGGCTCTTAGAGAAAGTAGTCAAACAGTTAATTGTTCTCATGAATAAAGGAGTATTTCACCAAGCAGTGGTAGCAGTTCGAGGCCAGCCTGGGGTCTGCATAGTGAGTTCCAGGACAGCCAGGACTATTTCACAGAGAAACCTTGTCCAAAAAAAAAAAAAAAAAAAAAGGAAAGAAAGAAAGAGGATTTCAGCATCTCCTTGTTGGCTCCTTACTCAGGCAGCTACCTGCTCCTAGAATACCCTCTGACATTCCCACTCTACCCACCTGCAGGAGGAAATCTGTGTGACCCATGTCATTTCTGAAACTTTGTTGATCATCCTAAACCAGAGAGATGACTTTCTCTTCTGAACTCTTATGCCATTTGCTGGCTCCAGGACCCCGTTCTACAATGAAAACTGAGCCTTGAACACTTCTGCAGCACGGAATCTTGGGTAGCAGAGGCACCAGTGTTTCAGTCTTGACTTTTCCACAACCCGCCTTGCATTTGTATGTAGGCTTTGAAACAAGCTTTCCCTCTCTTCACAAGAAAGGAGAAGGTATTTCTTTCTTTGCTCTTCACTACAGGCTTGTTCTGATTTGCTTTCTGTTGTAAATGATCTTGATAAACACCATGACCAAAAGCAACTTGGGGAGGAAAGGGTTTATTTTACCTTATGGTTTTCTAGGAAATGCTTAAAGGAAGTCAGGGCAGGAACCTGGATGCAGGAACTGAAGCAGACAGATCAGAGGAGTGCTCTTACTGCCTTACTCCCCTTGACTTGTTCAAATTGCTTGTATGCAACCCAGGATCACCTACCCAGAAGTAGTCTTGCCCACAGCAAGCTAAGCCCTCCCACATTGATTGTTAATCAAGAAAATGCTCCACCAACATGACCACAGGCCAATCTGGTAGAAGCAACTCCTCACTTGAGTTTCCCTTGTGCTAAATATCTGTAGTTTGTGTCAAGTTGACAAAACTAACCTGCACTTGGCTCACGCATAGAGAATTAGAGACTCGTTAGAAATGTTCTTAAAGATATGCTTAGTATCACTCCAGCTCAGAGGTAAGTGAGCATCTGTGTCCACGGAGGAGCATGTGTGAGGAGGGGCAGATAGATTTCCCAGAGTACCCACAGATAAATGTAAGCTCTACTAAGGCAGTGGTTCTCAACCTGTGGGTCATGACCCCTTTCCGGGGTCAAATGTCAGATGTCTTGAATATCAAATATTTATATTACAATCCATAACAGTAGCAAAATCACAGTTATGAAGTAGCAACAAACATGTTTTTTATGGTTGGGGGTCACCACAACATGAGGAGTTGTATTAAAAGGTCACAGCATTAGGAAGGTTGAACACTACTGTTGTAGGAGAACAAGATGTCTAGAGAGAAGCTCAGGACCTGCTCACTTACGGAACCGAGTGGAAGCCATCCTGACCCCCAAAGACTGTTGCCAGGCATGCAGGGGAACCCATCATGCCCCAGGAATTGGCACTCTCATCTACGTGGCCTCTGTTCCTAATTTCTGCCAGATGCACTGTTACATGCTTGTCTCACCCCGATTAGAACTCACAGTATATGCTGTACATTTAAGTATGCAGTGGCCCTCCACCCTCCTAATGCTGCAACCCTTTAATACAGTTCCTCATGTTGTGGTGACCCCAACCACAAAACTATTTTCGTCGCTACTTCGTAACTGGAATTTTGCTACTGTTATAAACCATAATGTCAATATTTGATAAAATGTGACCCCTGCAAATGGGTCGTTCAACTTCCCAAAGGGATCAAGACCCACCGGTTGAGAACCACTTGTATAAGATTTCACAGATTTAGACTACAACCTGGTTATCAATGAAAGACTCTCTGAAAACCAGGCAGCATTTGCTAGAAGAACATTGCCCCAAAGGTGTCTGTCAGTCATTTCTCCTACACCACAGGTGCTCATGAGATAGTATCTATTTCTGTTATAGATACTTTAGTTGGGTTGTGTATTTCTATGGGCTCTTGGAAAAACTGAAGACTTGATTCCTGAGGAAAGGATAGTGGGTTAAAGATAGTGCGATGAATCCCTGAATATCTGAAGGAGGAGTTTATTCTATTTACATTTCCCTTGTCATCTTAAGATTGAAAGAGAGAAAGGGAGAACGGGGAGGGGAAATCTGGTTTTTTAACCCAATGGTAGTTCATTAAGTCTTTACAGGACTCAACTCTCATAGATAATTTTTTAATTCAGGAAAGCATAGCAAATTATAATAGCTGATTTTCCTGTGGGTGGAAAGGATGTATTTAGAGGTTTCCCCGGGAGAATGGACAGGCCCCCGGAATTGGTAACCTACTGTGGAGCCTTTCACCTCAAGGTCAGCAGGTCAAATCCATATCAGGCCAGGGTGTCTAAGAAGAATTGTGTGACTGACAGCTGTTGGGTGAGCAAGGTGAAAGGAGCTAGAGGTCCTGCTGCATTTCAAGTCAAGTGAACAGGTGCTGTCTGCCATGGTCCTGGCGGAGGATGAAGGACAATGCTTAGAAATTGGCTAATTTGACCTCCTGACTCCAAAGGCCATCTTTAACCTGGTAAAGTCAGGAGCCTTCATAGTACAGAATGGGGTAGGGAAAAGCTGAGGGAACATCTAAGTTGTTTGTACCTCTCAAGAGGATGGTGCATAAGTCTTCAGAATGCCAAAGCTCTCTTTGGAACCTATTCCCTTGCCCAGCCTTGATGCAAAGGGAGGAGCTTGGTCCTGCCTCAACTTGATATGCCAGGCTTTGCTGACTCCCATGGGAGGCCTTACCCCTTATGAATGGAGACAGAGGAGACTTAGGAGTGGATGGGGGAAACAGGAGGAGAGGAGGGAAGGTGGGAGGGGAGAATGCCTAGGCTCCCACAGCCTCACTGAGGAAAGAGCAGATTCTGCCTGAGGAGCTGAAAATGCCTTCCACCTCACCCACCCCACACCCATTTTCCACAGTGGTTGCCACTCTTCTGTCCCTGAATGAAAAAAGTGTCAATGCAAAGGAATCAGCCAGAAGACTGCTTTCTTGATCCCGGAACATCTCACACATCAGACACCTGACCTCTAAGAGGGAGCAGGGACAGAGTGCAGGGAGGTTTCAAGACAGTGTCTGCTTCAAACAAAGCTTAGGACAGAATATCCCGTTAGTTACATCCTTTCATTTTCTCTTTGAATACATTAGACCCAGAGGATCGGAAGTAGTACATTGTATCTGTTTATAAGCCACTAGGCACAGTGGCAACTCCAACCGTGAAGCCTGAATGGGTAATCTGGCAGGATATCCAAGTAGCTCACAGTACCCTGAGGGATGGCAGGGAGGCCAGTAGCTGAAGAGGTAGAAGTGGTACCCCAAAAGCATGCCTACTGCTTTAGTGCCTGGGCCACAGCGGGGGGCGGGGGGAAAGTGCCTCATCCAGTTGACAAAACAGGTTTCCCCTTGCTTTTGTCATCCAAAAGACACCTTCTAGGAGCAGCCTAGCCCTGGTCACCAGGTGTCTCACTCTCTGTTCAGGTTTGCTGTTTGCTCCTTTCCCCCACCCTCCCATCACTGCTTCCCACAGCATGCCTCTCTGACTGTTTTCAGAGCCCTTTCCTCCTAGCCTCTAGCTCCTTAGATGTAACCTTGAGGACCTGAGCTTTAGGCATTGTTTTGTATCACCCCCAGAGTCTCATTTCTGAGCGACAAAGTATCTACCTGAAGTTGCCTGTGCTCTTAGAAAGGAAATTCCCAGATCCCAGGTCAGGGTAAGTTTGATTTTTTTTTTTTTTTGGTTTTTTGAGACAGGGTTTCTCTGTAGCTTTGGTGCCTGTCCCGGAACTAGCTCTTGTAGACCAGGCTGGCCTCGAACTCCCAGAGATCCGCCTGCCTCTGCCTCCCGAGTGCTGGGATTAAAGGCGTGCGCCACCACCGCCCGGCTCAGGGTAAGTTTGAAAACTCCTCTGGGAAAGGTGAAGGGGGCTTTCAGGAGCCACTTGGCTCTAACTCCAGGGTCCTTTCTGAGACATCCTCACTCAGACCTTAAATCGTGAGGGAAGGAGTTTTCCCAGACATCTGTAGAGGTGGGAGAAAGCGCCACTAGAGGCCAGAATCCCTGTCCTAAGGATGACACATTTTCAAACAGTTTTGGTCAGGAATTGGGGGGCAAGCTGAAGGAACCAAGCCATCAGGATGGCTCATCAGCATGCCCAGAGCCCCATTCTTTTCTCCATTGCCTTCTTTCACCAGAAGCCCCTCCCCCATCCACTTCTCCAGAAAATAAATCTCCAAGAGGAGGTAGGGAGGGCAGATCTCAGAAAAACCTTCTGAATAAATGTCTATATTAATGAATTATTAACTCAGCCACCCGTGACCTTAAACCTAGAAACAGGAGCACTCAGGGCAGAATGGAGAGCCGTTGAATCTCTTATTGGAGTCCTGTCAAAGGTGATGGCCATTTGTTTCCCTCCCCCACCAAGAAAAAAAGTAATTAATACGGAAGGCAAACTTTTTAAATTGTACGTCAAATGAAGTCAGATGGGGAGTCTCCTGTATAGATAGACCACCTTCTTGTTTTCATACCTTTCAACCACTGGCTCCCTGCTTTGCCGCTGGACCCATTTTCCCCTTCTCAGCTAAGGGTACAATGGGCTTCCTAAGGGAAAATTTTCGGGGGGAAATCCTGGAGAAATGATAAATTGGGGCAGTTAATTTATCGATCCCAACTCCTCTTCCTACTTGTTTTATTTTAGAGGTCATTAATCAATGAAGAAAAACACTACCGTGTCCCCCTTTTGCATCTAATACACTCTCACTTCTTATTCATTCCTCTGGAACAAATTCCCAGCAAATATTCACCCATCGATTTGGGAGCAATGGATTTTTATGCAGGTTTGATCGCTTCCTAAGTGGTCAGAGTGATTTGTTTCCCCAATTTGTAAGTAGCAAGAGAAGGCAACAGAACTGAGGAGCACACACCCCTATGGTCAGTCGGCTTACTTTCTAAAAACCCCAAGATGTTCTAGGCTGACCAAGGCTATGAGGGTCAGGGGTCAGCCAGGGTAACAAAGCGACTTTGCCGGTGTTTTTACTGCACCCAACCTGCAAAGGACCTAGCTGACCTTGGCCACAGTCAGGGCCTTGGACCTGCCACGGAGTCATTGGGGATGCTCAGACTGTAGACACTCCCCTGGAGACCTTCTCATTTGTTCCCAGCTCTCTGGGCAGTAACTGTGCCTTCCTCCTTCAAGGAAGTTCCCTATGTCCTCTGATACCTAGGCCTGATCTCCTGTCAATTTTTGCAGCAAGTACCTCTGGAATGCCTGGCAGAGGTGAGTGCAGGGCTGTCCTCAAACATGACAAGTCAGGTATTCTACAGCAGGCATAATGGAAGAGAGGGCCTTTCCCCACCTCATCTGCCTACTTGTCTAATTCCTGACCCTCGACACCTCGGGCCTCTCCACTGATACCCCACCTCCTCCAGTCCAGGCTCAGTGTAATGAGCAGAGACCGGACTACACACAGACAGAATATTGTATACATAATAAATAAATATTAAAAAAAAAAGAGAAACACACTTGGCTGCCCACTGAGCAGGGTACAAATGGGCCTCCATCCTTCATTAGTGACCCCACCTTTCAGAACCTTCTGATCACCGTTTGTATGCAATATGGGGGTTAATAAAGCCTTGTAGGCGTGGTTGCTAGATACACTAAATGTTCCCATGTCCTAAGCAATCTTTAACCGCAGCTTATTTTCCTGGGATGAACGTGAGCGGGGCGTCCTGCCCATGTCTCTAGCCACAGTGTGAGTGGAAGGAGGCCTCTTGATATTTTCTAGGGAAGAAAGAGGGTTGTAATTCTTTGGCACTTTCATTTCTGGGGACCAAACTCTAGGAGAGAGCCTGCTTTGGTCCCTGTCCAGACTTCCACCTCCCTGCTTCTCACAGAGACAGGTCTCTCCGCGGTGAACTAGGGGGATGTGAGAAGGAGTTTGCTGTGTCTCCCGGGGTCCCATCAGCCACAGCAATTCTGGACACAGATTAATAGAAAGGGGCCTGGAACTTCATCCTCTTCTCCGGGGAGTTGTCTGAAGTCTTCGAAGACTGCCCCGTTAGCCTCGGGGTTTACAACTCAGTACGTTTTCCCTCGTGGTGCTTGCCTCAGACTTGGGTGCTATCAATCTATCCAGGGATGACGGATGACCTTGTCATAACGACGCCAGTCAAAACATTTTCGGTCCAACTCGGCTCCAACCAGGAGGGAGGCGTTCTGCGTGAGACCCGGACAAAGTCTAAACAGCGCGATTCCCAGGCTCGAACAAAATGAGCGGTGGGAAGAGAAAACGAAACGAGCAGAAATTAGGAAAGAATGGAGATTACTTGTTGGGAATAGTGACTGTTAAATAAATTGGGTTGTTTGCGGAAAGATAAATGCCATTCCCCTCCCCTCCTTTAAGGTGTGGACAGAACCCTGGCCAGGAGAAAGCCCCGGAGTTGGCCAGTTTCACACAGTTTGTCCCTGTCCTCTGCCACTGAGCGCAATGAATGCCAGAAAGCCAAGAGTTTGTCGCGAGTGCCTAATGGGTGGAGCCCAGGTCACGCATGGTGGAGCTGCTGCGGCTCAAAACTCTGGGAGATGGCACGGTAGGGTGGCTGCGCTTGCCTCCTGTACCACTAACGCTAGAATTCAATTAAGAGGCTCGTATTTGACTTCCCAGGCCCTGGCAGGTTTCAGGAGCAGCTGAGGCATAGGTGTAACTCAATAGACACTGGTAAGGCTCCAGGTGCCGTGATGCAAAAGCAGAGAATCCAGGAAGGCAAGCCTGGAATGAGGGTGCTTGTGCTCTGGGTGCAGGCTCCTTTGCAACTTCCTCTCTACCCAGGCCAGGAGGGAATCCTGGTCAGGACCGGCTTGTCCTTTAGAGACCCTGGCTTCCAAGCCCTCCTGCTCGACTCGGGCTGCAGACTGAGGATTTTACGCCAGCCAGCGCACAGCGTGCCCCGCCTCGCCCATCAACTTTTCTCTCCCGAGGATTTATGTTAGGGATTGCTTGGCGGGCGAGTCAACTCTGGCACCCAACAGCATTCCAGGAAAATCTGAACCCGGCTAAAAAGCAAACTCGCTCAGGGGACTAGGTCTACGCCCCCCTCCCCCACGGTGTGCTCTGCTTCCACAACAGACACCAGCTGACCCAGAGGTGCCTGCCTGGTTTGTGATTTTCCAGTGCTTTCGGCATTATACATTGAGCCTGCTCTTAGAAAAGACACAGTGCGGACAGAAGAAAGACAACAAACAAGTCGGAGACAGCACGTCAAAAAATAAATTAAAAAAATAGTGTGTGTGTATAACAACAAAGGTGTCTGTGCAGGAGAGGCGGAGACGCACCGGGTGTCTGCAGGTCCAGCCAGTTTGAACTTCCTTCTTCCCGCTCCCCTCCCCTACGCCCCCTTGGCCTGCTCTCTCTTTCTTCTCTCTCCTCTTCTTTCTTCTCTTTTCCCCTCCCTTCTTCTTCCCTTCCCTCCCCTCCCCTCCTCTCTCCTCTTGTCCTCTGCTAAGCTCTCTTCTTTGCTTTCCTCTTCTCTTCCTCTCTTTCTCCTCTCTCCCTCCCGTCCTCCCTCCCTCCTTTTCCCCAACTCCCTTCTCTCCTATCCCTTCTCCCCATACACGCGCGTACACACACACACACACTCACACACACACGCACACACTCACACGGAACGCACAGACATGTATTTGGTGCTGTCGTAAAACCCACGTGTCCAGCCGGGGGGCTGCCAGAGCAGAGCCGAAGCTCCGAAGCTGCCGAGCGCTGCTGCCAGAGGCGGCTCGGTCCGGCATCCTCCAGCGCTCCGGCGCTCAGCGGAGCTGCTCTTGCGCCCTCCGCGGGCCTCGGCGGGCTTTGACGTCTTTTGCTGGCATCCCGGGAGGGTTCCAGGCTGCGGGTCTCTAAGGCTCTCCACCTTCTCCGCCTTAGGGTCATGTAGCTCGCCCGGGGCTCCCACTCTCCGGCCTCCGGAACGCAGGGAAGCTAGCACCGGCCGCTGTTCTCCGTTCCCAGGTACGGCGGGGCTGGACTAGGACAGTGAGTCGTGGGCCCCTCGCACCGAGAGGTTGGAGGTCTGGGGCAGGGGGCGGGGGGCGAGACTGTCCCGCCTCCCGGCGCCTGGGGCCAGCACGGCTCCGGCGCAGCGCCACTTCGCCTGGGGTTGGCTCCAGGGCGCTGGCTGAGGGCGGGGGCGACGTCCTGCCTAGAGTTGTGCCGGAAAGCGCCGAGTCTTGGGGTCCCAGTTTAGCAGGGTAGGAGCTGGGATCGCAGGCTGCGAGGCAGCGCGCGGTGCACACAGCCACCTCTGCGCCGCACCGCGGCTTCCGAGTAAACTTTGCGCCCGGGTGGAGTTGGGAAGCGGGGGCCGCGGCCGCGAGCGGTGCTGCCTGAGCCGAGTGGGGCTCTAGTGCTCCACCCTGATCCCCGCGGTCCTCCCGCACGCCCCTCTAGTCCAGGCCAGGGTCTTGCTCACTCTGCGCTCCTCCCTGCTCTCCTCTGCTCCCCCAGCTCGAAGCATCGGACATGCTGAAGCCGGGGGACCCCGGTGGCTCGGCCTTCCTCAAAGTGGACCCAGCCTACCTGCAGCACTGGCAGCAACTCTTCCCACACGGAGGTGGCGGCGGCCCGCTCAAAGGCAGCGGAACCACGCTTCCCCTTGGCGCGCCCCAACCCCTGCAGCCGCCAGCGCCTCCTCCGCCTCCCGAGCGCGCCGAGCCTCCTCCGGACGGCCTGCGGCCACGGCCCGCCTCGCTCTCGTCCGTCTCATCCACCCCGGCTCCCTCCTCCACCTCCGCCTCTTCTGCCTCCTCCTGCGCCGCCGCCGCCGCTGCCGCCGCCGCGCTGGCGGGTCTCTCGGCCCTGCCGGTGGCCCAGATGCCGGTGTTCGCGCCTCTAGCTGCTGTGGCCGCGGAGCCGCTGCCCCCAAAGGACCTGTGTTTGGGCGCCTCCACGGGCCCCGGGCCGGCTAAGTGCGGTGGCGGCGGCAGCAGCGCGGGGGATGGCCGTGGAGTCCCGCGTTTCCGCTGCAGCGCCGAGGAGCTGGACTATTACCTGTACGGCCAGCAGCGCATGGAAATCATCCCGCTCAACCAGCACACCAGCGACCCCAACAACCGTACGTAGCCGCAGCCCTAGCTCGCCCGCTCTGCCCCGGCGAGGGCTACAGCCGGCAATGGTGGAGGAGGCCGGTAGGGTCCCAGGAGAATGACACGGGTGAAGGGTGAGGGAATCTTGGTCCAGGGCGCTGACCCGCGCTACCCACATCACTGTGGCAAAACTTTTCTGGAGTCTGAGAAGAGACGGGTGCCCGGAGTCACCTTGGGCTTCTACCCCTCCGCTCTCTTCGGACCCCCGCTTCAGAGTCACAAGGTTTTGCCACCCCAGTGGCCCTCCGCCCTCCAGAAGCCCAATGTTCAGGGCCAGGCGGGTACAGGCAGCTGGCGGTCCAGATTGCAAAGGTGGACCCAGCCTACCCTAATCGGAGCGAGGGAGGGACTCCCGGTGTTTCCAAGGAAGCATGGGCACTGAGGTTTGCTTCTCGGTCTTTATTCCACCTTTGGAGTTAACGGTGGCAGCTAATTTTCGGGCCCCGTGATTATCGAGGTCTTGTTTTTCTTTCTTTTTCTTTTTTTCTTTTTTCTTTTTTGTAACAATAGGTCAGTTTCTTCCTACAGGTAGGTATTAAAAGTAGGGCTACCATTTATTTAGGCGCTAAAGAAAAAAGGGGGAGCCCACAAAATGAAAATTTCCACTGTCAGGACAGTGTCGTTCGTTGCAGATCCCTCATTTCCCAGCAATCCTTGATTCTGCGGATGTTTCCAACCAATGTTGCTTTATTCGTTTTTAACAAAAACAGGTTTTTTTTAAAGTTAACAGTGATGGCAATTTCATAAAGGAACATACCTCTTCCTTAAGTAAGCGGTGAAATGACTAGCTACATATCTGAACTTCCCCAAACTTTTTGTATTCATAATCCCAAATGCTTCCTAAGCACAGTTATAGTCTGATATTTTGAAACAAAATCCTCAGTGAAGGATCAAGAATGTGTTTTGATGCGCATCTCTACTCGGTAATTTCAAAAATTATGATATGTTAGCACCTAGGGTTTTTGACATGTGCGTTAATTACACTTTCTAAAAACTTAACGCAACTGGGTGAGAGTTACATTGAGAGTAGCGTTCGTCCATCGGTTTTCTTCAATCCATTCTTCATTTGGTTTCTGTATAAGAAAAGTAGATACCAAATATTTACTTCTATTTTAATAAGTTGCTCCCTGCAGAATGCCTGTCACACCATAGTTCTTGATTTCTCACCAAAACGAAACAATACAATTAGAATAGTAATTTAAAGTTTTCTAAACTGTTGCTTTGGTAAACAACAACAACAAAGAAAGAAAACTATGGGCATTAGCCTCATAATCAAGGCTTATCACTCTTCTTGAAATACTTAGTGTCATGGAGATAGCAATTGCTAACCAAAAAAGCAGTTGTGTTTACCATTTCCTTTATAGTGTCTAAGGGTAAAATATTGCTTTAAGAGCTGAAATTCCAATTTTGGGGTGCATTTTTAAAAAGACTAGCGTATTTTGTGATTTCAGACCATTTTATAAAATTGCATTGTCTTAATCGAGTTCAAAGATGTGTGTTTCCTCGTGAATTCCTTCCAGATGTTGTCTTACAACCCGTTCTTTTTAAAGTGTGAAATAGAAAACTTGGCAGTAGTTCTTACTGCTAAGCAAAATATAATCATTGCAGATTGGGAACACCTTATCAAACTTGCAGTTACTTCTCTGTATGAAATCTGGGTTGGAAAGAATACTAACTCGGGCTTTGTGTTGTGTTGTGTGTGATTTTTACAATGTAGCAGTGAGACTTAAGGTATTTTCACTAGAGAAAACATCTACCAATCAGAGAAAGAATTAGGACAGATTACTAATTGACATATGGGTATGAACCAGTTTGTGATCTAGATAGCTTCCCCCACCCCCTGTTAGAGAGAATGATCTGTGGTTTTATTTATTGCTATTTTGTTAATCGTCTGGTATACTCTTTTGAGTCAAATGGTTTGATTCAATGTTCAAAATGCAGGAGAGAGGACAGAGGAAGTTAGATTGTTACACTTCACTCTGCTTGCTAATTAAAGGTACAGTTGGGAGGAAAGTAGAAAGGGAACGTAGCTCTGGGTAATGGGAAACGGCCTCTGGTCCTGGGCAAGTAAACTTGGGACTCTTAAAGTCATGCATTGTATGGTGTGTTTTAAAGGCGAGCAGTGACTGGGTTTAATCTAACGAGTCATTTCAAAACAAACCCCAAATGCAAAGACTTAAAACTTTCCCAGGTGCTTGTGGAGTTGGCATTTTGGTCCCTTGAAAGACAGAAAACAAAAGCTTCCCCTCATTTCTGTTCTGCATGGGGTGAGGAGAGGAGATGTGTGGAGGAGGGGGGGGAGAAGGGGGGCTGAAGGAAGTAATTTTAATTTCCTCACGAGTATTTCTCTCTATAATTTTTCGTGAAGTGATCATTCAGCAAAGCATCACGTTGTGACTTTGCATTAAAAGCGTATCAAGTGAGTTCTCTCGTTTCTTACTAGGCAAAAAAGCTCCTCCTCATTTCTCCCCTTCCTTCTGCGGTGATTAGTAAGGCAGGCCACCATTGCTCAGCCACACCTCGAGACTCGGTTGGCGTGGATTGCAGAGGCCACAACGAATACGCTTGTAGCTCTTTCCTAGCAGATTTTCAAACATGCTGAACGCAAATTAGCCCAAGTGAGGTCCTTCAGTAGGTTCCTATTATTGAACTGCCTGCTAGTGATTGAGGTACACGGTCCACCCAAGCTCTCTGGGCTCTGCCGCTGCTCTCTCTTTCCCTTAAAAGTCAAGTGCTGTGTCAGGCAACACACAGAGCCCTTCTTTGCTGCTAGGTTGCCCTATCCCTGGGGCTCTTTCCCAGTGGCCTCTTCTCAAGTTCTGGGTAGCTGATGCGTTTTTTCCCTGAGACCTAGTCAGTCCTCCTGGAGGATGGTGGGATGTATTTACTGGGCTTGCCCCGAGGATATGAAGTTAGCGTTTCTTAATCTTGTGAAGATAGCTGGCTTCATACCGAGATGGCGGCTGGAAATGAACCTGTTCTGATGTCTAGGCATAGAGTTGGGTCAATCTACACCTTAGCAGTATAGGGGTGCTCTCTGACCCTTCTGATTTAGAAAAGCGTTGCCAGGCAGGGAACCGTTTGGGAAACCATGGGTGTGGAACAGGGATGCAGACGTCCCTGCAGGCAGTGACACTCTCAAAGGTGTGAGGGAAGGGACTGGGAATAGCGAAGGATTGGCTTTGGTGGGGTTGCAGGGAGCTAGTGCTGGGGGACGTGGGAAACTGGGGAGTGTCCTGGGCTCCGACTTTATCTGAATCTCCCCTCACTTCTTTGTTGGGGGCGCTTCTGGAGAACCTGCTAGCAGGGTTGTAGTGCCAAGGAGACACACCCTCTGCTCCACTCCCATCCAGAGAATCTGGCTGTTAATGACCAGCAAGCGATTTATTATAGATTTCAGACCTGGTCCCCTGGGGGAGGGACTTCAGCGTTGGTGTGAGGCCTTTTTATATTGTTGTATTTTTCTTTTTTCTCACGTGTTGTGTGCCTTCCCAGCCCCACCTCATAACACACATGATTTAGCTATTTTACATCATTCTTTATCCAGAGCCCTGAAACTGAACATAGAACCATATATTAGATAGAGGTTAGACGAGGTGGCGACTGTTTATTTAAGGTGATAAAATGGTCCATCAGCAGTAATCTCCATCGATATGTGCCACCAGGAGATGAAGGATGAGGGGACAAGCCACAATTAATTGCCCTATAGTTTTGTAGGAGAGAGTGGAGCCAGCCCAGACCTGCTTCGATCTCCTCTCTCTGCCCCTATTCATCATCTCTGCCTTGTATATGGCGGCCTCGCAGGGGCAGAGGGCGTCCAGGTTTATCTCTGTGCAATATTCTCTCGCCCTCACACCCTGGCGTTCTCATTTAATTTATTAATACAGTCACCAGGAGACAAATAAAAATCCACATTTTTTCCCTCCCTCTCCCTCTTTTCCTCCCTCTTTGTCTCTTTCATTGGTCCCTGAGCCAAGTCAGCAGGCTAGGCTGAGAAAGCCCTGCTTTTCCGCGTGTTGCTGGCGGCCAGAATCCCCAGTGCATCCCTGTGAGCTGGGCCACCACAAAAGGTCCTTCTTCCTGGTAGCTGCCATGTTTCGGGTCTGCCTAGACTTGCTTTGGAGTTGGTGAAGATGGTTGAGGCTAGGCGATTCCCTATTCTGGGTAGACGGGCCTGGTGGGTGTCCATTGCGGCTGGGTCCTCAGAATACATAGGCAGGTCTTCGTGGCTAAAAGCTGAGGGAGACCTTTAAACCGAATCCTTCGGAGGCGAAGGCATCCAGTCTGCAGAGCATCACTCTTTGTCCACACAGGTCCTGCACACGGAAAGGCAGGACGTGATGGAGCCCTGGAGAGTAACTCAGAGTGAGGCTCCTGGCCGGCATGCCCGGGCTGCCCTAGGACCCTCAACACACTTTGTCTTCCCCTGGGGGCTTTGAACTCCGGTTGCCAGAAGGTGGCACTCCCGGGACCGATCAATGCGTCCCGGCCCCTCAGGGCTTGGCCTACGGGACCGAGGTCTGCGACCCCGACTGCCGCTGCCCAGAAGGATTTACAGCCAAAGCGACACCGGCTCAGCGGGCTCCCAAGTTACTCTGCGGTTTCCTTAACAGAAGGCTGTGAGAGCAGGAGGGACTTTGCACAGCAAAAGAGGAGGCGATCCCAGGCAAAGCTCGGTAGACAGAGTCCTACCGACACCCACACTTGCTTTTCAGTTCTTCAGCAGACAGCAAAAACCCTGAAGGGCTTTATGTTTCACCTTTCCCAGAATGAAAAGAGAAATGTTAGGAAATCCTTGCGTGGCCTGTTTTGCTCCTTTGCTCCGAGTATAGGGTTCATTTAAATAGGGTGAAAATAGTGCCTGCACTTGAAAGCATTCCCAGTGTAGGAAGGAGATGGAATGGGAGTGAAGGATCTCTCTCCACCCAGAAGGCCTGCTTTGGCAAGCTGGTAGCCCACAGCCTTCCTCATGGACCCTGGGCAGATGTGCTCAAGAGAGACCTAGATCGCCATAATTCTGTACCCTAAAGTGACATTCACATCATCTTGTGAATAATAACTGTAAACTTGTGCCGAAACCCCTGGTTTTAAAGGCTGGAATGCGGTGTGGGGAGCAGTCTGAGGATCTAGCTGGCTTCTCCTTCAAACCTTTTTATGTGGGTGTTTGTGGCTCACCGGCTAGAAAGCACTGTTTGCCAACTTGTGACTATTTGTCAATCCTGAGTAAAAAGTTTCTTGTTCAAAACTTCCCCAGGCTCCCCTGGGACTCTGAGACAGGTTAGAAACAAATATCTTCAGTCCGAGGGATTTTGTGTGGTAGAAATGTTGGAGATTTTACATAACTTTATTTTGACGGCAATTGGTCAACTCTTCTGGGAGGAATATTTTTACATTTTTTATTAAGGCTCATATTAAGTGAACTAATTAGCATGGACTGGGCTTGGCTACCTTTCCGTGAATTTAGGATTTAGTCTTCTAGATTTGGGGGAGCCTCAGTTCTTCAGAACTCTACAAAGTGCTACTTTGGAAGTATGCTGTAGAGAAAAACAAGACCCAACCATGGAAGCGGGAGTTAGACAAGCATTAGCTGTCATTCACTCCAAATATTATTGACGTGCGCTTCTTTTCCGCGGGGCAGTGGCTGCAGTTAATTGCTTCTAATCTGTTTTATCCACGTAGTGATGTGACGCTGCACAGATAGAACTGGGAAGCTGATAGGATTTTTGGCACGGGCTCTTAGGTTGTGCGTAGTACGTGGTTTTTTTTTTCCTTCTCACTCTTTACTTACTTGAATGAACCAGAAAAGAATAATCAGTTAAGCATTCCCTGAGGTGATTTATATTTATTTTCATGGGCACATTGCCTTTTTTTATTGTCATTTTAAAAAACTATTTTTTGTTCAGGTGGTGAAAGGTCATTTTAATGCATCTGCAATGTCAGACACATTAAAAATTATGGATAGTGGCTATGTATTTCCCTATTGTTATACTTAGCTTCCTCAAGTCCAAGAGAGAGCCTTCCCTATAACTCCGTAACTCAGTCATGCTGGAGTTCTTCTCGTGGCCCCCAAATGGTTACATCAGTAAACTCTTTCAGTTCTATTGATTGAGTTGTGAGTTGGTGTATAAAATTCTCCTGGCTTTCATTAGTCTTCCTGAATCTCTGCTTTTGAAGCCTTCTGGGCTCAGGCAGACTGAGATGGGAATCTTTGCACTGTCTCTTTCCAGTTTCTTGGCTCTTGGTCCTGTTCCAATGCGCCCCGAAATGTCTTTTGCTTCCTCTGCAAAATAGGAATTGGAGTACATAGAGTAGCAGTTTGCTGCAAGGCAAACGCAAGACACACAGAAGGCCTTCAGGGATAACAGTTACTGTCATTTTGTTTCTACACTATCTTGATTTTGTTTGTTGTTGTTCACAAGTACCAGTATGAGAGGCTGAATGAAATATTTGTTTCTGAATTGTTGACGTGTGAATGAGTGTCAGTATCCTCTCATCTAGACCTTAGGGTCAAAGTCTTGAAGAGTTCTCACATTAGCCTGTGTTGCTGCCAAGGGTGGGTACCTTTGTGTTAAGGAAGGCATACCTGCAGAAACAGGATGTTGCTTCTCATAGAAAGCTTGGGGATAGCTGCTAAGAAGTCACAACCAGCAGATCTCCTCACTCCTACAGTGGCAGGACACAGTTGACTGGAACCACCTCCAGTGAGATATGGGATGTTCATGTAGTCAACCATTCTTATCAAGCAATCAGCATGACAAGGGTTCTTGCTCCATTCTGGGTTGTGGAGGAAGGTTCCGTGTGGAAAATTCTTTACTGATTTGCGTTGTCACGAATTTCTGGGATGGTTCTGCAGTTTCAGCGCAGACAGCATATTCGGAGTATCTGTGAAGGCTAGCTGCCATGGAGGCAGGGAGCAGGTGCCAAGAAGCCCCAAGGGCAATTCAGGTACACTGATACTGGTTCTTACCATCTCCATCAGTGCAGCAGCACCAGGTTCCAGGGGCAGTGCCACATGGCTCAGCTGCGGGAGTATCTGCGGGTCCCCAGGGAGGCTGAACTCAGGAGGCAGAGTTGCA
Source organism: Chionomys nivalis (assembly GCF_950005125.1). NCBI lineage: Eukaryota > Metazoa > Chordata > Mammalia > Rodentia > Cricetidae > Chionomys > Chionomys nivalis. Next base: position 30,766,726 of record NC_080099.1, on the reverse strand, counting down.
CAGGCGGGAGTCCTCTGAGCAGGCTAGCTGCACCAGGGAGTAGACACAGCGGCTCCGCCAGGCCCATTAATAACCCTTAGGCTCTGCGATTCCGACAGCACAGTCGCTGAAAGCCTAGCTTCTCCTGTCCGCCTGGCCCTTTCCACCCAGTTCGAATCAAACAACATTGGGTGTTCTGGAGAGGCGTGCCTGGAGGTTAGGAATCCCCGTGAGTGCGAGCTGTCTTCCCTGAAGTAAGTTAGGAACAGCTTCCGCAACAGCGTCACTAAATGAGACAGTCTTATTTAACCTGGGCTCAACCTTCTAGGCTGCTCATCGAATCATTACCCCGATCATTAAAGACTCTTTACCTTGATCCTTAAATTTCTTATCTGGTTTGGCCTCTGGGAAGAACTTGCATGTACACTCACTACCGACACCCCCACTGTCTCCTAGTTCCCACTTATCCTAGAAGACTGGAGTCCCTGGGGTGGGCGCTGGACAGAGACTAGGAGCGCAGCTCCTAGAGGGCGGGGACTGGGGCTTGCGCTCTGGCGACAGAGTTAGAGCTGTGGAGTCCAGCGTTTGTACCTGTCACTCCCGCTTTGATAGCCCAAGAGCAGAACCAAATACTCAGGCGACTATCTGAGATAACCGGTTGGACAAGAAGCAGACTTCTGGAGGATGCAAGGATAAGCAAACCCTGAAACGCTGGGGGAGGGCGAAGGCATAGGACCCGGTGAGGGTTAGAGAAGAGAAGCTTAAATGCCGGCAACTTGGACCGGAAGCAAAAGGTGCAAGCGTTAGGAGCCTGGAAAGCACACCTGGCTATGCAAACTCAACACTGAAGCCTTGAGTTGATCCCAGCGGGCTTGTTTGAGTTGCAGGTTCCCAGGGTGTGGTGCGAGTTCCTTTCTGACAACCTATGGCCTTGGCGCCCTTCTCTGGTGTCTCCTCAACAGGTGGTTTGCCTTCTGCAGTTAGGGAGTTTGCCCGAAGATCGTCTCCCACCCCCCTCACCCACCCGCGAAAAAAGAGACCGGGTTAACACGCTCCTTTCTCTCCTTCCCTGGTGTCTCCCACAGGTTGCGACATGTGTGCGGACAACCGCAACGGGGAGTGCCCCATGCACGGGCCATTGCACTCGCTCCGCCGGCTTGTGGGCACCAGCAGCGCTGCGGCCGCTGCACCCCCGCCGGAGCTGCCTGAGTGGTTGCGGGACCTGCCCCGGGAGGTGTGCCTGTGCACCAGCACTGTGCCCGGCCTGGCGTATGGCATCTGTGCTGCGCAGAGGATCCAGCAGGGCACCTGGATTGGGCCCTTCCAGGGCGTGCTCCTGCCCCCGGAGAAAGTGCAGACCGGCGCCGTGAGGAACACGCAGCACCTCTGGGAGGTAAGCTGCCCTAGCTGAACACCTTGCCCTGAAGCCTGGGCCCTGGGCAGAAGCCCAAACCCCACCCTCAGCCCTTACTGACGTTTAGGGGACTGAGTTCCCCTCTTCTTTGAAGGGCTGACTTCTGAAGTTCTGGCAGTGAGGGGCCTGCGGTTTACAGAAAGGAGCCACCTTAACCTGCTTGTGTTCAAACTGGGAAGGATTAGCCCCTAGGCCTGTCAATCTTGAAGAAAAGACAAAACAGCCTAGGAGGAGGTAGAGTTACAATTAGAGCTAGGTGACCTTAAAGCCAGGTTTCCAGCTCATTTCTGTGCCTGGAGCCACAGAAGCAGAGAGGGGACAGTCGGGGTAATTTCTCAGATGAAAACAAGCTTGCAGTGTTAAGGAAAAGTGCTTGCTTGCTTAATAAGAAGGAACCCGTGGTCCTCGATGCTACTTAACTGGAAAGATGGTGAACACCTGTAACCCTAGCACAGGGGAGGTGGGGGTAAGAAAGTCAGAAGTTCAAGGCCACCCTAATTTACATAGCAAATTTGGGGCCAGTTCTGGGTCATCTAAAACATTCTTTTCTCTTTTTTTTTGGGGGGGGGGATAAAAATGCTGACTGTGAGAGACCAAAATATGTTCTAGAACTTTGAAAGTCTCCAAACCCCTTCATGAGTTATATTGTAAATCAAAACTTAAAAATTTGGTTTCCCTTCTGGCAAAGTGAAACTATACAACTTTCAATGAGGTAGATAATCAAAACATGAGAAAACAGCATTTTGTTATAAAGTAATCTGGACTATTATTTAAAAACACCATATCTGAAAAATTCTGACCAGAGCTTCCTGCTTGATCACTGAGGTCCACTCCTGAAAGATAGAGGATTATAATCAGATAATCCTTTGGCTGATTTTAGCTACTCCGCTCATGGAAAACCAGTTTTGAAAGACTAACTACTAGAGGCCATAATTGTAGATGCTGTAAATCTGCAGCCTGGTCAACTAATGAAGGAAGAGTCATCAGAAAGAGTTAGCTGGGTGGTGGTGGCGCACACCTTTAATCCCAGCACTCCAGAGGCAGAGGCAGGTGGATCTCTGTGAGTTCAAAGCCAGCCTGGTCTACAACAGCAAGTTCCAGGATAGATGAGGTTGTTACACAGAGAAACCCTGTCTCAAAGCAAGCAAACGAAAAAATAAGGAAGGAAAAGTAAAGAAGTCAGAGTCTTAATTGCCAGGGCCTATTGTACAAGAGGACTCTAGGACTTCAGTATCGGGCTATTTCAGCGACAGCATGCTTTCTGGTTACACGTGGCTCAATGACTTGTCAATGTGATCATTTTTGTGGTGAACTGTCCCAACTCACTACATAAAACTTAATAATCCACTTCCATGTCTACTGAGATCCCTTTGACCAGCTTTGTGTTAGGGACTGGAGAGAGTGTTGTAACAGTTACTGTCCAGAAGCCTCATGTGACTACTGGTGTCAGAGCTGAGGCCTGTGTTTGCAAAGTCTCCTTGATGAAGGAAGATGTCCCCTGGAGGTGAGGACAGGGGAACCCAAGGACTGTCCGCTCTGTACTTATCCACAGAGTCCTGGATCTGGGCTTCCAGTGTCCTGATCACTCTTAAACAGTTGGAAAGCAGTTGAACATTTCTGTCTTTCTGGATGGAGTCCCTGAGCGAGGGGGGTTCAGGGGTGGACATATTTATGTCACCAAATGAGGCTTTTCTTAAGAAAACCAAAACCAACAGTAAACATTCAAAAATTTAATGTCCAGAACAGGCAGGAGGAAGTCAGTGGTCTGGGATGAAACTACATGGAAGCAAAAGTTCCAGCCATTGCCTACCAGAATGGCCAAGTAGAACACAATGAGAACACCTGGCTTTAACACCCTTCTGCGTCGCTTTCCTTCTTTTTTTTTTTTTTTCTCAATAATTCAGTTGTAATCTCTGGTGTTTCACGTTTAGAAAGTCTGTCCATGCACTCTTCATGCTGCAGTGGTGTCATTAAAGACTCTAATATCACATTGTTAAATGTCTGCCGATGCTTCCCAGGGAAACCCGCAAAGCGGTGGTTTGTGGTACAATACAGATTTGTTCTATCTGAAAATGTAAAACCGAACTGATCCCGCCCTCTGAGGCTTGTCTATTTTTAGACTTTGGAGAACAAAGCCATAAATGTGAAAAAAAATTCCCATAGTTCATTTTTTTTTCCTAGAAGGCTTTGAGTGATTGGGCTGTTGGCCTGAAGCCACTACACAGACAGACTTCAGCAATACATATTAACGTGGAAAGCCATGAAACTTCTTTGTTACACTTTTGATTAGTACATGATGAAATAATTCTGTCATAATAATAAGACTGTTTCCTTTTCTTGATACTTCCATGGATTTAAAGTGAGTTTCGCCTCTTGTTTGGGGTATGTGAGTTGCGTGTATTAGGAAGATGTATAAAGTTAAGTTCTTGGTGTTAACTGACCTACTAGGTTTGTGCTTGAATGATCTATAGGCTCCCACTCCTAGTTCAGAACATAATTAATCTATTTTATCATCCCTCTCTAATAATAATTAGGATGATGCTCATTTAGGGGGGCTGAAGGGATATTGAAATTTCAACCATGTAAAATGTTTCTTGAGAGATGGTAAAAATTTGTTCCTGACTGGGGTGGTTTAGTGGCAGTGACTATTTGTAGTGAGAGGACCCTTTTTAAAATAGGGCCTAGACTTTCATTGGTATAATTACTTTTAAGATATGAAGTATGAGTGGCTGGGAATGTAGCTAAGTTGTCAGAGTGCTTGCCTCATGTGTGTGATTTCCTGAGTTTGAACCTCAGTACTGTATAAAATTAGGCCATTTTGTGGGAGGTGGAGAGGGATCAGGCATTCAAAGTCAGCCTCAGCTACAAAGGAAGTTTGAAGACAGACGAGGCTTTTGAGACCCTGTCTTACCAAAATAAAATATTAAAAAAATGAATAAATTATGATTTAAAAATTTAAGCATCATGATTAATGAGACATTTGAATCAAGTCATTTTTAATAATAGGCAAGTATAAATATTGAATTGCCTTTTAAATTTTAGACTTTAAGTTTCCATTCTATCCTGAAAAAGTCGAATCATTGTTTATTTCCGGTAGTGTCCATGACTGGACTACACCACAGATCTTCACAGGAAAGGCTTCACAGTGGTTTTAATGACTCACAAAATAATTATTCACGTAAATATTATCTTAGACATTTTCTAAGATACAAATTCTACAGCAGAATTTCAAGAAAGTAAATCATGACTCTTCATTTTAAAAATCAACCATAAACATTCTTCTTCTTAGTCTTTTTTCTCTTAGTATTTTTTGAAGAAATGTCTTCATACCTAGCGTTCAATTCTCAGTTCCTGATAGATCTCACCAGGGTAGCTTATCTTTATTTCAGTACAGTAAATGGATGGCTAATTTCCCCTACTCCTCTTTCTGAGTGGATGGTGGATTTTTGTTTCAGTTTACAGTTCACTGTGTGATTGGCTCTGTCTCAGCAGTTGTGCACAGGAAGGGTTAGGAGAGAAGCAAACAGATTCACAAGTAGGTACTCCTTTAGATTACTCATTAAAAGCTTCATTTTATTCGTAGGAGAACTTTTAAATGTTTGCTGCACATTGTGCCATGGAGAATTTGTTTGTAAGCATGCCGTCATGTTTTAGGTTAGCGTTTTCATTGTATATAATCCCAGCGATGCAGAATACAGCAACTTAAAGGAGTTAGACACCATCTTACGCTACCGTTCTGCGTAATTTGAATCTTCAGGTATTTATGAGGAGAGCTTGTCTTTTCTTCAATTCTCCCCGTATCCAGTGATCTAAGGTTATTATTTTTTTCCAGTTGAAAGAGATTAGCAAGTTAAAGCCAAATCTAAAGGACAAAATCCAAATTACTTTTTTTCTGTTTGGCCAGTTACTTTTGGGATTAGAATTTTAATGTGTTTTAAAAAGTGACCAGTTTAGATAATTGAAAACAAAACCATTAAAGAAAACACTAAGTGGCCTTACAGCTACATGCATTTATTCTAACAAGATGTGGACACAGGCTTTAGTTCTATTTAGATGTATTGGGCAGAATCATTCAGAGAGAGCAGACTCTCCACAGTTATGTCTCATAGATGGGAGTGAGATAACTTTATCCTAATGTGTTCTCTGATGAGGAAGTGAAAAGGCACATTTGATTCCAACATTTATGAAAACATCATCTTGGTTATTAATGTGCTCTTTTTTTCCCCTTGAGAGAAATCAGTCTAGTTGTATATGGTTTCCTCTTTCTGCTTAACATCAGAATTTAATATGACTAGACCTGAGGAATGCACACAGTGTATACTTAATATTCTGTTGGAATAAAATACCAAAGTTTGAAATAAAGTCACAATCTAAGATAAGCTAGAATTACATCTTTCAACTCATGGTGTAACTTGACAAGAAATTTTAACAACAATGACAAAATAAAGTTGTACCCATTTTCACCGTAATTTTCCCCCCTGTTAATTGAGATAACGTAGTGGCTTGTTAGGATTACAGTCAAGGTTCTAGAGTGGAATTTAATTTTATACAACCTGTCTTCCCTTTCGCTTGAATAAGCCTGAGTGTGTCATTTTCATTCACACTCTGTTTAAAGATTAGCTGTTTTTCTTCAGAAAAATCAAGGAGGATAGCATAATATGGGATTTTTTTGTGGTTTGACTTTGTGCCATAATATTTTAGATATAATAAGAGTTCTGCTTAAAGTAAATGGTCTAATTTTTAGCATTACCATTCTTGCATCAAAATATATTAATGAAATCAGTGTTAAATATATATTTCATGCTGCTAAATGTTTATATGTCAAAACCATCATAGGCAATTGGTACCAGAAGGAAATGGATTGATTTCATTTTTTTGACTGTGCTGTGTAATTTTTTTATTAATGATTCTATTATATATATACATGCACACATAGATATATATTTGGGTGTGAAAAAATCATTTGAATCAATACTTTTATATTAAGTTAAAATCACTTAAAATTGTTTAGGGATAATATTGTAACTGTAAATGCCATATTTTGTTTTATACACTCTGGCTCATATTGGGCTTTTCACAAGACAGGGAAAAGACAGGTTCTATAAATTTTGTGACTGTCACGTTACAATGAAGTAAAAATCATATTTCAGCCATTTGTCACTTAGTATACGACTCCAGCTATCAATGTAGTTATAAATAAGTCATTTTCACAAAACTCCAGTCATTTCTTCATTAAAAGTGAGCTACTGCTATGTCCTTGCTATGTTTTCAGGCAGGCACCCTAACAGCTGGCGGGCATCCCTGCCTTTGCCTCATTTGATTTGAAGATGTCGTTTATAGGGGGTGCCCGTTTGATAGAGTGAGAGAGGTTTGTAGTTTTACATAAACTGTAAAACCATCTGCTGCCTTCTGGAATGGTTTCCAGCATTGTGTTAAAAATCAAAGATGTAAGGCTTCACATTGGCTCTGACAGGGTCTCTTTTAAGTCCTTTTGGCTTAGGTCTCATAGTCTCCTTGGTTTTCCAAATCCCTAAAAGATTTAGCTTGAAAAACAAAACTTTAAAAACCTATTTGGAAATCCTTGCATGGGTGAGGTTTCATCTAAGCATAAACTTGACACGGTGTATGCGGCAGGAGTAAATGCCTTATAAAGTTGATGTATTCTGTGCGTGCAGGACTGTTTTTCTCATTTTATTTATTATCTGGAAGTTGACTTTTTTTTTTTTATTGAGAGCATTTTGTCCATGGGAAGAAAATGAATCGCAAGTATTTCTTGCTTCAAAATGGCATTATCTTCTTCTGTCACTGTTATTTTTTATTCCTGTGCCCTAGTAGCAGAATGTAGGAAGCAAAGTGGGAATCTTAGAGGTTGCGCTGAAGATGCAATCTCTTCCCCGTCATGCATCAGGCCAGCAGTGGTCCTCAGAGACTGACGGAGGGTGCCGGCTCATTCCCCCGTGCAAATTACAGCAATTTTTAGTGTTTGTGAGAAAGCTATGTTTCACCTTAGATTCACAGAGAGCTGTAGTGTAGTTTTATGGGTTAAACTCGTTCGATCGAGTGGGAAAACCTGCACCTTGTTTAGCTCCTGCAGCAGTAGGGGGGTCTTCTTTTCTGCAGGGATGGCTGTGAGACATTGGTGGTGTACAGATGTTCTGAAGGCAGCTGTATATAAAATCGGAGCCTGCCTCTCTTTTGCTTTCTTTCTGTTTCAGAACCATATATGCTCCAAGATTTCATGAGTTCAGACATTCCTTGTGTATTTACACAAGAAACATAGACTCTGGTGTAAGTATCAGCATAAAAGTCGGTGAAGCCAGGGACCGGCATCTTTTTTTCCCCCCGTGAGCGTTTACCACCTCACTCAGATAAGTTACAGAATTCCATTATCCAAATTGTTACACATGTGTGACAGAGGTTGACCTTTTGTCATGTCAGTCCTCTTTGTGTAGGCCCCAGGCTCCAGCCTAATGGCTCAAACCCTGATTTACTCACTGTAATAAGGGCAGGAGGTCGAGCTTGTCGGCTGCCTGTTCGTCCTCTTCCTGGAGCCTGGCTGAAGGCTGTTAACACAAAGCTTTTCAAAGTGAATTTACAAGCGGCAGCCTTGACAGAGGCCAATCAGTGCACCATAAATGTCAGGTTAGTGAGACTGAGCAGTAAGTAAGGCACTGACAGTACACTATTGGCCGGAATCAATTGGCCAAGGATTAACCAAGACGAGTAATCTATGCGCGGAGGGCTTAGGGGGCCAAGTGTGCAGCCTGGATTTCCAGGTGGGCTCGGGAGATCCACCTGTTAGTGCACGAGTGAGGATCGGGACAGCGTATGTTTGCTTTCGCACAGCCAGCAGCGTCCACGCCGGTGTGATTCACAGTTTGGGAGATTAGCACGACGGTGGAGCCCACAGACTCCGAGACTTGGTGGTTAAAAAAAACTGGGCCAGCATTAGGCGAAAAGGAGAGATAAACTGTTATGATATGGGCTGTCAGGGCTGGGGGATGTTCCCACTGTGTTACAGTTCATACATTACAAGGTCAGTTATTTTTTTTTTCCAGATTCCAAAACTGTAATGGTTTACATAAATGCACAGACATGAACACGTGTCTGCTCCTTTGCTCCTCACGAAGCTCCGGAGCATGGAACTTTGGTGGAAGTCACTAATGAGTGATCACGGCTTGAGGGTCTGAATATCCATGAGATGTGGTTTCCCTACCAGACGGAATGTTTTTATCATTTTGTGTAATGACAGCCTAGACAACAATTCATTGAGCTCTGAAGGCATCGGCATTAAAATGGAGGAATCCATTAAAATGCCCTATGCAAGGATTTATAAATTAGGCAATTTCCTTGATTATTGCAATCATTTACAACATTGATTGTTCCAGTGTGGTATAGACAGATTTTAGCAATGATCATTGACAGCAAGCGCATTGTCTGATATCTATAGTTACTGATCACTAAAATAGGTCACTAAGCCCCCACCCCGCGGTTCCTGCTCTCAAGGTCAGGCAGCCTTGCTAGGAAGCTTCAATTACCTCCAGAAGAGACCCACCTAGGCTCTGAGAGAGGAAGGGCAGGTTGTTTTCAAGGTTACAGAGTTGTTTATTAGTTATTTTGAAGACACCAACACAGCATGTGGTTTAGCCTAGATGGACACTCAGTCATCCTACCTCAGTCTCCTGGCCTCATTGCGTTATTCTAAGGTTTTACTCTGCTTTGGAGAGGGCGTTGACCGCACCCTCAGGAATCCGATCAGCAGCGTACACCTTTGATAGGATGCCCGTTTCAAAGGGAGTAAGTTTTGCAAATTGCAGCTGTGAAGTGTTTGTTTAACTCCAGATCTGGACGTCAATAACAGGTTTTATTTGCTGGTCCTCAGACTTCTAATTATCCAACAGATATATCGTAGAGTCCCTGGGTTTTAGGTCAATTAGTTCTGGAAGGCATAATAAAGATGCTACTACAAAGTGTGAACTGCTCAACAGGCAGTGGGTTCTTCTATACGAGAGCGCGCACGAGTTCGCTGGTACTTAATCACTAACCACAAACCACAAGTTGCTTTTATTCCTGAAGTATCAGTGATGGGCAAGCCAAATGTGTCTGCAGGGCTTCATCCAATGAAAGCGAGCTGTGTGGTTTCTGCTTAGTACGAAATAACTGACTTTAGGACATTTGCTTTTAATCATCATTTTTCTCGTTTGAAACATTAAAACAAACCGAGGCTTGTGAAATAATAACTTTTGAAAAAAATGTCTGACACTGCTGGACATACCAAAGGAGGGGGGGCTTGATTTTTGTCCTGATTGGGAATGTGTAAGATTTTTATGTCAAAGTAGTTTTCTGTTTTAAAAGGAGCAATGTTGCATTTCAAGAAGTTGGGGAAATTGGTGGCATTTTCCGTTCATTTGGCTATCGTTGCCGGCTAAGTCAGAAGTTCGTTTTCATTTCAATCAGCTGGAAAACTCTCTGCTTAGAACCGGGAAGAGGGCAGCATGTTCACTGTTGGGCCTTGGCTTTATCTCCTTATTTTCATTTATATAAAATTTCCCCCAATAACATTTCTGGTTTCTGTCTAGTATTAAAAAAGCAATGTGACCTGCCCTGTCTCAAATGAACTGTGAATGAGGCGCTCAGTATTTTAAATGATTCTCCCAGGGCCCCTGTACTATTATTTAATAAACCATAATCTACAGTATGCGGTTGTGAAATCATGTCATGGGATTTAAGCTCATTTTATTAAAATGAACAGTGTTTTTCACTCTGTGATAATTTTAAATTAAAGTGGCCTCCAATAATGAAGTCTCGTCTTTAGAAAGACTCAGTGTAATCTAATGCAGTAGAAACTACTTAAGTGCTTCTTAATTGGAATCAAAGTAAATGCAATCAGGCACGTTTTCAGCATCTTGTAAAGCACCAAAAGCTTGTTAGCCTACTTGGGCACAGTAATATTTATTGCAAGGAACAGCGCTAAGTCCTCTGTCTATTCACAAAGACAACAGAATAGGAGGCAGCCCCTACGCCCTGTAGATTTTAAGGGAGAATATAGTTCTTTTAGAACCTGTGATGTAAAATATATACAAACAGAAAGCAACCTAACCACAACCACGCTACTAAGGGAAGCATTGAATTTCAGCTCCTTGTTATATAATGCTTCACTCCAATGATTTACAAAATGGAAAGTCCATTGTTAAGTTTTAAGACAGTATAAATGGATTTTTGTATTAAAAGTAATTAATGCACACATAAGAATTCAAATGATATAAAGCTACAAACAGCACCGATGGCTTTCAGAATGGCCAGCAAGGGAGGGCTGAGGATGAGAATAGACATTTATTCTACGGAGATACTGCTTTGGAAAAGGATGTTCGTACGATATCTTTGATACCCCAAACAACATTTTTATAGCAACATACAGTGGGACTGTTTCTCCAGGCTCTACAGCAAGTGCTTAAATTTGGTTCACAGTGAGCGGGTTTGGATTCTGAGTCTGATCTCATGCACCCATCCCTGTACCTGGTGAGAAATTTAGTTGACATTCAGCAGACCCTTTGGTATCACAGAAGCACTTCTGATCTTTAAATATGCTCTATAGCATGCATCTTTAATAAAACCAGAGGCCTTTTCAGGCCTCTGGGGAGACTGTTTCTCCCAGGAGGAGAGAAATCTATTTCCTGTACCTGGAAGAGTTAACAACAACCAAAAAAAGGAAAAGGTATTAGGAAGCTTTGAAATGCTTTTTTAAAATATGAAGAGCTGAATTTATATAGCTATGTGTTAGACCTGAGAGAAACTACTTAATCTCTCCCTGTGTGTTAATCAGAATAATAGCTTAGAGTGCTGTACAGATACGAGAAAATATGTGCAGCAATGCAGAATTTCTCCCACTTTCAGTTATATTTTAGTAGTAAATTTCACCTCTAGTACACTCTACATAGATAGAAAATAGTTTGGGCCTGGGCAAGGAAAAAGATCAAAGTATGGTACTTTTGAATAAAAATGTCTTTATGAAGCCATCACTATATACAGTGACTATCCTCCAATGAAATTTTCTAAAGAATTTGATTATTTATCTATGAAAACAGAAGATCATATACATGAGACCACAATATGCATCTTGGACTTAATTACTTACAACAAAATCAGGTTTAAATAATATTTTAATGCAATGTTCAAGCTTGCTCACAAGTAAAGTATTATGTACTAAAGAGATATACCACACAATGTAGATATTTTTTTAAATTACTAAATGGCCTTTTCTATTTTATTTCATATTTTTATTTTTAAATTTAATACATATTATACATATTTTGGTATATCATGGGATGTTTTGATACATGTATATATTTGTAATGCTCAAATCAAGGCAGTTTATGTCCTCCAACATTTATCATGGACTTCCAGTGAAAATGCTGAGTATGTTTCCAGTTGTTTTGGAGTCTATCATCCAGTACTATTACCTAAGCTATCCAGATGTGCAACAGAACACTAGAACCTATTTCTTCCACCTGTCTATAAGTTAGGGCATCATGGACATCTCTTTATCTCTCCTGCCAAAGGAAAATGAGCTCATGTTTAGAACTATGTTTATAGTGGAGGGTAATCAGGACACAGATATTGGGAACACATAGAACTCTGGTTCTAGACATCCATGGTTTCAGTAACTCAGTGTCCTCCCAGAAACAAGCCAGTTTGAATATGAAATACAGTGGGAATGGCTTAGTGACATCTGGCCAAATCACAAGGAAACACCAACATGCAAAGACCTCTTGACCATGGACCTCAGATCAGGGTCAGTTTATTAGGGTGGTTTGACACTGGTATTGAATTCTGAATACATCTCAATACCCAGCACACTCTTACTTGTCAATGAATATTAAATAACACCAGATCATCAACAAATATGTGTGCCACTCTATGTCAGTAAATGCGGGCCCATCAGCACATTGTACAGATCCCAACAGTGTTGACCATAGAAATCACAATAACTCCAAGTGACAATCTGCAGCTAGAAATTTTGAATAAAAACTACCAAATGCCAAAGCACATTATAAAGAGCAAGACGTTAAACTAAAATCAATATTTTTCTGATATATATGTATCTCATATCAATCAAGTCCCTCATAGTTCTTGGAGTATTTACTCTGATGGCAAACTAAGCAGACGATCAAAACAGGTCTCAGTTGGGCCAGCAAGATGTAAAACACTTGCTACCAAGCCTGACCAGGCCATCTGAATTCTACTCTTGGGACATACCTGGTAGAAGGAGAGAACCCACTCCTGGAAGTTTGACTCTGACCTCCATATGAGGGCCACAGCCCCCCACCCCAGAGTGTAATTTAAAAATAGCTTTACTAGTCCAGCCTGACTCAGAGCCCAGCTACTTGCAGCAGTATCTGAGTTCTGGGGCTTGGGAGTCTGCTCTGAATCTCAGATTACTGGCTAACCTTTGAAAAAACTATTAGCAAACCAATACCAAGAATAATAATCTAGCACACAGTTATTAGCCCAAGACTTAGGAAGCAGAGGTAGGAGAATTGTCACAAATTCAACTCCAGCCTGGTCTGGATAGTAAATCTTAGGCCAGTCAGATCTACACAGCAAGAGGTTATCTTACAAACACCAAAATAGGGTCTGGAGAGATAACTCAGTTCGCAGATGCTTGCCACACAAGGTCGGGGACCTCAGTTAGAGTCTCCAGCACCCACGTAAAAAGCCGGATTTGGTGTTGCATACCTCCAATCCCAGTGCTGAGGAGGTGGACAGGAGGATTTGGGGAGTGGGTAGGTTCTCACTGGCTGGCCAGACTACCCTAATCAGAGATCCCCAGGTCTGTCTGAAAAAAACAAAAACAAAAAAAGACACCAAGCTTCTGGAGACTGACACCTGAGTTTGACCTCTTGCCTTCACACACAAACACACACACACCAAAATAATAATAATAAAAAGGTGTGGAGCCAACTATGGTGACACACACCTGTAATTATAGCACTTCCTGAAGCAAAAAGATGTTTGAATTCAAGACTAACCTGGGCTGGATAGAAAGGCCCCTGCCTTTAAAACACTAAAAGGAACAATGTATACTACGTATAGTCTGCTGAACTGTACTTTTGACAGTTTGTTACCGTGGTAAGTTTTATGTTAAGTGCATTTAAAACCTTAAGCTTCCAGTGACTTCACAGACCCTCAGAAGTTCTCAGACTCCAGTCACTGGGGCAGTGGGTCTCAACCTTCCTCATGCTGGGACTCCTTAATACAGTTCCTGCAGTTTCGGTGACCCCTGAACCTAGAATTATCTTTGCCAATGCTTCATAACTGTAGTTTTGTCACTGTTATGAATCATAGTGTGTGTGACTGCTATGAAAGGCACACTTGACAGATTGAGAACCCCCGCCCTAGAGTCTAGTGGCTGGAAGAGTCTCCAGGAGCGGGGAGGCAAGCACCATTCCCTCTGAGGAACCAAAAGCCTCTGGCTCAGTAGCTCTGGATTAGGGGCAGGAATTTGCTTTTCAAATGGGTGCTGTAGTACTGTGATTAAAATCAAAATGCCAGGTTTGGCCTTCCTGTGCCCTGTGATTGTCACCTTTCTTTCTTGCTTTTTCCTTGTCTTTGGTACTCTCATTCTCTCTGGCCAGCCTTTTCTTTTTTCTTTTTTTCTTTCTTTCTTTTTTTTTTTTTTCTGCTTTAATCCCAGCCCTATCCTGGATGCATTCTAGCCCCGCCCTGCTTTATCCCTCCTGTACCCTGGCTATTCTGCTTCGGACAGTCTCATTCTCTCCCTTACCCCCCCCCCCCCATGTAGCAGGTAGGTGGAGAGACGGGAAAATGATAGGTGCAAAGATTACAGAATATCTACCTGAAGCCAAATTAACTCCCTTGGCTCACATCTTTTCTGTATTTTGGCTCTCTGCATGGCAGGGCTGTAAGGAAGCAGCCAGAATGGTGGGCATGGTTACACTGTGTCAACTGCAGAGTGTAATTACCTCCGAAGTAACCAAGGCGTGCTGCAGGAGGAGGTGCCCACGGGAAGGCTTTCTGTGTCTGCCGCCCTCCGGGCCTGATCTGTGTAGCGCGTGCAGGATGCCTGACACCCCTCAGCTCCCAGCCCATCCAGTTACACCATCTCTTCTACGTCTCCTGCCAGTTTCTTCTCTGCAGTCCTGTATCATATGGAGAGGCCATATGCTCCTTGCCGTTTGCAGTCTGTAAATTTCCTATATGCCAAATTTGTCTACTACTTGGCTGTTGTTTCCCTGTCTTCCTCCTTGGCTTCCGGTTGCTGCCCTGCCTTGCGGTGGTCTGAGTCCGTGGGCTGTTGTGACAGAGAGCTCACTGGCCCTCATGATTTTGTTCATTATGAAGGCTGCCCGACTCTGTCCCCACCCCTGCCTTTCTTATTTCCCTCTCCTCCCTTTCTTTGAGGCAGGGTCTCTCTATGTAGCCCTGGCTGACCTAGAACTCACTAGACAGACCAGGCTGGCCTTGCACCCAGAGATCCCTCTGACTATACCTCACAGTGGTGGTCTTAAAACCATGTTCCACCACACCTAGCCACTTATTCCACTTAAATCCTCTATCCTCAAAACCTTGTGAAACATTACCAGTTGTCCTGACATTGTTTCAAATTGAGTTTACAGACTGCCCCTGCCTTAGAGCTTCTCAATTGGGCATCTTTTCATATTTATTTTATAGTCCTTTCAGCCTATGAGTTCAAAATATTGGAGTCAATGTTTTGACTTTCTTTTTAAATAGATATTTGTAGCAGCAATAGCTAAGAGCACCTAGCACACAGTCCACTTAGTAACTACTTTTGATCTGAAAGCAGTACTGAGACTTAACATACCTAATCTAAAACCCTGTGCCAGGGCCTCTGCTAAGAGCCTCACAGGTGTTTACTTGTCGTGCTGGGGCTCAAACCGAAGGCCTTCTGCATGTCTATCAAGTTGTATACTACTAAATACATCCGCAGATCTCTGAGGGTTGCCTCAATTTATCCTCAGAACAACCCAATGAGTTAAGGAGTACTGAGTCATTTTTCAGATAATGAAATTTCCAGGCAAAGACTGAGAACTGAAGTGCCTTGCTGAGGGTTAGATGGACCAAAGGGATGAACTTTCCTTAGCCATAGTAGAGCCCTGGATATTTGCTTTTTGCTGCCTGCTCTGTGTTCATTGTCTGACTTAAACACCCATGAAGCTGTGGGGCCACAGTTTCTGCCACAGGCTTCACCATCTTACTGACTGTAATCTCTGGGTCTGGATGTGATCTCTTTCTTCTTGGTAGAAAACTGTATTGGTTCCTTAGACTCCATCCATTCCGAACTTCATGGAGAACTCTCACCCTCACAAGGCCCTTGGCATAGTTAATAAACTTTGTGTTCCAGAATAATAGTCTTCAGACTATATTCTCTGAAATCTTTTTTTTTTTTTTTGGATTTTCGAGACAGGGTTTCTCCGTAGCTTTTGGTTCCTGTCCTGGAACTAGCTCTTGTAGACCAGGCTGGCCTCGAACTCACAGAGATCTGCCTGCCTCTGCCTCCCGAGTGCTGGGATTAAAGGTGTGCGCCACCACCGCCCGGCTATTCTCTGAAATCTTGTGAAGTGGTGGACCATGAGTGGCTTCAGTAGGCAGTATATAGGGAAGAGCCTTATGGGGCTCACAGAGGAAGAAGAGGCAGCTTCCTACCAACACCATTTGGGAATGAGGGAGCATATGATCTGGAGGTCACATGTGGGAAATCCAGGGAGAACGGAGACTGGGAGGAAGAAGGCTTCTGGACAGGGTGAGCTGCCAGTGGGTTCCATTGTCTCTGTAAGACTGACTCAGTTCCCCCACTTAGCTCTCTCACTTGAACTAATTCAGTAGTTCCTGTTCTTTCCCAGGGTCTTGCTGATTTCCACTGAAGTGACCTTACCTAGTTGTAGATGGAAGTTTCTATCCTACCTGGTCCCACAGCCATTCAGTTCAAAAGAAACATACAGAGGCTTATATTAGTTATAAACTGTTTGACCTATTAGCTAAGGCTTAGTATTAACTAGCTCTTACAACTTAAATTAACCCATAATTCTTGTCTTAGTACCTTTTCTCAATGTATTATTCTCTCATCTTTTTTCTCTGTGTCTGGATAGCAACTGCAGAGTGAGTCTTTCCTCCTCCCAGAATTCTAGTCTGGTTGCCCCACCCATATTTCCTGCCTGGCTACTGGCCAATCAGCATTTTATTAAACCAGTATGAGTGACAAATCTTTCCAGGGTACAAGAGCATTATCCCACAGCACCTAGTCATTCCTTCATTAAGAATGTGGTCCCTTCTCATTCTGGTCAGTTCAATTCACGTCTTTTACTTTGAAGAGTCTCGCCTCTCAGGAACTTTGGCCTCACTCACTCTTCATTCTTTTCTCTTTAGCTATGACCTTAACAGTGCTGAGGTTCTGCTTTATGATCTGCTACTGCTTGCAGCCTCAGGTCCTTCAATAAGCTCGTATTTGGCATATACTTTTTACTTTCTAAATTTGCCTGTATTTAAACGTAAGGTGGCAACCAAGGAGAGATTTGCTATAAGAAGGAATAAATCTTGTAACTATGCAGGGAAACCAGTGTGTTTCGAGCCAGGTGGGTTTGGAGGAGCATGGTGGGAGGTAAGGTGGAAGAAGCTAGGCTCTGATACATTGGTGGCAAAGACTTGACATTTCATTTGGAGTGAAGTAGATTTGAGTTGGATGCTAACCTCTGCTGACTTCTTTTCAAAAGACCACTTGGATGTGGGCTGGAGAATCTTTTGTGGGAGAGCCAGGTTAAGTGCTGGTGGGAGACCTCAGAGCATAACTTCTAACTGGAGAAATAAACTAGAAGGTGCAAGTGTGTGTGGCTGTTTATCCATAGGACCCTCTGTGCTCTAAAGAGGAGGGTGTAGAGGTAAAGCTTCTATGAGGTGCAGATATGGCTCTCATTCTGTAAACCTTTGCACGAGCCTATAGGTTAAATGTGAGCCACTGACTATGTAGGTAAGGGATGCCTCCTCTGACAACCATGGCATTTCTTTCACCCCTGGCAGACCATGTACTGAGGCATGGTGACTTCTGAATGATCCTGCCACTCCTATATATGGTGGTATCGTGAGCATTATATATTCTGGATGCGACTTATACCAAACCCTTCCCTAAAGGGAGGGAGGCTTCATCTTTAGTCTAGATGTCCTACCAAAAATCCTCTTTACTTGACCAGCTCCTAGTGAGCCAGGCTGGCCACACGTGCGTGTTCCGGTAGACATAGACAGACACCTGTTCATGCTGGTCGCAGTTCTCACGGTATCTCTTTGGTTATTTATTTTTAACATTTATGTTATTTTTTTGATTTTTGAAAGTAGAACATTTATTTTTGACTGCTTGAAGTCCTCAAGATGCACTGGATGCTGCAACAGCTGCCTTCTTGGGCGTAGGTGTTGTCCTTTCACGGAATCCGTGTCTCAATCTTCGATGGGCAACTTTTAGGTGTCTCATCTGCCTAATGCTGGTAGTGTTTGCTTCACCTCTTAGCCTTGGCACTCCAGTTATACTTTCTCTTGTGCTTGGTAGGAGGCTTCTGAAGGTGGTGGGCCTTACAGCCTCGGCGGTGGCACACCCTGTGTGATGCTTTCCAAAGGATGACGTGCCTTTCGTCATCTCGCTTCTGCCACCAAGGAAAGAGACCTGAAGAGCTGTTAATTATTTTTATGAAAATAAAAGCGATCCATTTATTAAAGGGAATTTGGAACATGCAGAAACACGCTTTCAAATGAGAACTGAGCCACAATTAATCTGCTATAATTCTTTCTTATTGAAGTTAGTATTTCTTTATAGATATAGGTGAAAACATAATGTCTTAAAATCATAAAGATTTTCCTCACATTGAAAATTCTTTGTGAACATAATTTTATTTTGTATATGCTAAACGTGGCTTACTTAATATGATTTAATAAATAGTTGAACATTTACATGAGTCCCTCTCTCCCTCCCTCCTTGTTCCCTCCTTCTCTTATTTAAAAAAAAAAAAAAACACTAATCATTTGACACAGTTAGCACAATGAATCAGATTTTGCCAAAATCTCTGCAGTAGAAAGCTCCCAGAGAAACTCCCGTTAGACTAATGGTATTAGGGACAACAGTGAACGTTTACCCATCACTTTTCTGCTTACAAGAGATTTCATAACCAGCTCCAGGGGCTGGCTTTGTGGCCATGCCCTCTGGATCAGGGAATGCTCTGTCCTGCTGGTGGGACTGAGATAGGGAAGCTGTGGTCCAGAAAGGCTCTCTGCTCAGTTCCTCCAGGCAGGGCGGCATAGAGCTGGGTTGACTCTTTTGACCTACATGCTCCAGGGGAGCGTTCCTTCTGTCCAAATGTTAGCCTGGAACTAAACGCCTCCACACGGTGATGAAATCCCTAACAAATGTTGTGACAACGCTGAACATAAGGCCTTAATATTTCTCAAATTGCTTGCATTTACAGTTAATTCAATTTGAATTGTAAGTCACCTCCATGGCCATGACTCACGCCCTGCTTATTATGTGCCTTGCTTTCCAAAATGCACAAACTCTAAAGGCAGTGGCGTGCAAAGTATGCACAACCAAAGTAACACTGTACTGGCTTCAAGGCAAGACATCTGCCCACATCTGGTGTTCTGGGTCTAGAGTTATCAAAGAAGGTGGAAATATCTTTATAAAACACAGTTGGACCACTGTTCACAGTGGTTATTGAAGGGGATACATATACAACTCAAATTCAATTATGTACCACAAGTAAAAAAAAAATTCTTATTTTTTCCTGTGACAGGACATTTGCTTTACACTAGCTGAAAAATCCTTCCCCGAGTTCAGACTTTTTGGGACCAGCAAGGACAGATAGGCTAGGTTATGCTGCTCATGATAGAACTGAGGAAATGGTTTCAACAGAAAATAATGTTCATACTGTAAGAGAGAGAGGAGAGGAACAGTCAGGAAATGTCCAGACAACAGCCATATCAACAGATAATTGTTGAAATATTTGGATAATTTTGAGAATAAATGCAGGGTAAATTTTTGGACAGTTAAATCAGCTTTCCATAATAACTCTGTCTCCTAGCCAGTAATTTCCCTGTTCTTCTTAATTTATTTCACTTCTTCGTGGCTGGCAGATTCCAGGGTTCCGTCCCTCGAAAAAAACCAGCACTCCAGCTACCAAGCTCTGCTGCAAGCCTCTTGTCTTGCCTCCTGCCTCTCTGCACACAACTGGGGTTTGCCACCCTGCCAGGGAGCACTGGAACCCAGCAAAGCTTGGGCTCTGATGTCTTTCCCCAGAAGGCCTCCGCGGCCTCCCAGCAACCTAACAGTTCATTTACATTTGGGTCTGCCTCCAGAGTAACTCTAGAGTTATGCAATGGCAGTTCTTACAGCTCCCAGGAAGGGGCCTGGAGCTGGAAGGAGGCAAACACACCCGTATCACAGCCTTCTCTTCTAGGGAACTACGGGCTAATATGGTCACAGCCAAGGCTGGCCTGCTCAAGAAAGGCAGTGGGTCATTTGAGGTACCTTTGGTAGTTGGCCCTTTCCCTCCCCTCCTCGCTAAAGTGGGACAACAGTGGCTTCTGCATCTGAAAACTCTGTTTAGTGGCCTGGCCCGATGGAAAATTTCATGTTTTTTTTTTTTAGGAGCATGGCAAGTAGGTGCCTGGCAAGTTTGAAATGGATGCTTTAGAAGCAGTAGATAATAATCAGGAAGTAAAACGGACTTCTTTCCCATGTCCTTCATTCCTTTCCCGTTTGGTCAGAGTTACAGATGGCCTTTTCTGGCATTTGTAGCCCTCTCGTGATGAAGATTCGACTTAATCTTGCTGAGGCTGGCGGAGGAAGGGGTTTCACTAAAGACAACTGTGGAGCGCATCACACAGGGATACAGATGTCATCCCAGGCCGTGTTCCCCTTGCGTGTGTGGTGACATCAGACTGAGAGCCAGGTCAGAAATTGTGAAGGCCTGTGACGCATTAACACAGGCAGTTCCAGCTTTGGAGAGGCTCGTGGTGTGGCTAGACGGGCCACGAGTCCAGTGACCCAACCTCTATTTGGCACAATTCTCTGTGCACCAAGGGTATGTAGGATGAAGGGAGATTACTCTATTAGAAAGACATGCTTACCATGCATGAGGAAATTGTCAAATAACCCCCCAAAAAAGAGATTTGTTATCTTAAATTTGTTAAACCTATTCAATGAGTATAATAGACCACCTGAGCATGGGTGTGTTGAGGAGTAACTGAATCGGTGAACGAGGGCGCCAGTTGGGGAGGAGAGTCATATCCAGCAATTAGAAGTTAGTTTGCAGTGTTCCAGGTTAGTGAACACGACTGAGAAACTAACAGGACAGATGGAATTCAAAGTAAGCAGGGAGTGCAAAAGCCAGAAGGAGGACTGGGTAAAATTGTCCTTAGAAGTTGACTTTGGGTCCTGGGTGCAGGGGGGAGGGGGGTTGGAGGCATGGAGGAGCGGGAAGACAGACAGCTCAGCAGGCAGATACTCACCTTGCAAGCCTGGGGACTTGCATTCAATCTCTGGATCCCATGTAAAGATGAGAAGAGAGAGCTGACTCCTCAAATTTTGTCCTCTGGTCCCCACAGGTGTTAATCTTGTACAAACCGTTTGCCAGAGTGCATAGGACTTTTAGAGCATTCGAACATTGTGATGCCTTGGGCGTGGGATATAGCCATCTGCTTTGATAGTCCCAGAGTAGCCAGGCAGTAGGTCTGAGTAGAACAGTGAACAGCTCCAAACTGAAGCAGGCATTTCTGGATGCCAGATTTGTGTTGTAAGTTATTCTGTGGCTTTGGTTTTTCTCTTCCCCCTCCCCCTTTCCCTTCCCCTCCCCTTTCCCTTCCCCTCTCTTTCCTTCTTTTCCTATACTTTTTTTTATTTCTTCCAGTGGAGACTACAGTGGTGCCATGTAGTTAGTTATAAACTAACTTTCGTGGGAACAGAGAGGAACAGCATAGGTTTTGTGGCAATGCATGCCTCTTGCTAGATTCAAGATCTAAGTTTCTTTCCCTTTATCTAGTCTAGCCCTTCTCACTCTGTGGGTTGCAACCCCCAAAGACCATCAGAAAACAGAGATATTTACCTTACGATTCATAATAGTAGCAAATTATGGTTATGAAGTAGCAACAAAAATAATGTTATGTTTGGGGACCACCAGAACATGAAGAACTGCATTAAAGGATCACAGCATTAGAAAGGTTGAGAACCACTGATCCAGTCCTTCAGCAAACGTGCATAAAGACACAGGAAACAAACACACAAAAACTTACACCAGGATTCAACCTGTGTAGGAGCTCAGGGCTGGATGATGGATGTTCATACTCCGCGTTCAGAGAGAAGACCTCGAGCTGAAGGCTGGCAGTCTTTGAAAGGGTGAAGAAGGGACTCAAGGGAAAGACGGAGGGACTGAGCATTGACACTCAGGTGCCCTTCAAGGCAAGGTTTGGTCTTTCTTCCTGGAGAATGCCTTCTTCAGCCACATCGTAGTCTGCTGTGGTGACCAGAAGCTTCAGCAGTGATGCCTGACCCTGCCCCCTCTTGGAATTAGTGGAATGTATCTGCCTGTGGGCTGGGGATCGGAGTCCAGGGCTGGACTCTGAGGAAAGCTGGCTTTTTGGGTGGCCTCGCAAGACATGCTTCAGACTCCAAGCTGATTCGTCTAAACTTCCTCCTTTGATAATCTATAATTTTCTGTTTTTAGAACTAGAATGTCGGCGGTGTCAGAGAGACCCATCTCAGAAGATTCACTCTTTAAAACTAGCAGCAATAGTTCTTGTTTGGAAATTAAGCAACAGAAAGGAATTTGAGCCAGCAAGCTAAGAGGAGACCTTGTAAATTCAAATACAACCATGGTTATGCTACCAAAACAGAGTCCGTTTTAAAGATGGTTAAAAATTACATTTTAACTTATATCTCGGCATATTTTCCACTTAAAAAATTGAATTTTAAAATGGCTTAAAACGTGCGCTTCACTATGTCTGAATGCTCTGCTATCCAGTAGATATTTTGTGGAGTTATTGGTTCACTTTGAGTATTTTTCATTTTACGATGAGTGTTTATTTACCCTCGATTCACTTTGTTCCAAAAAGATCTTGAGTGTATCTTACAAAGTTGAAGTTTAAGGATGGGTAAATATTTTGAGATGATGAAAATGGAAAACTTTAAAGAGAGACAAATGTGCATAATAGAAAAGCATTTGCAATGCTGGACTGTGTCGCATTCAGACTGTGCTGTCTTAGCGCAGCTACCTACCGTGGTCCTCTCCCAGGATCTGCTGTTGGTTTGCACAATGGGACTGAAGTGGCCATGATACGATGCTTTGTCCAACCTGTGGACCCCAGTCTCTGCCCACGAGGCAGAGCTGACTAGTCAGCAATGCCGGGTTTCTTTACTAAATTAAAGATTTATTTTTCCTCTGCAAGCAACTGATTAATGCTCATTATCCATAGTTCAGAAAATTCATAAAAATTTAAATTCTCACATCTGCAGAAAAACTCTTAAAGTCTGAATATTTTTCCTTCAAATTTTATGTATTTCTATTATGTTAATAAAATTATTATCTATACTCGTTCTGCTGTAATTAACAATTTTTTTTGCAATCAACATATTTACTGTATTGTCCACCAAATACATAAGTCAGAATTTGTTTAACTATTTCGTTATTGCTAGACATTTAGCAGGGAGTCTAGTAGTTGTTATTTTTATAGTTGGTGAGAATTTTTGAACATGTTCAGTTTTTTAGAACTGTGGGTTCAGACCTCTTTCTGTTATGGGTTATCTCTCTTACAAAGTGATTATCAGTATGTATAAATAGGTGTTTATTAAATACAGATCACATTTTCCTTATGAAAGTGTAACATTTTTTTAATTTTTGCAATAGTGGGTGTTGAAAAGCTGTTTTAGGGCCCTCCTGTCTTTCAAGTTAAAAACTGAATATGTTGGGGTTGGTGTTCTGAGAATCAATGCTGGGGTCTCACACAGGTGAAGTATTCTGCTACTGAGCTACCTCCAACTCTAGAAGCGGGGTTTCATGGATTCACTGGCCAGTGGTCTCAATTCACTGAGGACCTAATCCCTTCCTCTAAGTTTTTAAGAAATGTCAAACATACTCCAAAGGATGTAATCATGGCCACAGTGTGTGGAGGGCAGAGGACAACTTTTGGGGGTTGGTTCTTTTGTCCCACCATGGGTTCCAGGGATTGAACTCAGGGCATCATGTTTTCTGGGCAAGCACCTTTGCCCTCCGACCCACCTCACTGGTGTCCGTGATTACTGTTTTTGGTGATAAGGTCTTTCTGTGTAGCACAGCCCAAGGATAGCTTGAAACTCACTGTTTAGGCCAGGTAGGCCTCTACTGCAATCTGTCCACATGCTGTGATTGCCAATATATGCCACAATGCCAAACTGAATATTTTAATGTAAATCCCAGTCAACATAGTGATTTACATACAGGTATTTCAGTATTTATCTCTGAAAGATATGGATTAAAAAATGCAAATAAATTTCCCCACATAATTACCTGAAAATATGAGTAGTCATTTATTCTATACCCAATATGTGTCCTCGCCTTTTCTCACATACTTTTTATCATTGGTTTTTTATCTTTTACACCTCTTTTAATGTATGGCAGTTCATTGGGAGAATTTTTGTTTGTTTGTTTCGTCTCTTCTTTCTTCTTTTCTTTTTTAACAAGTACCCTTAATTCTCACCTGTAATATACTGAACCTGGGTCACCATGGATGTGGTCAGATGACGTACACTTTGGGAAGCTCTACGGAGGATTCCAATGAACAAAAAAGCTTGGGAATTTCTACAGAGAGGAACAAGTTTTGTGGTGGCTCATGTAGCTGTAATTCCAGGCTTCAAGTGGCAGAGGCATGAGGACTTTGAGTTTCAAGCTAGCTTTGTGCTGTGGGGTGAGACCCAGACACAAACAAAAACAAATAGGCAAGTTTAAAACACCTTTGGAACGATTTTATTTTAGTTAATGGATAAACTTTTCTAAATATAATTATCTCTAGTTGGCTAATTACTCATTTTACAAGTGTGAACCCTGTGTCTGTTGGGTTTTAGCAGTGTGGCTTTCCTCTTCTTCGGCTGATGGCTGTGATGAGCAGCTTCAGGCCTCTCTGTAGCTCGGTTCTGTCCGCATCTTTGGCTACAGGTGATCTCTCTGCCCTCTAATGTGCGCTGTCTCTTCCAGTTTCTCAATCTGTTGTGTCGGGTCTGGGACTCTTTAACTTTTTTCCTGGTCACAGAAGGTAATCATTATGGGAAACTAGAAATGCACGGAGAAGGAAAAAAAAAAAAAGAACCTATAACATCTGTCTTCTCCATATTTCGTTTCTCTCCTATGGCAATATACTTTCTTAAAAACCAAGTTTACAGTTGTATGGGTTTTGTGGCTTTTAAAAGACAGCGTGCTGTAATAAAAAAATGAATGAGCACTTTAAGAACTACCTGGTGTCTGGATGTATATACAGTTTCATTTTGGGTATTTGACATACTTAATTTTTTTATGCTCTGAAAATCCTTGCAGATTTTTTTGCATATCCATAACTATTTTCTTGCTATAATTTTTTTATGACCCTGAGTTAAAGTAGTTCGTATTTTAAAAGCTTTTAGTTTAACCTCCTTACCTTCAGCACTATACCAGCCATTTCTTGGCTGCATGAGGGACTATTTGCTTCCCCAATCCCCTGTCTACACTGTGGTCTCTTTCTGAGGTAAACTACTGGCTTGCTCTTTCCTTTCTTGAATTAGCTGCTTTTAGTAGAGATCCTTCTGTATGCTTTGGAGGGCTATCATAACTGGTGATTTGTTTGTTCCTTTTACTTCATGTTAGGGAAATACCTTTGGAGGTCTACAAAACTGCTTGTAGTCCATTCAGAACCCCGGGTTCTCTGAGAGGGATTAAAGTGCTCAGAATCATGTGGCTGCCTGTTGAGGTGCACACACCACACACACACACACACACACACACACACTTATTTTAGATCATGTATTGTGGAAGAGGTAGTGAAATATCCCAATCGTAGAAATGGCTGCGTTTCACAAGAAGGTTTTACAAGTTTGTCAGTCATCTTTAGGATCTGGTGGGCCCGAGTTTGCACAGATAGAAGTTGTAGATGGGCTGCTTGTTCTCATTTGCGCTGTTCTCCATCTCTTCCTGCACGGGTGCTGAGACAGAAAACAGGCATGGGTTCCGTGCTTCTCCCGGCCAAGCTCTGGTACTACCCCGGAAATGCTGGAAACGGGCGTGGCACTTGGTACAGAACCTTAGCTATGCCTCCCGTCTCTTATTTAGCTCCCCCTGACTACACTGGTTTTAGCCTCCTCTAATCCCCTGACGGCACTGGTGCAGCCTCATCTACAGGATAGGGGTTGTGTGGGCACTCATTGCAGGGAGACTAAGGGAAGAAAACAATGGAGAAGCAGGGCAGAGCTGAGATCTGGGTGGGAAAAAGAAGGGCTGTAGTATTTGAACACTTGGAGAAATAGGAGAAATGCACGGCTTGGAGTTAGTTCCTGATTGTCTTTAAATAGGAAGGTCAGCGAGGAGCAGATCCCTGTTTAATTTCCATCTGGTGCAGGGCAGGCGAGATCTTACAGCAGCGGTTTCTCAATCTGTGGGTTGCAGCCCCTTTGAGGCGAGTGACTCTTTCACGGAGGCCGCCTTAGACCATCCTGCATATCAGATATCTACATTACCATTCGTATCAGTAGCAATATCACAGTTATGAAGTAGCAATGAAAGCAATTTTATGGTTGGGGATCACCACCACATGAGGAACTGTATAAAGGGTCGCAGCCTTAGGAAGGGTGAGAACCACTGCCTTAGAAACTGTCTTGCTAGGCTGGCTGGCTGATCTTGCCTGGATGGCGAGCTGCACATGCGCAGTGTTTACTGTGGCTACCCTGCAAGAAAACAGCCACACCAGAAGTCGCTGTTTATGTAGCCTGACAGGAAGAGCCAATCTGGTGATTTTCTAAATAATTATTCCAGTGTAGATGGCCAGCAGGATAACTCAGACTCCAACGAAAGTGATTTTTATCTTAAGTTGTTCACTGTAGCCACTCACACTGGCGCAATGAACGTGGCCAAATTTAAGTTTACTCTTGTGCTGTTTAGACCATTTCATATGGTGCTCCGTTTTAAAGGACCTCCAAGCATTTTTATGGAACAGACACAGGAAGTTTGGTTCTCAAGGCTACAGCAAAAATGTCATTGCTCCGTGGATAACTGTCCTGGTCCAAATGTGCTCAACATCAGTCCAGCTTGGAGCTGGCATTCGGTGGAGGGATCCTGGTCTTTAGGAGCAGCCGCATCACACTGCCCTCATTTTGGAGGGACGGGGATTAGGGATTAACATGGTTCTTCCTGGGAGCAAAGTAGACAAGCTGGGCAGCAGTAAAAACCAAACGTTGCTACATCCAGAAATTTATGGTTAAGACCAGAAATATCTGGAAAGCTAGCTAATTCTGTCACTTGTTAATTTATTGGCCCGGGTAAAGTGTTTTACTTTAGAAGACTCAGCCACAGCGGATGAAAAGTGTGACCTTCAAACTCTGTATTTTTTCTCTATGTAAGATAAAGAGATACATTATGGAGTTTCTCAAAAGAGAGAAAGTAGAATGAATAAAAAGAGATTCATGATGGTACAACTAGGTTTGGGGAAATTTTATACTTATTCTCTATGTTTTGTATACCCTAAAGCTTTGATGCCAGACAGTCTACCTGCAGACTGGGTGTGAGTGATTTATAAAACTTAATACGGCATCTTGTTCAAAACCTCCCAGCAACCATCAGAAGCTATATTAACACACACACACATACACACACGCATGCATGCACGCATGCTCGAGTGCACACACATGCACACGCATATACGCATTCCACATAGGGTAGGGTTTAGAAACTCTTCAGCCATGGCTGCCTTTTCCGCAGCCAACCCGATTGGGCTCCCAGTGCCTTGGTGGCACACAGTCTATTTGTTTTGTTGCCTCATTTAAATTGCGATGTCATAAATCACTCCATTTTTTAATCATTTGAGTAGCAAACACCCCAAAGCATTGAAGTTAAACAATGTTAATGGGGATTTACTTTGGGTGCCATTGTTTTAATGTGACAAATGGCCATGCATCAAGCTGCGCAGCTCAGTTTATTTATGCAGACATAATTAAGCCTTTGAAATGAAATACACAGTGAACCAGTTGCCAGAGACGCAAAGTTGGCTTGACGTGGCCCCTCCTCCCTCTTACTCCTGTGGGCTTGATCCGTTTAAGGCAGATTGCAAGCTAGGTGAATACTCTTGCTTTGGGGGAAAAAAAATTACCGAATACTTGGAATAGATTTGTTTTTTTTTTCCTCTTTTGTGATTTCTGTGGGATAGATATAAAAGGTAGGAAAAAAGAATCTCTGGTGTCAGACATGTGAAGAAGATACAGTTTCCCAAAGTGGCCTCACTGAAGAGAAAGACTTTCATGCCCTGAAAGATGGGGAGTCCAGTGTGTGGGCTCTGGAGGGAAAAGACAGTGTCCTTCTCAAAGATCTTGGAGAGCAATTTCTAAACGAACTCTGTCTAGGCTGTCCGTGGTCTCTAGCTCTGTCTGTATGTGTTTACTCTGTTGGGCTCATGTGTATAGAAGAAGGGTAGGAGATCATTCATGATTAGACAGATATTACTTTAGATTCATATAACATCTTAATACAAAGGCTGTAGGGACTAAGTTGGGACAGCGGACAATTCCCAGGCATGAGGAAGCACTCTGAAAGAAATCCTTACAAATTTATTTTGGCTCTGAGTCATTAACTAGCTGGAGTTCCTCATTCATCTGAGAAGGGGTTGGGTAGCATCAGTGAAGACAGGGCTGTCACCAGGACACCAAGCATTACATCACGCACGGGTGCTTGGGACACTACACTGTGCTTGGGACAGGAATGTCAAAGCAGGAGAGCAAATGCTTTAAGTCTGAACGTATGACCTTAACTTGGTCAAGTGTGTCGTTGTCCCATGTTGTGTCCCGCCCCCCCCCACCCCCAACGGCGAAATTAGTGTAGTAACTTCATAGCAGCAGAGGATCCAGGACCCCTGGCAATGGCCGGTACTCTTTGGGATGAACATCTCTCTGGATTCAGCTAGTGATAAAAAGGATCTCTGGCTAGCTCAGTGGTTTTCAACCCTCCTAATGCTTCGACCTCTTAATACAGCTCCTCATGTTGTGGTGACTTTCCAACCGCAAAATTATTTTTTTGTGGCTACTTTGTAATTGTAATTTTGCTACTGTTATGAATTGTAATGTAAATATCTCATATGCAGATGGTTTTAGGTAACCCCTATGAAAGGGTTATTTGACTCCCAAAGGGGTTACAACCCACAAGAGCTTTGCTACCTTATACCTAAACCAAGATGTTGTTTAACTATTCTGTGTGTGCACCTGTGTTTGTGTGTATGTATGTGCATAGGCCAGAGAATGACCTCGGTGTCATTTCCCAACTGTTATCCATCATAAACCCTTTTTATTGAAAATAGATATTTTCACCCATTAGATTCTGATTCCAGTTTCCCCTCCCTCTACTCCTCTCAGCCCCTCCCCACCTCCCCTCCCACCAGGCTTCTTCCCATTTTTGTCTCTCATTAGAAAACAAACAAAACAGGCATCTAAAGGATAATAATAAAATAAAATATAATAAGATTAAACAAAACTAAGAAGTCAGAATAGGACAAAACAAATGAATCAGAAGGATGAGCACCCAAGAACAGGTGTAAGAAACAGGCACAAACAGACACAGAGATCACTTGTTCACTCAGGGATTCCATTAAAACACAAAACTGGAAGCCATATTATATATGCAAAATCTATAGGGTGAAATAAGTAAATAAACCAAAGGTTTAAAAAACCTCCTGATACATTATAAGATGAGGAGCCTTCCAAGATGCCACTGAGTTCATTTTCTGTTGACATCTACTTCTGGACTGGTGGCCTCTCCTTAAGAGGAATTAATTTCTCCAGTGAGATTCTCTTGGTGAAAACTCATTTTTCATTTGCAAATGGTTATCAATAGGAGCTATCCACCATTTTTTTTTTTTTGAGACAGGGTTTCTCACTGGCCTAAAGCTTGCCAAGAAGGTTAGTCTAGATGACCAATAAACCCCAAAGATCTTCCATCTCTTCTCCAGGGCTGAGATTCAGGTGTGTGCCGCTATAACCTGTTTTAAAAAACATGTTCTAGAGTTTGAACTTGGGTCCTCATGTTTGCAAGGCAAGCACTTGACCAACTCAGCCTTCCTAGCTCTCTTTAAGAGGCCCCATCTTGTTGGATTCTATGTTGACAAATTCTTTTATTCCTCTCTTTAAGCAAGATATAGCTTCTTGGCAACCAGGAACATGTTTTCTTAGAATGTATGAAATGAGAATAATCTCCAGGAGAAGGTTCTTACCCAACAGTAAAACACCCAAACATTTTATAACTGTTCTTATCTTTGTTTCCAAGGAGGAAAAGTAGCCATTCTCCTGATGCTACCTCCTGGAATTGTTAGCATAAATAGAATGTGTTTTACATTGTGCTATGAACTCCTTAATAATGTGGCGGTTAGAAATACTTACTTACTTAGATAGCTACTTAGAGACAGGGTCTAATTGTGTAGTCAGACTGGCCTGGGACTCATTATATAGCTCACGGTCATTTGAAGCTCACGACAACCTTCCTGCCTCAGCCTCACAGGGGTTGGGATTACATGGTGATGCTGGCATGACTCACCATGGTTCTGTAAGGTATAGGCTTGTTGTCACCATTGCCGTGAGGCAAATGAATTAGCAGCAAATCCAATGGGAAACCCTGGCTTCAAAGTTTAGACAGAGATACCCCACCTTACTCCCAACACTTCCCTTCTTCTGTCTCTCATCACTGGCAGGTGAGAAGGCAGAAGGGAAACAATAGGCCAAGAATAGTTCTTGTTTCTCATTGGAACTGTTCTTTGGAAGGTAGAGGACCAGTTCTCCAAATGCCGGGTTGACATGGACAAAGGAAGGAAGTGTCAGTGTGTCCTGTTAAGCCAGGTATGAATGCAGAACTTGCTACGTAGACAGTCATTAGCAAATACATACCTGAATTCCAGATTCAGTAATAATGTCCTGGAGGGTCCATTAAGCCTGTGAGCCCATCCTTAAGCCAATGAATTTAAGGGTATGTGTGACACCTTGTATTACAAACAAGCAATTTGGGGCCATCAGATAAAGGCTAGTATATTATTTTTCCAAGTATCCAGCTACCTGTCAATCCTATGCACAAAGAGACTTTCATGAGGAAAGAGCTCTGTGGGGTGATGTAATGAGCATGTGACCATGTAGGCTGGGTTACAGCGGCACTTTGAATGCCTCTAAATGCAAAACTTTTTTTTTCTGCTCAGTGTCATTTTGCTAAGCAAGGGGAAAGTAGTAGGGTTATCCTATAGCTTTCTCCTTTCCTTCTTCCCTCCATTTCTCCCACCCGTTCTCCCTTCCTTCCTTTCTTTTTATTTTTTGAGACAGGGTTTCTCTGTATAGCCCTGGCTGTCTTGGAACTCGCTCTGTAAATCAGGCTGGCCTCAACTCAAAGAGATATCTTCCTGCCCCTGCCTCCTGAGTGCTGGAATTAAAAGTATGTACCACTACTGCCAAGCCTATACATTTTTCTTTAGGGGCTGGTGGTGAAACTTAGCAGGGTGGCAAATTTCCTAGCTTATGTGAAACCCCAGGGATGATCCCAGAAACGTCAGAAAAAGAAAGGAAAGATGGACAGGAGGGAGGGAGAGAGAAAAAAGAAAATCAAGTCCTGTGTGTTCGTCCTCTGCACTATTGCGATAGCTCTGGAACACTTACATTTGAAACAGAACCACAGTCAAGGCTTCTATCACATAGAAAAACATAGTTTTGGTGGCTTCCTATGCTTTCCTGGAAAAAAAAAGACAGAAGCACATATCACAACTCAAATATCCTTTTCAAATTAAAAGTCAGAATTAGCATTGCAAATACGAGGCAGAAATTCGGAGCTGTCACTCAGGGTGAACCTTTTGATGAATTGGATTTTGATATTTACACAATCTATTAAAATACAACCAATAGTGTGTTTGTTTATATGTTGACAAGATGATAAACACCCTGAAGGTCAAGGGTGCTGTGAATTGTTATGGTGTTCTTGTCAAAGAGGCTAAAAAAAAAAAAAAAAAAAAAAAAAACGGTGGCTAGTTACGGAGCGTTGATGGAATAATGGCTTAGCCACATTGTCGTGACAGATGCAGGGATCACCTGGAGAAAGTTCAAGTGATTTGAAAGAAAAATCTGTGATATTTGTCAATCAGAGGGGAAGGAGAGAGAGAAAAAGAGAGAGGATGAGAGAGAGAGAGAGAGAGAACCCTTCCTTCTGCAACTTGTTAGAAAACTGGCAGCTCGAATGGAAAAACAAATAGTGAAATTAAACAGAAACGCATTGATTTAGCTTCTTGGGTGGTTTATCAAATGGCACCATGAACTTTTCGTTCTGTCTTGTCATTTATTAATTACCTTCTTTTTAATCAAACCAGTTAAGAGTCAGTTTACAGACCTTCGGGTTACTTCTGTGTAAATAGTTCCAACCAACTCCAAAATCACTTTGTCCCTTTCCCAAATCTCTCTCTAAGCTGTACTTTTTTCCCCTTGTAAAATCTCAGAATGTATCTGAAACGATTGTGGGATCTAACATAACATTCTTGCTGGCATGGTTTTACCATTCCACTGGGTTCTCGTCTCTTTTAAAAGCTGATATCTTCTAAATATGCTGTTCTTTACAGATTGTGTTTCATTCTGTTTGCGGTGCCAGGGACTGAACTCAGAGCCTTGTCCTTGCCAGGCCTGAGCTCCAACATTGAGCGCCCTCACTAACTGCTTGCTGTTCTCTGTTCCCTAACTGAGGTATTCTAATGACTGAAGGCTTTAAACCAGAGACTCTCCAATCTCTGGGTCGCAACCCCCTGGGTGAATGAACCTTTCCCAGGGGTCACCTAAGACCATCAGAAAACACAGGTATTTGCATTATGATTCATAACAGTAGAAAAATTACAGCTATGAAGTAGCAATGAAAATAATTTTATGATTGGGGGTTGCCACAGCTTGAGGACCTGTATGAAAGAGCTGCCGCATTAGGAAGGTGGAGAGCCACTGCTTTGCATTACACCAAAAAGGAGGTAGGTACTGTCCCAGCCTAGGCTTCAGTAGAGAGCTTTCTGTTAGTGCTTAGAAGTGTGTAAAACCGTAGTGACCCTTCATACAGTTCCTCATGGTGTGCTGACCCCAACCTTGCTGCTGCTTCATAACTGCAATTTCGCTACAGTTATGAATCGTAATGTAAATATCCGAGTTTTCCAATGTCTTAAATGACCCCATGAAAGGGTTGTTTGACACTAAAGAGGTTACAGCCCACAGGTTGAGAACCACTGGTGTAGAAGAAATTAAACTAGGCAGGCACATGCAATGTCAAGATAAAACTAAAACGAAAAGAAGAGAGATGATATGAGAATTATGAGTTGATATGAGCGCATGGGTTTGGATGTCAAAATTCCCACCATCTATTCAGAAGCATTCAGACTTTTATACATGTTAAATTACAGCGGCGCATGCAGCTTATGAGCACGTGAGCATACTTTTTCATATGTCTGTCATTAGTGGCTTAATTGAACCGAATTAGGCAAAAATAACTATAAACAGAGAAAGTACTTAACTTCACATAGCCACCCAGGATTTTCGGGTAGGATTCCTGCTGCGTTATTTGTGGTTCAGTTCCTAGGAATTAACACTCATTTCAATCAATGGGTCATCTCAAGTTACGGCTCCGCAGGCAGAGGTGTACGCCGGATGTCATGTAAGACTTTGGGCTTTAGGCAGCCAGTCACGTCACAGGGTAAAGACACTCACCTTGCAAGAATGGCTACAGTCAGCTTCCGTAGGCTTTAGGAACACTTAGATCTTATCAAAATAATGCATGAAGGAATGAAGAGAATTCTTTAAAGGAAATTTACTGATTCCTGTGCTCCTTAGCTAGTTACGATCTTTGTCTCTTTGTTTTCCTTTATTTCGAATGCCACGGCTGTCTCCGGAGTAGCAATTCTTAGATGGTCGGCATGTACTAGAGAGCACAGTATTTTGAAAAACAGCAATGTCTTACAAAATGTTATCTTCTGAACACGAACAAAGCTGCTTTTGGCTATGTGCTTTGAAAACATCTTAGTGTCCTCTCGGTGGAAGGCGAAGAGATGAGCAATTCAGACAAGAGGTAGTGGAAAATCTTGACAGCATCATGCAGCTCACGAAATGTAGCCTAGTGCTAAGCCTGTCCACACACACACACACACACTCACACACATCACAGTTCTCTCCAGGGTGACTCCACTCTGTGAAGGATTGCAGCTCAGCTAAAGACCCATGAAATGGGTTAAATGAAACATTAGGGCATACCCCTCAGAAATCTCTAGCAATGGGATGCTGGTAATGAAACACATTCTCCCCCTCCCCGTCCGCCAACTCCCTGGCCCAGAGCTTCAGGGACTGTATCCAAACCCCTCCACTATTACTAAAGCTGATTAATCAACCCTGACTGCTTAGAAATAAAACAAATGATTTAAGAATTAAAGTTTCTGTGTCCCATTATCAAACTCATTAAGTCATCTAAAACTGCTGAATTTTGGATGAATTTCTAAATTCCTAAGAATCTATTCATAGACACCCCTCACACACATATTTATCCACGATACACAAATATTAAAATAACCAGACCAAGCCGCTTGGACAGCAAAGATCAACATAATTGTTCTAACGTTTCACGAGTTTGTTTGGTTAACTGTCACATCGCCTTAGGCTATTTTTAAAAAATATTCGTTTTTCACTCTTACTAAAGTAAAGGAAATTAAAGTATTAAACTTATGCTTGCAGATGGTCTCAGACTCTAAGATCTCACCATAAAAAATGAAGCTTTCTTGTTGGGCCAATTCTCACTGCTGTGTTGGGCATGCACAGCTTCCCACAGGCCTCTGGGAAGGGAGAGGGAGAGGGTGCCTTTCACTCGCGCGAGGGTTTGGAAGGAAGATTTCAATTACAAGATTATAGCTCGCCCCTATCTCGCTCTGGAGTCGGCCTTTTATCTTCATTTGGAAATCATTTTATTTGTGTGTTTTAAGACAATGATTGTAAGGCCACCGCGTGGGTTGTGTTCTTTGGCGTGTCCCATGATGACCCATACCACTGCTATTTTATTTCTGCCCTGGCCATTTAATGTGTTTATCGAGTTCCTATTGACTTAGACCCCCAGGGAGATATACAGTATTGTCCCCCAGTAGACCCTTTCACAAACTAGGGACCCGAGAGGCCAGGAAAAGCAGTCCTCACTGTTATTATTTTCTTTTCCTTTGTAGAAAGAATGAAAACAGCCAGTCAGTCTAAGAGATCACACATATTATTTTAGCATGTTTGACTTCATTTTGAAGCCCTTTGGCCACAGTTTCTCTTGTTAATGTTGCCCTCTCCTCCTTTGAGGCCAGAATCTGCAAATATTATTTGGACTGTGTGTTTTTCTTATCTGACCTTAGTGTTAAGAAGATTTAATGCTGATTTCATTCGTGCCGAATACCTTGAAGTACCTTTTGCTTCAGTTTCCTTAATGTTTGCCAACTGGCATCTTTTTCCCCATTACTATTTTCTGGGTTTTGTTTTGTTTTTTTTTTTTTTTTTGTTTGTTTGTTTGTTTTTTCCTTCCTTTCTCTCATGGCCACTTCTCCCTCCTGGCAGTTTCAGGTGTGTCCATAGCAACTTCAGGAACTGAGAAGCCCCTCAAATTTGCCGTGTGTTTTGGTGGTAGAAGCTCACCCTGGGCTACCAAGTCCCCTGAGAGATTTAATTTCCAGACGCATAATTTCCCATGCTCATAACTGTGTACCAGGTCCTTCTCGTGCCTCAGTTTCCTGCTGGTGAAAGTCAGCAGATGGTTGTAAGGATGTGGGATGATGACAGATCCTCCTGGCAAGAAGGTCCTTTCCATCGTTTGCCCATTGCCAAGCCTGGGAGAAGAGAAGACCGGTGGAGCACTAAACTGGAGCACCAAATTGGGAGTTCCGAATTCCAGGCTCTGGGTCTGATTAGTCTTTGATTTACTGGATGGGGTTGCAGTTCTTGTAGCCCTAGAATCATTAATTTAATTCATTGTTTTTTTTGTTTTTTTTTTTGTTTTTTTTATTTATTAATTAATTTATTTAATTATTAAAGATTTCTGCCTCTTCCCCGCCACCTCCCATTCCCTCCCCCTCCCCCAATCAAGTCTTCCTTCCTCCTCAGCCCAAAGAGCAAGCAGGTTTCTCTGCCCTGTGGGAGGTCCAAGGACCACCCACCTCCATCCAGGTCTATTAAGGTGAGCATCCAAACTACCTGGGCTCCCACAAAGCCATTACGTGCAATAGGATCAAGAACCCATTGCCATTGTTCTTCAGTTCTCAGTAGTCCTCATTGTCCATTATGTTCAGCGAGACCGGTTTTGTCCCATGCTTTTTCAGTCCCCGGCCAGCTGGCCTTGGTGAGTTCCCGATAGAACATCCCCATTGCCTCAGTGTGTGGGTGCACCCCTCGCAGTCCTGAGTTCTTGTTTTTGTTTTTAATTTAGATACTTCCAAGGTTACCCAAAAATTTTGTTTAGGAACCAGCAAAGCAAAAGACCACTAAGGTGTAGAACGACTATTCTGGGGCACAGCAGAACAGGGTCGGCCCAGGAACGAGCATAGTCCCCTAGGCCAGCAATCCGCAGTGTGGCATCTTGTCATATTCCAATTGTTTTTCAGTGGGATGAAGAAGAATGTTTTCTAAGTGTAGTCGGCATTACAGACTGATAATTTTACAAGTGCTGTTGACTTTGTTGGGTCTCGGTAGCATGATCAGATCAATCTAAAGTCATGAAAAGAACAATATTAAGTCCACAGTGGTCTGTGTATTGTAAAAAAGGAAAACTCATGAATACTCATGCTGAGATGTGGGAAATCCAGCTTGCTGTGACTTCACCCACTCCCTTTCAGATACCGACAGAGGCCAAGGTAGCAGTCCTCTTGACTTCTAGGATGTAAGATATTTTTCATTCATGTCTTTGTGACTTAAAATTTAAAAAGGACTTAGGCCCAAGGGTTTTTTCTATTCCCTTATTTTTTCTGTGATGAGCGCTGGAGTGAGTATCTGCTGACCTATGACACACTGTGCTAGAATCCTAAGTGCAAAGGGAGGCAGTAGCTGCTGGCGATTGTGCTGAGGGAAGTGTGAGAGGTACTTTGGAAGAAAAAGGAGATATGAAAACCAAACCCTCAGGAGTGGTTCTGATAGGGGCTATCTTATCACACGCATGTGAGCAGCTGGCCATTTGCTTTCAGCCGAGATTAAGTTGCCTATCACTTCTCCTCCTTATCTGGGTTAGCACAGGTAAACCCTCTTTCACACAGTAGCAGTATTTTAAAAGTGTAATTTGAATTTCTTTTCTCTGAGTTCTACATTAGAGAAGGGTGTGTGTGTGTGTGTGTGTGTGTGCACGTGAGTGCATATTTTCATTAAGGAAAGAATAGTGGAGCCTGTTTTCAAGCAAAAGCACTCTTCTTTGATAAATTTGGATTTTCACGTATCACGTTCTTAGTACATCACGTCATCAGAGAGTGTTCATTGTTTATGCAAAGTAGATAACAACTTTTGGTGTGTTGTCGTTTTTTTTTGTTGTTGTTGTAGTTGTTTTTTCTGCTTCCAAAGGCATGGGAAAAAGCCATGCAAATATCAGCTGGTCTAGAGGAGAAAAGTAACATAAGGCATCTTCCAGCACTTTCTAATTACCCTGTTCCCCCATGTTCCCTTTTAAATACACTGTCATTATTTTAAACACATGAAAAGTGCAATGTTAAATTCTCAGTTTTTTTTTTAATAAAGGAAGTAAGAGTAAAAGTATATCAGACTTAAAAACAGATCTAAGTTGACTGAAGTAAACTTTAAATAAAATTATTTTACGTATATTACAGAATTGCTTGGTAGGTTCTGTATGAGGAATATGACCCATTCCCTCCAGCATCTCACTATGTAGCCTTGGACATCCTTTTTTTTTTTTTAAATATTTATTTATTTATTATGTATACAATGTTCTGTCTGTGTGTATGCCTACAGGCCAGAAGAGGGCACCAGACCTCATTACAGATGGTTGTGAGCCACCATGTGGTTGCTGGGAATTGAACTCAGGGCCTTTGGAAGAGCAGGCAATGCTCTTAACCGCTGAGCCATCTCTCCAGCCCCCCAGCCTTGGACATCCTTGAACTCACTGTGTAGACCAGGCTGACCTCAAACTCACACAGAGAGATCCATCTGCCTCTGCCTCCCAAGTGCTGGTATTAAAGGCGTGCACCACCATGCCTCGCTCTTTTATTTTATTTTATTTTGGCTTACTTTGTTTTGTTTTAGACAGTCTATGATTTGATCACATGAGAACATTCAGAAAGGCATACTCTATAATTTATATGTGGTTTTGCATCAAGTTTTCATAGTCTGTGCGTGTGTATTGGCTTGCAGTTTGGAATGATATGTTGCAGAAAGGAAGCCGTGTGTAGTGTGGTTCAGAGTTGCCAGTCATTCCTAAAAGTCACATTGGAGCATCAGTTCTTGGGGAGGAAGGCTTCTCTCACTGTGTGCCGGCTGCTCTACCTGGTGACTGTTTCTGTAGGGTCACTGTGCCTGCAGTTTTGATACCATTGATTGCTCTAATCATTGCCTGAAATGAAAGATTTGAGAGTTTTGAGTTGATTACAGATCAGAACTGAAATCAGAGGTTCTGGAACTAGAACAAAGTAGCATGGACTAAGAAAGAGGAAGAGGATGGACTGAGGTGTTTGCAGAACAATGACAAAAAGGAGGCTACTCGAGTGACTTCCATTTGTTGTGTATTAGACTACTTGGCTACACTTTCAGTTACCTGTAGGCAAGTGCAGATGATACTGAGTCCAGAGAGAGAGACACAGAGAGATTGAGAGAGAAAGAGATATAGAGGCAGAGAGAAGGAGAAACACACACACAGAGAAAGGAATGCAGAGAGAGACAGAGACGGAAAGATAGAGAAGACTATGGTCATATAACTTTGTATTATTATACTATTACAATTGTTCTATTTTATTATTTATCTCTTTCTTGTTTATCCTTTCTTATGACTAGTCTGTGGACTTTATTATAGGTTGTATGTATAGAAAAAATCTGGTATATGAGGGTTTAGAACCGTGTGTGGCTTGAGATGTCCACTCTTGGAAAATGGGCTAAGGGTAGATTCCTGTAAATATTCTTTTTACAATTTGTTTGTAAAATTATGCTAACACAATTATATCCCTTATTTCAATCTTTAAATTTGATTTAAAAAAAAAAAAGAAACTGTAGCTGGTAGCATAGTTTATACTAAACTATTAGGAAACAATATAAGCACTTTTGCATCGTAAGACTTCCTAAGTGACATCCAGTTACTGTGGCTTATGAAAATAAATGGACCAAGATTGAAGTTATAATAACACCTTCAATTAGAAAGTGTCTGTACTTGGGGTCAAATCAGCTTGCCTATATTTTCTTTCATAAAACATTTGGTCTCAATTGTAGTTTTCTTTCTTCAAAAAAAAAAAAGGTCAGAAAAAGTTCGAAATGACATGATGGAATATATATTTGTTTGGGAAAATGGTCTGGTTATTGCCATAACAGTATATTAAATTTTTAGAGTTATGTGATATACTTTTTATATTAATACCATCTTTGAAATATATTTACATGATGTAACTCCAGCTAGCCAAGCTTCATGCAGTGTCTCAGCAGGAGGAAATTATTCCATTTTAAAGGGGAAAATGTTGTTTGTTGCGTTTTAATCAGGTCATCTATATTTTGATGTGTATTTAATTTATTACAAAAGAAATTAAGAGATCAATTGTAGAAAAAATTCTTACATCTCTTAAGCTAAGGAAATTTATCTCAGTGGGGATCTGTATCTTTGCTTTCTGATACAAATTTTACAAAAGTCTGAGGTGTGGTTAGGAGTGAGAATAAAGTCTTTGTATTCAGTGACTTGGCTCTGTGAAATGGCTTCAAGCTCAGGAGTAGGTAAGCTGTTAATTCTTGACTAGATCCTAATCATAGACGCCACCCTTTCTAACTTTGCGTCTGGGCCTGTTTTTCCCTCAGACATTCCATATTTAAACTGAAACTCATATTTTTTTTTTTTTTTTTTTTTTTTGGTTTTTCGAGACAGGGTTTCTCTGTGGTTTTGGAGCCTGTCCTGGAACTAGCTCTTGTAGACCAGGCTGGTCTCGAACTCACAGAGATCCGCCTGCCTCTGCCTCCCAAGTGCTGGGATTAAAGGCGTGCGCCACCACCGCCCGGCTTGAAACTCATATTTTAAGTCAGAAGTTTTAAATGAAGCCAGTTATTATTTAAGAGTCATGTCTGGTAATTGCTGCAATGCTGATTATAAAAATAAATTGAGAAATATAAATTAAGTGAAGTTTATCATGGTTCTATGTCTTTAGACAAATAAACTTTGAGTCTTTATATCCCAGTGTTAGAGGTTTTCACTAAGATGGATATGGCAAATTCTGGTTGTTATGACAGTGTAGCAGTGATACAATTTCTCCTTTAAAACTTTGCTTTAACTTAAAAGGAAGTCAATGAGATACATGTTTTTAAGTGTGAATGTTTTAGTTAATTTGTAAAATATTTAATGATTTAATATCTATATATCTATATGGGTCATTCACAGGTGTATAGAGCACATTTTTAACATATTCACCCCATTGTCTTCACCTGTCTCCCTCTCCCTCCCAATGAACTCTTTCTTTCCCCCATCAAGTCTCTCCCGCTTTCACGTCTTCTTTTAGTGTGAGATTCACCGAGCTGAGAGCTGCTTGCATAAGCGCAGGTCAGGGGTTATTTACTGGGACTGAAGAAGAAGTCTCCCAGGCATTTATATTCTAATTCATTATGTAGTGAAATAATTATATAGAGGCTTCCAGAATGTGTTGTGATTTGTAAAAGGTACTTTTAGTATTTATAGTAGCAGGGTCATTGAGCTACAGAAAAGGTAGTTTTTGGGAACTCCCTTCTGTTCTCGTATGCCAGACACCGCTGTTAGTCTTTGTATGTCCCATCGCTCTTCATCTGTACACCCTGGGACTGCTGTTCTTCTCCTTTTGGAGAAATCACATCTCTTGTCTGACATCACGCAGCTGAGATTTGATTTCCATTCTATTCAATTCTGCTTCACACAAGAGACCCGAGGGTCCGAACTTCTGTGCCATTTTCTTCGGTACACAGCTTTATCTTGTTTTTCAGGAATGTCGAAGTAGAAGGAAAATTAAGAAAGGAAAATCAGAATTCCCAGATCATAAACCATGGTAGTGTGTTGCTAACGGAGCACTGATTCTGTGTTAGGCACTTCCATGAATGAGTTCATATCATCCCCATAGAAACCTTTGAAGTAAGGGTAGCTCTGTCTTACAAATACGTCGAGTGTTTGATACCGCTTAAAACTGCTTAGACACAGGCTATCTGGACCACTCTATTGTCCTCTTAATTTAAATGACAGTGAAGAGATCACAGGTCTTTATAATTGAATTTACTTTCAATGACATGGAATTAAAAAATACAACTTTTTGAAGAGTTTTTTTTTGAGCTACTCGATCTGTACAGATTGAAAGGCTAACTTTTAATTACATTTGCATATATCTAATCAATGATTGCATTGCTTTGTTTATGTCATGTTACCTCTCCCTTAGTGAGCATTGAAATCTTTTTATGTATTTTAAATGGTTGCCTTACGGTCTTAATCTTTCAGGGTTCAGTAGTTAAGTACCCATTTGCATGTCCTACCCATTTGCGCAGGTGGCCAGCCCAACCTAGGGTCATGGGATCTAGGCTGGAGGATGAAAATCTCTCAGGACATGGAGACTCAGGTGAAGCCACTTAGTGCATCCCAAAATCGTGATGCCAGAGGCAGAACAGTGCTCAGAATTGTTTGTGTGGAGGTGAGGTGGTGTTGGGGGTGAGGGGCAGGGCTCATTTTAGCCCAAGCTAGACTCCTAGTTCAGCCTTCTAAATGCAAGTATTACAGGTATGGCCCGTCATGCCCGACTTCAAGATCCTTCCTTTGTCTTTTAGGCTCAGGCTTTTAATGCTTTTATTTTTATCATTTTTATTGTTTCTTTGAGAATTTTACATAATGCATCTTTATCGTATTCACCCCTACAACACTCTTCCTAGATTCACCCACCTTGCCCACCCAACTTTATGTCCTTTTTTTCCTTCCTTCCTTCCTTCCTTCCTTCCTTCCTTCCTTCCTTCCTTCCTTCCTTCCTCCCTTCCTTCCTTCCTTCCTTCCTTCCTTTCTTTCTTTTCCCTTTTGATGTCATTATAGTTTGTACAGCCCGCAGACTGCTGAATGTATGGTCTCCACTGGAGGATAGTCAGCTCATTAGGGCTGCATCTTCAAAACCCCGACACTCCTTCTCCCAGCAGCTGTCTATCCCCAATGGCTCCTTAACCATTGAGGAGCCATCTCTTCTCTTTACGTTGGAATTTAGTCTGTCCTGAGCCTGTGCAACTCTTCTGAAATGGTGTTTCAGCTTCAGGGAACTCATATATGCATCTGCCTGGCAATGCCCAGAAAACACTCTTTCCTTAAAGTCACTCACTTCTTGTGGGTCTTACTTCTCCTACTCCACCTCTGCAGTGATTTCTGAGCCCTGGAAGGAAGGAGAATGATATAAGCATCCTGTTTAGGGGTGGACATTCTGCAGTCTCTTATTGTCTGGACCTTAATGAGTTGCCTGTCTGTTTGTTGCAAAAAGAAGCTTCTTCAATGGAGGGTGAGAGATGTACTAAACTCTGGATGAAACGACAGGCATTGGAAGTCAGTTTAATACTATATTCATTTCTAGCAGAGTAGTAGTAATAGTAATAATAAATAATATTAATATTACTAATATAAGTAATAGTAAATAAAATGTTTTCCTTTAGGGCCTATGACCTGCATAACACAAGTACTAAACTCTGGGGATGCTGCTAGGTATGAAGTGGGCCTTAAGTCCTAGAACAGAATAGTTGGTTGCTCTTATGATGCTCGTGTTTCTCTTGTACCAGCGAGCATGTCTTGATAGGCCAGTCACTGTAGATGCCAGGACTTGGAGCTGAGTGAGATTGGTGATTCTTTTTCTCCTCCAATAGTGTGATGAGCCCCTTCCAGCTCTATCAAAGCTAGCCAATCAGAATAAAGCTTCTCTCCTCCAATAGTGTGATGGCATCTTCCAGCGCTATCAGAACTAGCCAATCAGGATGAAGCTTCTACCTGAGGATATGCTAGATTTCTCCTTGTTCTGTAACTGCAACATAGGGTGACTTTAGCAGTAGATTCTTACCGTGAAGTTCTGGAAGGTGACTAAGAGCATTGGTTACAGCCTGTAATGTTTGGGGAGTGGTCTATGGGACATCACTTGCCAACAACTCCATAACAGATAACCCATTCCTGATACTGGGCTTTTTGTTGCATCATTGTTGCCCCATTATAGATGAACTACATTTAAACTCTTTATTTATGTGTATGTATTATATAATTATTAGTCTATAGTTATTCTAATTTATTATGAAATATAAGGGCATAAACTAGAAATGATAAAGACTTAATTTATAAGTAATAAATTATTTAAAAATATTTATTTATGTGTGTGTGTGCCTGAGTATGTATATAGTATGTACCATGTGCATGAAGAATCCTAAGAAGGTCAGAAGAGGGCACCAGATCCCCAGGAACTTCAGTTACAGGCAGTTATGAGCTGCCATGTGGGTGCTGGGTACTCAACCCGGCTCTGCAAGAACAGTAAGTGCTCTCAATGGCTGAGTCATCTCTTCAGTCCCCAATAACAAATGATTTTAAAGATTACTAAAAGTAATTCTATTGCTTTGACTAATTGTTTAAATTATATGTTTTTCGTTTTAGTTGCAAAAACTAAATGAAACTAAATTTAGTTGGCACGGGGGACTTTCTCAGAATTGAAAGGGACTACAGGAGCATATTAATAACAGCTGACTCACTGAATCCAGCAATAGATGGTTCTAAATGTTCATAAAGCTCAAACCTTGAGCCACCCAGTGTAATCCGGGCTCACACGATTTCCAACCTAAAAATATCTGCCTTATAAAATAACCGTCCAAAATATTCGATTCCAGTTTGCATCTCCAATGGCCCTGAAAATGTAGTCAGAGATCTAGGCAAGAACAACACAGTTGCAATCAAGTATGACATTGAAGTACAGCGGGGGGGAACCTACAAGAAGCCCAGCGTCTCTAACTCTATGTGGTGGGGTGGAGGAAGGTAGAGAAGAGAGAGAGAGAGAGAGATTTCAGAGATCAAAGACCTTTGAAGAGAATGTACTCAGAAATCCTCTGAGAGTCCCAGCTCGTGGGTAGACAGTCTCTTTTCTATATCTCCATTCACTGCTCTCATTCTGCTTGGAAGTGTGGGGTGTGGCCGTCCTTCTTAACTG
This sequence comes from Chionomys nivalis, assembly GCF_950005125.1. Lineage (NCBI taxonomy): Eukaryota > Metazoa > Chordata > Mammalia > Rodentia > Cricetidae > Chionomys > Chionomys nivalis. The sequence continues at coordinate 30,722,727 of NC_080099.1, read as the reverse complement.
TGTGTTTGTGTGTGCGTGCGCACACCCCTTTGCGAATCTAATAAAAACTTTCTTCCCAGAAGATGACTCACGGATATTCATCATTTTCTCAGGGTTTCAAGGTGTTTGCAGCCTTGCCCAGAGCCTCTCCACGGACCCAGTGTAAAAGATTCCACTCCAGTCTTTCCTTTCAACCCACAGGTGTTTCCTGTGGAAAGAGAGAGGCCTAAGGCAGGCCTACAGATTAGGAAACTGATTTTACAGACACATGCTAATTAGGTGGTCGCTTTTCTTTGGGGTTGACATTAGTCATAACCTCTGCTAACCAGACTCCTGGCAACCCTTGAGCCTTAGCTATTGAGGTTTACAGGATCTCCTGGTTCAGTTCCCAGGGAATCACACCTTGTGGACCCGAATGCCTGTCCAGAAACACAGGGTGGACTCTCTGTAGAAAGCACAGTGCCCCAGTGCTGGCAAGACACTTGCCAGCCCTCCGGCCCTACTCTGTGAAAGGAGCTTTTTTAGCAAGCCCAAACCAGGGCTGTTTAGAGACCTGGGCCACTTCCATTTTTCAAGGCTCTTGATATATTGAGAGATGAAAAGATGCCAAAACAGGGTTACAAAAACAGTGGTATACTTTAAATGTTTACCTTTAACAACTTAATGCCTTTAATACTAGAAACATATAATTGTACCATTCATAAGTTAATTACAGGATTTATAAAAATTTTAATTTATGGTTCGCTACAGGCAGTGTGGTCCAGTCATAGAACCCGAGTTCAGAGCCGTGCAGAGTGAGCCTCCTTCTTTGAATCCTGTCTTCTATGATTGTAGGTGTAACCTCATTTGGAAATAGCTTCAAAGTTCTCAATTTAAGGGTCCTTATGAAAGCAGTGCTGAAAGGACCCCTGCCTCCCACTAGAATTGCCATAGAAAGCTTGGAGAAGGAGCTGGGGTTGTCCCTTCTCCAGAAGCCTCTGCTCCCTTTGCTCCTTCCTTCTGTGGGAACCCCATGCAGATTCAGCAGCACAGCTAGTGGCTGTCCCCTGCACTTCCACAAAGATCTAACCAGCATTGCCCAATGGGAAGGCTTCCAACAATGGTCACTATCCTCTCTTGGTGATGGGTGGTGTCAATATTTTGAATCCTTTAAAAATACATTGTTCCTTCTTGAGTTTCACTTAGAATTCTGAATGAGGACTTCTGTTCCAGGAGTAGTTCTTTGATCTATACTCACTGTTGGAGTAAATCAGACCTACCAGGGTCCTAATGAGTGGAAGCAGGGGATGCTTGGAACAGCAGTCCTTAGGAAGGACCAGTTTGGGACCTTCAGGGGAAGGAAGAAATCTACTTTACTCTGAGCAGTATTTGGACTCTGAATTAAAATCAACATCTAGAAGCTTTACTCAGTTCAACGCTCAGCTCAACTTTGCAGAAAATCCTGGAGGCTTTTAAAGATACGTTAAGTTTAGCCACTGAGACAAGGCACATTTTAAAGGAGCAAATATTGTTTCCTTTGACATTTTTCTGATTGGATATTCATCTTAAACGTATTGGCCAGATCAGAAACAACTGGTTTAGTGCTTGACACTTAAATTATTACAGGGCATTCTATATTCTTTCATTTGCACTCACCTGGCTGTCTACCATTGACCCACCAAAACATCCATCCATCTGTATACTGAATCAAACAATCAACCTACCAATTGACTGACTGACCGATCGACCGATCGACCGATCAACCGATCAGTCAACCAACCAACCAACCAACCAACCAACCAACCAACCAACCAACCAACCAACCAACCAGTATTTTCTGAACACCAGGCATCCCATTGTTCTGAATACTAGAAGTCGAAAGCAGATTTTATTTTTTTCTTATTGATGTGATATTTTGGTGGATTTTGATGAAATGTTTGTTTTGATGGGTTTAAATAGTTAGCATTCTCTCTCTCTCTCTCTTTCTGTACTGATGTCCTTTTTGCAAAATTACCTATGAACCCATTCTGAATAGGATGCAAAGAAAAATTAGATGGGACATCTATGGATTTGGGTACCAGAAGAAATGTCTTGATTTGTATTGTGTACATCTCTTTCCTATTATACTGTAAGTTACTTGAGGTTAGAAATTGAACCTATGTTTTTAATGTTACCTCAAACACAGCAGCTGGCGCACGGTGGCTACTAACCAAATGTTTGTTCAAAGAATTCTAACTGGGAGATGAAAAGTCAAGATCTGAGACCCACCATTAGTGCCATCTGCTTCTGTTTGGTACTTGGTCTTTTGGATCTTGATGGGACAAGACGAATGGCCTCAGCCCTTACTGTGACACTGACCTCCTAAGTAAGAGACTGGTGGCCTATGACGTATTTGTTCTGATCCTCTGGGCAGTTACACACCTTCTTCAAGGACAAGGGCTCAGACACACTGAAGCCACCCCATGTTAGTCACAAGTCTCCTCCTGTCCTCCTCTGGGGCTAACTTGGAATCCCGGTAAGTTTTACCTCAAAGCGGTTGTCTCAGCATGAGAGTAACTCCAAGGGACACTCCTTGGGGACCGTGGCTGTTCTAGAGCATCCAGGGCTCTCAGCTTTCTTGAGTGCACTGACTCCAGGAGCCAGCTTAAAGTCTGTCCTTGTCCTGTGATCCAGAGCAGGGAGAGGGCATGCTGGGCACTGGCTCAGCTCCATGGGAGTGATTTCTCTTCCATTACTTAAGGTCTGGAAAGATGGCTTTTGTCCCCCGCAAACACTCACCTTCCCCTAATAAAGTGTGTCTGACAATTACACTTCATTGGTGTGGTTATGAGGGGAATGACATAGACTTAGAAAAATATAATAATTTAAAGGAATGACACATTCCAACGAAGAAATAAAATAGTGGGCTGCTTTGGAAAGAAGTGAGGCCATAGGAAACCGTTATTTCACTAGGATAAACTCTCTGAGTCGTCACAGAATTCTTACCAAAAAGGAGAATTGAGCTCTAAGACATGTGGTGTGTGTGTGTGTGTGTGTGTGTGTGTGTGTGTGTGTGTGTATCTACAGATAGAAAAACGGTCCGCCTGTCTTATTTATTTATTTATTTTTATTTTTGAGACAGGGTCTCTCTATACAGTCCTGGCTATCCTGGAACTTGCTATGTAGACCAGAGTGGCCTTGAACTCACATGGATCAGCCTGCCTTTGCCTCCTGGGTGCTGGGATTAAAGATATGCACTACCATGCTCAGCCTTCTTCCGACTTTTGATACACAGTCCCTTTACTAACCTGTCTACTCAGGGCTTTGTATGGATACATGTGTGATGGCTCCCATCGAATGCAGCCATTTGTAAAGCACTTTGACCCAAGGTACGTACTTCTTGGAATCCTTATTCCTTAGGACTTAGAATAAGATATTTATTCCTTAGGAGCCACTGTGCTAAGGTTGTAAAATCAGTAACAGTTTCAACAAGCTCTATAAGGTGTGTCCCTACTAGAACACTGGAGTCAAATGTTTTTGCTACAGTGAAGGGTTCAGCAGTACTGCATAAGACACATTGTAGGATTCACATAGCGATTTCAGCAGGACTTTGCAATCACGGCATTAAGTTCAGTGTGTTAGCCTTATGACAGTGGTCCTCCATTTATTTCCTCACTGTTGCGCTGACCCCAACCATAGAATTATTTTCATTCCCACTTCATAACTGTAATTTTGCTACTGTTGTGAATCATAATGTAAAGACACATCTGTGTTTCCTGAGGGTCTTAGGTGACCCCTGTGAAACTGATACTCCACTCCCAAAGGGGTCGAGACCCACAGGTCGAAAACCACTGCCTTATAGTCTTCCGGGCGGAACTGTTTGCTGCATTGTTAGGTGTAATGTGAAAATCTCATCAGTTCACACTGGTATCAGCTGTGGGATGGCTTTAACAAGATAATAATCCTTTTTCCTGTTTGGTGAGGACCTGGCCTTTGTTCTTCTGCCAAGTGTGGGAGAATGGAGAATCAAATTTCCTCCATGGTTGAGTTTCCAAAATTCAGACTTTCTCACGTATAACACATTTTTGATAATTATTTATTGTTTATTATTTATTTGTTCCAGCCACAAGCTAAAATTCCCCTGGTACCGAGTTCTGTAATATTGTTTACCGAACCCTTTCCACCTCAGCCAGAGAGCAAAGGAGACAGCCAGACTAGAATGGGTGACTGGGTGGGGCCTGGGGTGTGTGACTCTGTGCTCTGTGCAGATGAGAATTGTCCTTCACTTGGTAAACGCCACCGTTTGTGGCAGTGGCGGATGGCAAGCTCCTGGATGCTACTCCTTGGTGGCTTACAGCTAAATGTTCACTCCAGCTTCCGTGAGACTTTACATCCACACTGAATGGATGTCACTTAGCCACTTAAAACCATGAACTCAATAATCTATAGATCTGGTTCTTATGGGATCCAAGTTAATTTCATTTGTAAATATTGTTAGCGGAGAGTAAGACGGATTGGCTGTTTGGATTAAAACTGGGTTTAAACCAAATACTGGATTTAAGCAAGTTTTAGATGGGTACATCATTGCAAAGAATTTTACATTTGTGATCTTATCTTTAACACTGATACTATGAGAGAGGAGAGGGAAGAGAGGAAAAGAGAGGAGAAGAGAGGAGAGGAGAAGAGAGGAGAGAAGAGGAGAGGAGAAGAGAGGAGAGGAGAGGAGAGGAGAGGAGAGGAGAGGAGAGGAGAGGAGAGGAGAGGAGAGGAGAGGAGAGGAGAGAAAGAGGGAAGGAAAGGGAAGTTGCTGCATGCAAATACTTCCAAGGAGGCTCTGAGCAGTGTAAGATTACCAGGATTCTCGCTTCCAGCGCTGGCGCTGTGGACACTGGAGACGGCTGTGCACTGCGGTTGTTATTGTTGTAGCGAGGAGCGGGAAAAGATAGGTTTGCAGTAGAGCTTGAGGATGGCACCAAGCCAGTGCCCTGAAAAATGGCAAACACGTCATAGCTAACAGCTGGATGCAGAAATATTTCTCTTTAATTTGGAGGGATAAAATTTTTTTCACAGCGGGGCGCTCTCACAAGAGTACAACATCAAAGAGGGAGGGTCTCCCCAGTCAGACATCAGCTGGCTCCAGGATGGAACAAAACGAATGAACTGTCAGGACTTTTCCAGCTAGTATGCTTCTGCCAAGCGAGCAGTTAAAGGTTCAGTGGCTTCTTCGCATCGCAGACAAAAGTCCTGATAAGGGCAGCCTGAGTCCCCCAGGTCCTGCTCTGATCAGCAGACAGGGGACATCTGAGGAAGACTGCAGACTGATGGGTGGCAGACTACCACTGTCCCCAGAGATAAGTGGGAGTCACTGAATGCTGGAGGCTCTCAGGCAATCCCTGGTGCCCTGTCCTAATCCGCAGAATCACCGGCTCCTCTGCTAAGTGACACTTAGCAGCAACTGACCCAAACTGTGACCAAAATACCCACTTCCATCTCCTCTCCCAGCCACGCCTCTGATGAAGGCTTTGCAGGGCCACTACCGGTGTTTTACAGTTCATCGACACTTTTCAACTGTTTTTCTGATTACCATATTTCAGTCTTGACTTATATGTTAGTATTATCTGCAAACTCAACATAAACCTGTAATGATTTTCTAATATTTCTGGGACGTGATGAATGTGGATTGACAAAGTACAGTATACAGCTTTCTCCCTGCATTACTGAAAATACAGCCACTGTGTGTATAATCATTACTCATTTACTTTATGGGGGCATTTATTACTTGACCTCTGAGGTCTTGTCTCAAAATCTTGGCATTCCAGACATGCCAGGATATTCGGAAACAAAGCGGGGAGTGTGCTACCCATTAGAAACAACAACAATAAAAGTTAATTGTAGTGGAAGAAATAAGGAGAAACGATCATACGAAAAACACTCACAGATTTACAAATCTGAGCAAAAAATAAAACTGAGCACAAATAATCTGAGCACAGTAGCGAGTATTTAATGTAGAAGCTTGTATTGTGGAATAGGTATCCTCATCCTTCTGCCGTGTTCTTCTTCTTTTCTTTTTTCTAATGCCACTGGCCATGCTGGCGCACTGCCAATGGAAAGAGAGTGTTTTTACCCAGGCCTGGGGATTTATGTCTTCATCTATTGCATGGTTTCTGGTTGTGTAAATTTTACTAACAGATTAAGTAATTTTCACTAAATTGACATTTGCTCTGAAAATAGGAATTTGTTTGATGAATGGCATTATCAATCATTGTGAACATAGTTATGGCCCTCATTTGGAAAACTTTAGATGCTTTTAAAGAAAAAGCCCTGATGTTTTCCCCTGATAGGACAAATAGGATATGATTTAAACAAAAACAAAAACAAAAAACAATACACAGTGGCCTTCTATCAACCATAGGCTGTGGATGAGTCATGCGCCTTAGCACAAGATTGTTTCTTAGCGTTTTGGTTTTGTTTTTCTTTTTTTTTCATTGTTGTTGTTTTCGAGACAGCGTTTTTCTGCATCTCTCTGGCTATCCTAGAACTCCTTCCGTAGATCAGGCTGCCCTTGAACTCACAAATATCCTCTTGCTTCTGCCTCCCCGAGTGCCTGGATTAAAGGCATGCACTACCGCCGCCTGGCTATTTTATAATTTTTAAACAATGTTACTTGTGTGTGTACATGTGTACGCTTGCATTGTGTGCATATTCACAATAGTGTGTGTGCAGGTGTGGGCATGCCACAGCGCATGTGAAGGCCAGAGGACAACTTCTAAGATTTACCATCTGTAAGACTGAAGACTATCCGTGTCCCCTCATAGGTGAGATGTGAGGGTCAAATTAGCACGGTAGAATGTGTAGAGACTAAAATGCCTTAAGATTTTTGACTTGGTGACTGGCTGTATTCCTTGTCCTCTGTGTGGGGGTGAAGGTGCCTTTCCTCATTTGGAAGGAGTGGGCCAACTTTCCTTATCTGGAATGTGTAAGGTCAGACATTGTTGAGTTCTCAGACTCTTTTGGATTTGGGCATCTTTACATAGGTTTCTTTGCCGAGCATCGCCAATTCAACGTCCCCAATTTAAAGTGCTCTGAAATCGGGAACATTTTGAAGCGTTAACACAATATTAAAAAGTTTTAAATTTTGGAACTGTTTTGGGTTTTCAATTTTCAGGTTATGGGTGCTCAATTTGGATGACTTTGTAACCAACCTCTCTCTTCTTATGCTTTGATCCAGCTTGATTGGAGGGAGGGCTCAGTAGTGAAGATTGCTTGATACACAAATATGAGGACCACAGTTTGATACACAAATATGAGGACCCGTGATACAAGCTGGGACTGGACTGGACTCAGCGGTTCTGTGGTTACCGGAAACCCCAGAATTGATGGGTAGAGACCAGACTCACTTGAGCTTTCTGACTTCCTGTCTAGTCCAAACAGTATAAGTTGCAGGTTCAGAGAGAGACCTTTCTCAAAGAATAAGGCCGAGAGTGGTGGAGGAGGATGCCCAGTAACTTCCTTTGACCCGGTCTACACACTCCCCCACACTTGTGTGCATATACCTCCTCCCCCTAACATAAATGAGAGGGGCTGAGAAGGGAAAGAACATGCACAGGAGATTAGGAGGCACACTTGGGGAGTTCTTGGTGTCTTCCTTAGTGTGGAGAACTGTGCCAAAGCCTTGTGCGTTTGAGGCTCCGAGAAGGAGTTTGCACATGTCCCTGATCACAGGTAGATTTGATCCTACAAACTGCTGCTCAAATAGGGTGAGTTCATGGAGATCTAAAACACGCTCTGGGCTTTGGGATCAATATGTCAGTGATCAGTTATCCCGCCTTATAGCTGATGTACAGAAGGGAGATATTGGACTCCCAAAGCCACCACTAATTAAACCACTTGCGATCAATACCTCTTAGTTTCTAGTATGTCCCAGGAATGTTCTTAAAGATGTGGTGTCTGTGTGAATGGCAAGGGATCCTGTCAAGCTTAAGATAATTAAATTTAGGAATACAAACTACAGGCCTGAAAACAAATTTGTATACTGTTTTCTAGCCAGTAGTTACACTAGTGCAACATTTTTCCTTTGTCATGTGTACTTTTATTTTTTAACTTTAAAAAATTATATGTGTGGTCGTTGTGTCTACAAGTGTATCTGTGCACCATGTGCGTGCAGTGCCCTCAGGGACCAGAAGAGGGCATCAGAGTCTCCCCGAGAGTACTGGGAATGGAACCTGTGTCCTGCAAAATCAGCCAGTACTCTTAACTGCCATCTCTCCAGGCTTCTATACTTTTACTTTTAAACAGTCTCACCTGAAAGATAAAATATAAACAACTGTCTGACTTTTATACCCCCATTTGATATCCTAAGTCATTTCCTTGTTCTTTGTAGTGTGTGGAAATATGTATGGTTAAGTTCTTAAAACCGTGAAATACATTTCTGCCTTCAATGAGTGTATGGTCTGGTCATCTTGGGAGTAATGTGTTGTAAGATACTATCTTAATTTTGTTTTAACACATGTCCACACACGTGCTAGATGAGCAGTCTACCATTGAGTTAGACATCAGCCTGCTACCCATATATTATGACTGCTACTCACTAGCAGGTCACTAAATTTTCACTAGGTAGACATTTCCCATCAGTTATAATGTTGACCTAAGGATAACTAATGTCCCCAGAGCAGTCCCTGGGTGTGAGCCTTTACACACATTTGCTCATTTGATTTTCATCTCGGTCCTTAGAGTAGGGACATGATCAGCACCCTTTGTCCACCCTTGTGTGAGTTACAGTCATGGCTCCATCACAAGTGGCAATATGGGCAATGTCACATCGTCACTTATAACAGAGTCAATACTGTTACTCATACTTATTACAACAGACACCCCTAGGCATAGCACCGTGATCACCCCTAACTAGACAGGCTCATAAAATGTATTTTTTCACTTCTAATACATAAGAGCTCCTCTGCCAATTACATATTGAAAGTAAAATCTACTTTTCAGTAAAGGCATTCTGATGACCAACTTCACGGTCAAAATAATCAAGTCTTTGTTCTTTTGACACACGGTAGAATCTCAGAACACATATTTTTATCTGTCTTGGCAGATAAAATGTTAACTTTTTAACTTAAAACCCTAATTTTTGAACTTTTCAAAAAGATGGAAAGGTGTAAAAACACGGTATGAGAATGGACAGAGAAAATCTTCGGGACACCCCCTCCCCCCTTACACACACACACACACACACACACACAAGCTTTTTGTTCTCTGAATTCTCCATCAGCTGTGTAGAGATTGAAAACAAAAGCAGCGCGGGCTCACAGGTGTCTCTGGCACCCCCACCCCCGACTTCTGTCTTCAGATTCCTCATCACAGGAAAGTCACCTGCAGTTCAGAGAACCTGAGGAGGTCTTCAAGGAGATGACCATTGACTTCCAAGTAGGGCTTGATTGTACTTTTTCGGTTCGGTTTCTTTGCATTAAGGAATAATTTATTCTGAGCCCTTGAATAAGATCCAAGAGCTTCCCGAAGCTGCATGTCTGGTGCACGTCCTCCTGTGTATGAGCCTGTGTTGGATGCTTGAGTATAAAATATGTTCCCTCGCCTCAGCTGCTTGGGGAAAGCTGAAAGAGACCCCAGCTCAATACAATAACCAAATGCCAGTGTCCAGGACCTCGGAGATACAAAATGAGAATTTCTCTCCACTCTGTGAAAGTCATGGTTAATCCTGCTGGCCAACCCCAGGGACTACCTAACACAGGTACTGAGGGGAATGAATTCACACCTAGGCTTCTCTAGCTCAAAGATACTGGGACTCTTCAGGATACTTACAAAATTATAAAGAAGAGGTGGGGAGGTGCAGAACTGTCAGGTGGCCTGCCACTCCTCAGTCCTCTCACAGTAAGGGCTTAAGTCTAGCTTTGGGAGACCTTTCCTTTTGTCTAAGCTGACAGGTTGGGACACATGGGCGCCAAGTTTCCTGTGCTCTAGATTTAGTATTCGAAGTGCCCTTTTAAAGGTTCTAGCAGAACTGCTTCATCTTCCTGGAGGCCTCATCTTCCACGGGAAAGGGTCTCCCTGTAGGTTTTCACATAGTGCTCGCCCCACCCCCAGTCAATACAGGAGTCCCCAGGAATGGTCTCAGGGAGCAATGGTGTTGCTTCTGCTAAGCAGCCCTTCCTCAGCCAGGGCAACACTCGCTCCTGGTTTTAACACTTCTCTAAACTAGTTTCCTCCTTCCCTCCCTCTGTCCCTCCGTCCCTCCCTCCGTCCCTCCCTCTCTTCCTTCCCCTCCTTTCTTAGAGACAGGGTCTCACTGTGTAGCTCAGACTGACCTTGTCAAGCACCTCTCAAGTGCTCTGAGGGCAGGCTTGTACGCTCAGCTGTGCTCTCTGCTTAGGACTTCATTGATTTGTCACTTAAAAAGATACTTAAAACCTGTGTTGATCAAAGCAGTGTGTGTGTGTGTGTGTATGTATGTGTGTGGGTCTGTGTATGTGTTTGTGTACATGTGTGTGCGCTTGTGTGTCTGTGCGTGCATGTATGTGCATGTGTGTCTGTGTGCATATGTGTCTGTGTGTGCAGATGTGTGTCGCTGTGTATGTGCGTGTATCTCTGTGTGTGTCTCTGTGTGTCTGTGTGTGTATCTGTCTGTGTGTGTATATCTGTGTATGTGTGCATATATATGTGTATGTGTGCATATGTGTGTGTGTCTGTGTGCATGTGTGTGTATGTGTCTGTGTAGGCATCTTCTCCCTCTGGAAAGGTGAAGGCTTTTGAGCAGTACTGGAGTGATGTATGTTTGCAGTGCGCTTAGACCCTTACTTCACGTTTCGGTCAGAGTGATAGCTCTGGCTTCCCTGTAGCTGCCATTGCCAGTAAGTGCTAAAGGAGGCCAAATAGGTAGGTAAATTACTGGGAGCATCTGTGAAGTAAGTGTGCCACGAGCCAGTAAGAGGGGCTGGGAATTGAAAAAATTGGAGGGGGATACTTTTCCTCAGGAAGATTGGTGGACTGCTTTGCAATTTCCCAAGAGAATTTGAAAACCAACTTAGGCCACATTTAAAAAAAAAATTAAACACAGCTTGGTGGTGGTGGCGCACACCTTTAATTCCAGCCTTTACAGAGAAACCCTGTCCCCCCCCCCAAAAAAAAACCCAAACAAACAAAAAACAAAACAACAACAACAAAAAATTTAAACACTTGGCAAGCAAAACAAAGTTGTGAGTGGCTCATTTGCACATCTTGCTTTACCCTTGTCCATTCAGATTTCTATCATTCTGAAGGTGGTGCCTTCCCTTTAATGATAAAATGGAGCAGTTGCTGCCTCGCCTGCCCCTGTGCTCATCATCGTAGTTAATACAGGCTGGCAGCGTTCGCAAGTGGCTAAGCTGTACTGGAGCCACTTTTACCAGCAATCATTGGAGTCCAACACTGGCATACATCTTACCCCTCTTTTCATCTGGAGTTTTGTTCTAGGTAAACATAAGCATGGAAGAGAATGTCACTTCAGATGCCAGCAAGGTCGCTCAATGCCCCAACATGGTTTGAAGTGAGAGAATCGACGTGATCTTTATTTTAGCCCCACGAATGGTATTACAGCTGGTTTCATGGAATCAAAAACTTAAAATCCCCTTGAAAAGCAAAAATTAGCTCTCCCATTACTTATCTTGCTACTTCTATTGATACAAGATAGAAGAGATGCACAGGCCAGAAGCAATAGTTTTAAAATAGCAGCAGCAATCACAAAGGAAATCAGAGCCGATAATTTAGAGATACATATTACAAGCATCTTCCAGGCAGATGCAATAGTACAGATACATATTACAAGCATCTTCCAGGTGGATGTAATAGTATAGATACATATTACAAGCATTTTCAGACGGGTGCAATAGTATAGATACATATTACATGCATCTTCCAGGCAGGTGCAATAGTATAGATACATATTACATGCATCTTCCAGGCAGGTGCACTGATGAACTCCTAACCTCCAGCAATAGGCAGCCTCTTTGTCTTAACATTACACACACACAAACTGAAAACCCAAAGAAATAAAGGCACAGGTTTCTATGTTCTATTTATATTGTTCTTTCTTTGATCAGAAAGCAAAATACAATCTAGGGTTGGGGCCGAGTAGGAGAATCATTTTGTTTAGCTAAAGGGAGTCTTGGATTTAATCTCTAGTGTAAAAACAGAAAAGGAAAAAAGGGAAGAAAGAAGAGTCACTGCACAGATATCTCCTTATACCGAAACACTGACCAGGAGCAACACTTTGCCAAATTTGTATCAGAAATGAAGCCTTTCAAATGTAATGCCATTGTTTCCTCCCACTATCTTTGCTTCTGAAGGTACCTCTCTAAGGAGTGCCAGGGATCCTTCTCATGCAGGGCTTCAGAGTTTGACTGGTATATTTACATATGATTCCTATACATTACAACATGTACTACCATAACATACACTAGAGTATTATTTTGTGTATTTACATATGCTTTCTATACATTGCTTCTTCTTTTTTTCCCCTGGTTTTTCAAGACAGGGTTTCTCTGTAGCTTTAGAGCCTATCCTGGAACTAGCTCTTGTAGACCAGGCTGACCTCGAACTCACAGAGATCCACCTGCCTCTGCCTCCTGAGGGCTGGGATTAAAGACATGGGCCGCCACCCGTCTGCTTTCTATACATTGCAATGGATACTGTCATAACATACACTAGAGTATTATTTTATATGTCTACATTTGCTTTCTATATATTGCAATGGTTACTGCCATACATACACTGCTTAGTGTGTTATTTTGTATATCTTAAAACCTGGTAGTATAATAGTTTGCAGTTTCTCACTCAATATTATGTTTTTAATATTTATCTCCTAATACAGAGATAAGTTATTAATTTTAAATGTATTAAACAAATGATTTTTGAATGGATCTTCCAATGACAACATGCTTCCATTATTTTTAATTCTTTTTTTTTAATTTATTTATTTTTATTTTATGTGCTTTGGTGTTTTGCAATGGGTGTCGGGTCTCCTGAAACTGTAATTACAGACAGTTGTGTTGGGTCTCCTGGAACTGGAATTACAGACAGTTGTAAGCTGCCATGTGAGTGTTGGGAATTGAACCCGGGTCCTCTGGAAGAGTAGTCGGTGTTCTTAACTGCTGTGCCATCTCTCTAGCCCCCTCTAAGTCTTTGTTATTCCAAATGGTTCATCAGTAAATACCTTTGAAACCATCTCCCCGATTCAGCAGAATTGCACTGGAGTGATTTCTTGGATGTAAAATTGCTAAGGCATAGGAAATAAACATTCTCAAACTTATTGAGGTTTTGTCAAAGTGTCCTCCAATGTGACTGTTCCATAGTACACGTCCCTCTGGCAACAGGGGAACTGGCTTTTGCCTAAGAAATACTAAGTGATCCATTCTACAGTTCAGAGTTTCCATTACAGAACTTAACCTTCCCACTCCGCACTCCCTGACCAGGTGTCCTATCTGTTTCTTCCCATGCAGTTCTCCTATCTTGAGAGGTTTTTTTGCTTCACATTAGAAAAGAATAGAGAAAATATTAAAATGTTCGTTTTCATTCAGAATAAATGGCACCCTTTCTGGCAAAATTGCTGTGTTAGGTGTTTTTACAGAATGAATCTTTCTCTTAATCTAAAGTTAATGGCCATGCCTTTATGCTCACCATTCGAATGAATAAACAACTTGACCTTTCCAACATTTTCACAGGTCCTAGGGGAGTTGTCTAAACACTTGGAGCATTTAAAAAATTTTTTTCTGCTTATTTAAAATCTTTTAAAAGATAGATAATAAGAACCAGTAATTTTAGATCTTGGCATAGTTCATCTTCCAAATTCCTTGGGTTTGGGGCAGGGGAGGCTATCAGGTATCCATCTTAAAACATCATGTTAATATCCCACAAATGTGGGTGTCAGTTCAGCCTCCGAGAACAACTTCCTGTACTTGGAGCTGGAGCTGCTACTCTGGGCTCCTGCAGTTGCTAAATCTCACTTGGAGTTCCTTTTAACTTCTTTCTGCCTAGAAGAGAACAGGTGCTGTCTGGGAGATAAGCTACGTACAGATTTTGTCTCTTAACCAAGCTCTTAAATGTTAACAAAGCTACCTGGCCATAGCGAGCAACCGAATGCCCACTTGTAACTACATCTCTTAGGGATGTCCTTAGTTTCTGTTTAGCTTCCAACATTTGCACAGCCCTCTCCCAAGTTATGCCCTTTGTACTAAAGAAAGAACATAGGCATCAAAATTTTCTGGCTCATTTTAGCTCTTATAAAAAAGGTTGCCTTTAAATGTTGCCTCTTAACAGCACAGACCACAAAGAGCTCAGAGCTGTCTTGAGGCAAGTGCGAAAGCCCTGAGTTCTGGGCTCCCAGGAACCCCCAGGAGACACTGCTGCTCCTGTCAGTGTGGCAAGGCCCCCTTGAAGAACTCCACATGTGTTGGATGACCTGAAATGCATAACCATTTGTGAAATTTTGTTTTGTTTTTTTCTCCTAGAGATGTTGTGCTCACAGGCCTAGTTAGATCTAATTTTTAAGCATTACACTGGCTACAGTTTAGATAATATCTTAGAGCTCCTGTAAGGGCTCAAGGGGCTCTTGTCACATTTCCTGTGTGAAAGGGTTATCATTTGAGGTAGGGTGCTAACAGTGGGGAGGGAGGCCATTAGGAAGGAGATTTGCGTGGGTCTAGCGGTAGCTGTGCTTGGAATCCTGAGAGCAGAGTCAAGGCCAGATGAGTGTCTTCACCCCTAGGCTCTCAGTCAGGAGACTGAAGGTGTCCGGCATCATCGCAACTTTGTGTGAAATACTGTAATCAGTATTGGCCAAAGCCTGGGAAGTCGGCCTCCTCCCGCATACTGCCTGATACACGGTGATCTACATTTTTCTTCCAGTCAAGTAGGAGGCAAAACTGTGGTTTCTTTGTGGGCATATCTATTTACGGAGATTGATGCTGACACACATTTGTAGCAGGAAACCCATTTTCACTCATTTCAGGTTAGACTTGGGAGCACGTGGTGTTCAGCTGAGTTCACACACGGGCTGGGCTCTTTTACCTATGGGGTTAGCGTCGCTTGGTGCGAGGATCCAGGCTGGGAGCAGTAAAGAGGACCATTGTGTACACTTTTTAGGATGTTCTGTAGTATTTATCACCAGCAGCTAGCTATGCAAGATATCTTTGTAGGGAAAGGGAAACAGGATTTCATCAAGAAATTTTACTTCACTAACATCAATAGTGGTGAGGATAGTTTTGTTCAATCTCTCTGGCTGGTGACAGCAGGCTCAAGGGTGAGATTTTTTGAATGTTGCTTGACTGACTGTCTTAACAATGACAAAAAAAAACCATGGCACAACAACAAAACAATTAAGTGCAATGTAATCTAAACAATTAGTGAAACATCATCTAAAGGCAACCTCAACATGTCTGCCTTTAGCTTGCTGCTCAGCAGACAGAGCGACCATGTAACGTATTTCCGTTTTCTGCTCTTATCCCGAAGCAAGGAATGGGAAGGAGTATTTCGCCCCAGCTGTAACACAGTCCAGGACCTTCTCCTTCCTTTTGGGCTGAGTTGATTATCAGTTGTGACTGTCCTGGTATGGCTATCCAGTCCGAAATTCACAGATGTTTGTCTTTATTGGATTAATGTCTTCCTTTTATTGGCGGGGGCAGTGGAGAGGTTGGGGGAGGAGACTGAATATCAGAAAAACCAGGGGGAGTATTCAGTTGCGGGAAAGAAAAGAAAACTCACCCCACACAGCCCAGGGCCCTCCAGACTAGAAACACTGATCTGACTTAGTAGGAATGGCCACACAATGAGGTTTCCTTTGGACGATTTATTCTGCATGCTTACTTGAAGAAGAAAAGCAGGAGGGCTCAGAAAAAGAGGTGCGGCTTCTCGGGATGCTCTGGGGGAACCCCTCAGCAGCCCCTGGGGAGGCTGTACTGACTATTCAAAATATACTTGGTTCCCCCAATGTCGTTCTAAGGTCTGTACTCCTAAGAAACTATTTGTGTGTATGTGCCTGTGTAGGTGTGTGTGTGTGTGTGTGCGCGCGCGCTCACCTGTCTGTGAGGACAGGTGCGGGTGGGAGTCAGAGGTTAACCTCCAATGTTGGTCCTCAGGAGCCATCTGCCTTGTTCGATGGCACAGGGTCTCTTACTGGAATCTGGAACTCATCACTGGGGCAGGCTGATAGTTCACCAAGCTCCAGGGATCCTCCTGTCTCTGCCTCCCCCGCAGGAGGATTTTAAGCTTGTGCAACCACTGCCAGTTTTTCATGTGGGTGCTGGGGATTAAACCCAGGACCTCCCATTCCTGCAGGAAGCACATTGCCAGCTCAACTATCTCCCCAGACCTCCCAAGGTACTCCTGAACTGCCTTGTGCTTTCTGGCTGCCTCCACGTCTGGGGAGAGCTTAGAGAATGGCTGTTTATTGGCTATGTAACTGCCTCATCCCAGCTCCTGCACATCACCTCACGCAAAGTTCCTGGAACCAAAGTAGTGATTCTACTTTCAACAGTCACTGGGTACCTAGCCAAGCTGCTCGAATCAGGATTTGGGGAGAGGGTATCCTGTGCTTATTGACTAGTTTGAAGTGGGTTTTCTTTCCTTTTTCCTATCTTGAGGAATCTGCTAGGGTTGAACCTAAGGCAATGATGGTGAAAGTGACTTTGGTTGAGAAATGTAAACTCCCTAGGAGACCGCTGTTTTCTCTTCCCCTTTCTGGAGATGTTTTCAGATGACTCCTCCCTTAAGGGCTTCAGAGACCTCTATCTCCTATGAAGAAACAGTCCCCCCCCTCCTTTTTTTTTCCATCCCAGAGTCTGTTTCCACCAGTCCTCTACAGTTCCACAGCTTCCCAGCCGCCTTTTGCTGGGGGTCACCCAGCTCGGCGGATGGACAGTGACTGCCTTCCACGGATGCTTTGGGATAGATGCATGCCGGAGGGCCTTTTAAGTGTTTGCTCCAATCATGTCAGTGTGGCCTCTCCTTTCAGCTTTCTCTGTTTATCCAGCAGTTCATTATTTAAGACTAGCCTGTCAAAATAGGTTAAATATTCTTTGGGAAATATAGTCACATCCTTGAGATACCACAACTATGTTTAATACAGGGAAGATTGGCTTGATAAGAGAAACGTGATCGACTTGCCTCACCAGAAAACATTTTCCTGTTACCCTCGCCGAGTTTCCACAGCCATCAATAGGCACCAGCAAACCCGAGGACCATAAATCTCCGCGGCTGACACGGAGAGACATCAAGGGAAACAGGGAAAATGATTGCTGATGATTCGTTCTAACTACTTGACCTTCTGACCTCTTCTCCAGATATATGATCAAGATGGGACACTACAGCACTTTATTGATGGTGGGGAGCCTAGTAAGTCGAGCTGGATGAGGTATATCCGATGTGCAAGGCACTGTGGAGAGCAGAATCTAACAGTAGTTCAGTACAGGTAAAGTATGTCTTGATTTACCGCTGGAGCCCGTGGGCTTGCACATGCGAACTCAGGCTTGCTGCGAAGTGGTTGCAAACATCCCGCAGAACCCTGTAGAGATCTGGTTTTCCATGCCGAGTTGTTGAAGTGCCTTAGTTCGAGGGGCAATAACAAGGGTGCTAGCGGATGCCCTCTCTGACTCTGTACACTGGCTGAAGTTACTCTACGCCTTCGCTTGAATGTCCATAGGGACCCGAATGAGTCTGGCAGCCCCACCAGCTTGGGGTTAATCCCCCAGCAGATGTGAACACACACACACATAAATGGAACTTGGAAACTCAGTTCCAGCTCTGTTCCTTTCAGTCTCCATCAGTCTGTCTCCCAGAGAGAGAGAATAAGGTTCATTTGGACCAAGGTCTGGAGAACCAAGAACTTAATCTTCCAAAGCTGGCCATGCTCAGACCCGGGACTGAGATGCCGCAACCTCTCCTGCTCTCTCAAAAGTTTCCAGAGCATCTGGGCCTGGCCCCTTTGATGATTTCAGCTGTGTTCCAGGTGATGTGGTGGCCTCAAATTAAAGAAAAGAAGCCTCACCCCCACCACTGTTCCCTAAGAGGAATGGGCAGTGCCCAAAGAGTGACAGTTCCAGGGAGAGGTAGCTTCACTTTCCAGAGTCCCACAGGGATCGAGTAGGAAGCCCCCCCTTCTCCATGCACCTGCTGGCCCCACCCCCTGTTTCTAAGGAAGGCTGGAACCAAGATGAGAAGGCAGAAACAGACCGAACAGAAAAACAGCCCCACCACTAAGCCTTCTCCTCTCAGAATCCCTCGAAAACATGTGCCGTATAAATATATGAGCTCAGTTATAAACAGCCGTGTTCCCTTCAGAGTCAGAAGCAACTGTTTAGCTTTATTGGGCACCACAGACACATCAAAGCCGAGAGCCTTGGGTCGGCAACTTGGAGTTCTGCCTGGGGCTATTTATTTTCCTTTTTTTTTTTTTAAGTGAAGTTTTTTTCCTCTCTCTCTCTCTCTCTCTCTCTCTCTCTCTCTCTCTCTCTCTCTCTCTAAATTTTTCTTTATAGCTTAGAGGTGCACCAATCTGGCTTGCTTGCTCCCTGAAGGTCTCCACTTCTAAAAAGAACCTACTTGGGCAGTGTCTGACTCATTGCCTGGGTTCCGCATGCAGTTTTATTAGTAATGGTTTACGTGAAATAGTGCAGGAGGCTGTTCGGTTAACACCGGTGCACACCCGGCAGCGCTCTGTGTTTGCTGTTGGGAATTTTCTAGACAACCCTGAGCTCCACAATTAGCAAAGGCTGTGCTTGTCCAGTCAGCAAGAGATAGTTTAGCCACTTCTCTAATACAGAAATACCAAGGGAACTGTTGAGGCAAACTCTAAATTTGGGACAAGAACCCCTCAAGGGAGAGGAGCATGAGTAAGCCATTACCTATCTGTCGATATTAAGTGGATTTTACAACTCTCCTTTCATGAGGGCGCTGAAGCTACGAGCTCGCTCTCAGCCGATCTGTTTTGGATTACCGCAGATCTTTATACAATGAACTACAAAAACACAATTTAAAAAAAAAAAAAAAAAAAAACTGGCATCCATCACTAGTGACCACGTCCAAAAGTAAGAAAATAGAAAAGTTGGACCCCAAAGAGCCAGCCTAATTTTTATTGTACATGAATGTCCTCTTCACAAAAAGTCAGCTGGTTTAAATTCATTCTGTTATGATTTGTAATATCTAAATGGAATTTTCTTCAAAGCGCCCTTGATTGATTGACCCTTAGCTGAACGTTTTGTTTTTATTTTGAGGCTGACAATAATGTTTGTTGGCATGTGTTCTGCTTCAACTGCGTTGGGACGCCATGAAGCTATCTTTATGAGTCATCCAACCACAATACTAAATACATGTCAGCAAAGGAAATATTATCTGAAAAGGGAAAAATCCCTTTGATGTGCTTCAGCATGCAGGGATTTCTGCAAGCTTTGGAAGCTCAGGGTGCTTGTCAAGGATGGTGTACGCTTACACTTCCCCCCGCCTCTTTCGGCCTACTCTGTGCCCCAGAAGACCACCCATCGCTCGAAAACAGTTCTGCTCTTTCAGCGGCAAAGTGTGTCATTTGGTTTTAGCACATTCATTTGCCGGGCGCTGTGTTTACACGAAGGGAAGGCAAACCCAGAGATGAAATGTTACAAGGGTGAAGTACAAAGTAGACTCAATTTTTCTCAAGTTAGGAGATGTCAGCGATTTATAACACGGTTCCAATTTTGATTTTTTTTATGCGGCGGTGGAAAAAATTAATAAAATGCGCAGCTCCTAGAAGTGCCAAGGCAGGAAGGGCAGCGAGGACTGGACGAGCAGCTGGAGTTTTTGTCAGATATTCATAGAATGTTGTGGAAAAACGTTCTGCTTAGCTAGCAGTGCCCTCGTGAGACAGAATGGCAGTAAGTAAGGAAAATAACAAGATAAATGAAATTTTTGCAGCAGTAAGTAAAATATTGAGAATCTGCACTTTTTTTTATTGATCTTTATGATCCTATTGCCAAGAGCCACTTTGTGGTGACAAAGTATGTTGACAAGTGCATATCTCACTGCCATGAAAAATGTGGAGAGAGATTCCCCTTATGTCTGCAGTGTTCTACAAGGGACAAATTACGCTGCTGCAGCCAATTCCTTACAGAAAGGCGGAATTTAAGGCCCACCAACCCTACAACACTTTTATCTGGAACTTGAGGCTAATATTTGTAACAATCCTTCATTGAGAAAATCGGTCTGGACACCCTCATTCTTTTCAAAATCTGTAGATTTTTCTTAACGGCACCAAAGCTGCTGCTATAAAAGATGCTTATTTCTTAGAACCCTCACTCCATCACCCAGGGTGTAATCTTTCAGCCCAAGGAAAGTGCTCTTCTTGTATTTATTGAATTTCCATCCGTCTCACACAAGAGGGCTTTTCTCTTCTCCTACATCAAACTTAAGGGGGTGGGAGGGGGGAGCAGGTGGGAGGGTTTTTTTCTTCCCTTAGTCCTTATATTATTAAAAGTTGCTTTATTTTATTATGAATTTTGGGGACTCTCAACATCACAGTGACAGACTACCTGTAGTGCTTTCTCTTCAAATAAGAAATAAATAAAACGTAAATTAATTTTCTAATGTGGTTGGGGCAGCTCTCACTGCCTATGTAGTAGCCACTGGGAAGAATTTTCTCGTTATCATGAGAGAGAATTTTTATTTTTTTTAAATGAACTTTTCCTTCCCTGCTGTCTCCTGGGCCATATATCTGTCTCCCAAGACCCTCTGTGAAGGGGCCCTGTGGAAATAAATACATTGTTTATCACACTGAGTTACAGGCTCTCCTCGACGGCTTGGGATCAGAAGGTGGGTGTAGATTTATTATAAACTGTTTAGGTGGAGCTGGGCAGAATGTCTTGGGGGACAATAAAAATGCGGTGGGGACATATGAGCATTACGTCTGACTAAGTTGGGTTTTCTTTTGTTTTTAAATAGGTCGAATATATTCTACCGAGCCTGTATAGATATTCCCAGGGGCACCGAGCTTCTGGTGTGGTACAATGACAGCTATACGTCTTTCTTTGGGATCCCCTTACAATGCATTGCCCAGGATGAAAACTGTAAGAACCTACTTTAGTTCTGAATTCACACTAAAAACATACCTGTTTCAGAGGGAACTTTTAAAGAATGCTTTTCGAAACTTCTTTTTGAATGTGGTTCACTGTGATACGTAAAGCAAACATGCACGGGTCATTCCACTGCTGCTTCCTTTCCTGGCCAGCTCTTTGCCTGTTCACGGTTTCAAAGCCTTTGCCAGACTTTTAAAGAATTGCTGACAAAAAAAAAAAAAAAAAAAAAAAGTGAAGCCAGCTGGTTGGTCTCTAGTGAGTACCCACTCTGTGTCTGCTTCTAGGTTTGCTGCTTTAAGAGGGGAAGCACCAGGGTCTCTGCTCTGAAGGGAGGCAGTCTTGTTGAAGTCACATGCTAAACGAAACTAACAAAGCAACATCCATCAGTGGAGACTATCTCCTCAGCAGCGGCTTGGGTGTGAACGAGGAGAGTTCAGTCGTTAGAGGAAATGCTATCGTAAAAGGCTGTGGGATTGGTGTCTTTCTAAGTTTTCTCGTTTAAAATTATGTCTAGAACCACAAAATCTTTCTATCATTGTTATCCTGCTAACTATGACCAATAAACAACAATAGGCTATTTAGACTGGTGGGAGCTTGCAGCAACTTCTACTTGAACTTCTTCCAAACTCAAGTATCGATGCTTGGGCAACCGTTCAGGTGATGTCCATATTTGGAACAGATTTAGGCAGTCCCAGGGTGCACGGGGGAGAACACTAGTCTCAGGGGCGCTGTCTTTTCCTGTCGCTAAGCTGACTCATCTGTGAAATGATAATTTGATATGCTGCAAGAAAGAAACAGAGACAACAGATGGATTTGTTGATGGGTGGAGAGCTTCGTCTTGGAAGAAGCGGTCTTTCCCTACTTCTGTCTCAACTCTCTCTCATGCACTCATCCTCCGAGTGCCCTCGCTGCTGCTCAGCACAGTGCCGACCTTGTTTTTCTCGTCTTTGATTCCGTTGAAAAACAGAAAATCTTTACAGAGCACACTAATACCAACTTCTCTGTTTTTTGCCCTAATTCAAACCAACCTCAATTGAAGACGTGTATCTTGGCATCCTCCTGACTTGTGGAGTTTCCCCAGAAATTGTTCTTTCTGCCGTGATACCCTGCTGTGTTAAAGGGAGTGTCTGTTTCCAGGGGAGCAATCCCCATGTGGAACATGGTTCGTTGACTGGCTTTAGAGCAGACACAAGCATGGAGACCACCAGATTCTTCCTTCCCCAGGATGACACCATCACTACCTCCCTCACAACAAGAACTAGAACATCTGGGGTAGAGCCATGGGTGTTCTCTGTGCCGGAACCAGACACAACTCAGCTCCTAACGTCTAGAGTTGGAGTCAAAGAGATTCTGGGAATCCTGCATTGCTTTTTTCTTTCCTCCTTGACTATAACCTGCTATAGACCGTGAAGATCCTGTGTTGTATTGAGGGATGTGTAGTATAAGCCCATGATGGCCGACAGCACTGATTTACAGCTTATAGTTCAGTCATTGATTCCTGTATTTATTGATCACCTGCTAGGGACCAGTCTTCACTTCATTTAGGTGCCATCAATGCAGAAGAAAGAAAACAGTCAAGAAGTCCTACCCTCATGGAGCTTCTCTCTAGGGACAGGGTGTCGTAAATATGTAATTAACTATTTACATATTTACACAGGTGGCGGTGTATTGAAGCAGGAAAGGACACTTGTGCTAGGCGTTTGGGACTGCAGATATGGGGAACAACTTGAAGGAGTCCCCACTGGCAAGCTAGGCTTTGACCAAAGACTTAAGGAGGCGAGGGAACGAGTCAGACGCTGCTCTAAAGAAGAGCCTGGTGGGCCATTCAACTAAAGCCCTAAGAGTTCATTGATGGAAATGTCCCTTAGATGTGGCAGAGCAATCCCAGAAGTTGGCCCAGGTATGGTGGAATGAGTGACAGGCAGAAGATAAATCATGTATGGGTGAGTGTGTGCGGGGATCATGTATCTGGTCCCTTGTGAGGAACCTGCCTTTTGCTCTGGGAGCCTGGTACTGAGGCTGGGATGGAGTTTTGAGCAGTAATGCAATAGTCTGACCGAGGATGTAGGGGGATCCCTCTGTCTTTTGAGTGCAGATTACAACAAGCACAGAGAGGTAGCACTCAGGGGCTCTTGTAGAAACCAGGGAAGAAATGGACCAACATGGAAGTGACGGAGAAGGCGAGAGACGTAAGTGGACATGAGGGCTATCTTAAAAGCAAGGCCAACAGCATTTCCTGACATTTTAGTTACCCAGAAAAAGGTGTCTAGGATGGCTGGATCTTCCAGTCTAAGGAGTGACAATTTTCTGAGTTTAGAAGTATGAATGGGAAGTGTGGATGACCACACAGGAATTGCCACGCTTACTTGACTCTCCGGAGTAGAAGTCATATGTTTGTACGTTGCTTTCGCCGCACAAGGCCATTGCATACATGGGGGTGCCTGGGGCTGGAGGGAGGGCATTTGACTGTCCATTTGCCATTCCTAGCCGGCTGGCAGGTGGTCCGAGCATACCAAGTAGTGTCCAGATTCAGGGCCACGGTGCCATTAAAAATGCGCTTTCTAGAATAGCACACCATTTGCGTTCAGCCCTTTCTCCTGCAATTGCACCTGTACGAAGCCTTCTTGAGGATTCTGGCTAGAATATTAAGCAAACTCTGCCAGGGCATGTTATGCTGTTTCTCTCTTGAAATCGGAGTGCTGTGCAGTCTGTGGCTTTGGTAGGAAAGCTAAGTTGCCCCTTTCAGGGTTCAGTTCCGAGTTCTCAGTAAGGATTGAGGGATATTTAAAGGGAATTAAGTCATCCTTTTAAAAGGCTTAATGGTGACAATGCCTCTTTCTCCTGAGGGTGTTAGGAAAATTTTATTTCACTTCCTGTCTCAAAACCATCTATCTGTCATGTGACTGGCCACCCAAGAAACCCAGCAGAAGGCTTCATCAGATAGTGAGGGGAGAAATATGACTTCAGTTGTGATTCTGAGATAGCGCCTCCTTCCATTTGATCACAGAGTGGCCCGGGAGTGCTCTGTGATGGCGATTCTTTATGCTGTGCTAAGAAAATACTCTCGCGAATTAGACATGCAGATGTGTGAAGGGACATGGCAGGGAACTTAGCAGACAGCCTTCCTCACCCTGAATAATTTAGATCATCTCAATGGATCAGCAATTCTAAGATGATTTTTACCTCACCTTGCTGGTCACAAATTCAACTGGATTTCAAAGAGGAGCTTCTTGAAATCAAAGCCTCGCCAATCAAATGCACTTCCTTATAGTGCTGCGGGCAAAGCCTGTGTTGCGTGTGTTGGGCTGGGGAGCTGCCTCCGCAGGTAAAGGCACCACCACGCCTGATGACTCTGCATTCTATCCCCAAAACCTACATGGTGCAAGGGGAGAAGCTGATGCCTGGACGTTGTCCTCGACACTTGTGCATGCATGTACACACACACATATGCACACACACATGCGCACACACATGCGTGCACACATGCATGCACACACATGCACACACACATGCACACACATCCACACATATGCACACACACATGCACATGCACACATACACACACGCACACACACATACACCACGAGTGAGTACTCACTTGCGTGAACACACATACATACACACCACACACAGTTAAAGTAAAGGTAGACTGGATAAAGATGAGGCCTTCTATTACAACTAGGAGATGAAAAGTTATCTCAGACAGATTTCCCTTTGTTAATGAAATTGGTCCTGGACTAAGAAACCCAAGAAAAATGTGACTTCAGTTAGTGAATCGTTCTTATTAAGCACTTTCGGTTATGAAAGTATCATGTTCTCCCCATGTTTCTTTCAACATGCAGCGTACACACTTCCCGTTGATCATGCGCAGTGGGACCTGGGGCATCGTAAGTGCCCCCCTCTGTCAGCGGCACGTAGCAGTGGGGCCACTGGGTACATGAACTGCCCGGACGTGCCAGCCAAAGCCGCCTGCGCTAGAAGAGGAGACAGTGCTCCACACAAGCCTCGGGCTCTGGAAGCAATTCCTGCCTTGTTTTCTTTTTTGAAAAAAAAAAAAAAAAAAAAAAAACTATAGTTAAAAATGTAAGAGAGCTCCAAAAGGGAGAGCCCCTCCGTTCACTGTGGGTCTTCCAGAGCCTGGAGGAACGCTCGTGTCGACAGATCACATCCGCAAGAAGGGTTGAGGTTGCCCTGAGCTTCCAGTGGGGGATTAGCTCCTGCAGAGTGTAAAGACCCAAGTGGTTCATATTCTTTTCAGAGGAAATTAAAAGAAAAAAAAGAAAGAAAAAAAACCTGAGAATAAATGTTAAACAAGTCTTCCTACTGCTTGTTCTGTCTCTGCGTATGAAGCTGAGGTGGCAGAATGTGAGACTTGATGGCCATGCAGGAGCTGCACTCAATTAGACCCTGCCTCGAGGAGGCCTGCTACTTCTGGTTCTCAAAGAGTAGCAAATAAAAAGAACCACCTCTGCACAGGGCCTCTCGTCCCCTCCCTCTACCGACACAAGGAATCTGGCCTAAGGAGACCCTGCTCAATCCTTTATCTGTGTGACCGTTAGGATACCACGATATCGTTCAACCCAACAGCGGTATCTGTGCACACAAGGGCTGAAAGGAAGCATTGTGATGGAGTGCAGAAACGCAAGTCCCATCCCCAACTTTGGAGGACAGAAGAAGGCTCATTAATATACAACTTAAGCATAAAACTCATTGAAGGTACCTCAGCAGAGCGGAGAGTGTTAGGTTGAATATGGTCAGAAGCCAGAGCACCTACTCCTACACACAGGGAGACGCTGGGATTGGACTCCTTACATACGTTTGAGTATGGCCAGGCACTATCGTTTCTCTGAATGGAGATGAGCAAAATGTTGACTCCATGCCCAGAGGCCAAGCAATTGTCCATTTTGAGACACTGTGAAAGCAGTAAATGCCTTGTTATAGCTACAGAATGGTCTAGGCCTTGATTTTTATCCTATCTGCCAGAAATAAAAGCTCCAGGTCAAGAACCTAACAAAAAAATTGGCCGAGGCTGGGGAGATGGATCAGAGCCTTGCAAGCTTGAGGACCTGAGCTAGGTCCCTGGGCCCCACTGGAGCTGGGCAAGGTGCTACACACTTGTCACC
The DNA here is from genome assembly GCF_950005125.1 of Chionomys nivalis. Classification (NCBI taxonomy): domain Eukaryota; kingdom Metazoa; phylum Chordata; class Mammalia; order Rodentia; family Cricetidae; genus Chionomys; species Chionomys nivalis. Next base: position 30,696,581 of record NC_080099.1, on the reverse strand, counting down.
TTAGAGCTGAAGAGGCAGAGACAAGTGGGCACACGGGACCTGCTGCCTAGTCAATCTAGCTGAATCGGCAAGTTCCATGGCAATGACCCTGTCTGGGGGGGGGGGTGTGGATGGCACCTGAGGAATGATAGCCAAGTTTGTCCTGTAGTTTCCATGTGCATATGCACACACACACGCGCGCGCACACACACACACTTATCCTAGAAGTCAAGAAACCTATAGAATTTTAGAAAACACAAAGAAGAAGTGGGACACTTGTTCATCTTTATCAGAGGTAGTTAGCTACCCATTGGAAGGGTGACAGCAGAACCTCAGGGAAGAATGATAAAGGAGGAACGAAATACTGGAGAGACGCCATTGTATTGTCACCCAGGAATGTTGTGTGCCACTCTAGGTCTTGCTAGATGACATCATCATGCACTCTTCTAGCGCTTGGACCCGTGGGAGGGGCCATCTCTCAGATGGGTTTGCCTTCAGCACCTCCATCAGCATAGGAGAGCCACTGCGCCCTTGACCAGCCCCTAGCTCATCTGTCTTTAGTTGTCCCTATCCTGCACTGCTCACTCTCTAACACATGGTGACCCTCCAAAGACTCCCCAGTAACGCTCTCCCACACAGAACTCCACACAGGATCTCGGTCGAAAGGCAAAGAGGTCTCCACACAGATCTCCAAAATCTCCCTCTCAGAGTCCATTTCCCAGGTACCCTTGGGTCTGTATTTTCTTTTGTCGGGGTCTGTTAGTTTCCACCTAGACTTCTGTGACTCCCAGCCTCGACCATGAAATTGTCTTCCCAACATCCTTCACTTCCATCACGCATAGGAACTTCGCCCTCAGGGTGTTGGGACTGAAGTAGTCATGTCCATTCCCACAATCTGTCTCTCTCCGTGTAGCTAACAGTGCTCACTTCCAGTCACCCGACTGTGACCTAGACACGTCACTCTCTCTCAGCAGGCCCTGTTGTGTGTGTGTGTTCCTCGTGTGTTCTTTTCTCTGTTGCCACCATCCTGATCAGGGTCACATGGTCCACTCAGGGATGCACCATGAAGCAACCTCTTTAGGGTCGTCACAGCCAGAGTGAAATCCCATTTATTTGCTTATTTTATTCTAGTTTATCCACTTGTTTTATCAACAGATAGTTTGAGCTCATAGATCAAAGTCCACAGAGTATTATGGGCATACAAATCACCAGCCAAGAAATAATGAGGGATGTTGACAAATTCTTAGCTCTTCTTCCAGAAATACATTTTTGCCTCTTCAGGCATCTAAGTACATTCTCCCTTTCTTTCTTTTTCTGTCCTCCACTCAACCGTCTCTCCTCTGTCTCCACTTTTTCAAGAAAGCCTTTGTTGACCTTTAGTTTCTGATCTTCTTGCCTCAGCTTCCCAAGTGACTGGCATTATAAGTGTTCACCACCGTGTTGGGCTCCTTATCTACTTTTTTTTTTTTTTTTGCAAATGTGCTGGCAGCATATGGTCCACACTGGTCACCGTGGATTGATGCTACCCTGAAAGCAGACATCTGGTCCCCTCAAGCTCTGGTTCAAAACTCTTTTAGACTTGCGAGGACTCTTCCCTTGAATAAGTAGCTCTTTCATATAGGATGCTATGAGCCCCACGTAGTCTCCAGCTCACATACTAATTTATCTTCAGATAGGATCTCATGTAGCCCTGGCTGCCCAAAACTTGCTGTGTAACTGCGGATGACCCTTGAGCTTCTGACCCTCCTGCATTCACCTCCCAGCGCTGGGTTTATAGACATGTGCCACCATGCTTAGCTTTATGGGGGTGTTGGGGATGGGACCTAGGGATTTGCTTATTCTAGGCAAGCCCTCTACTAACAGAGCTACATCTCCACACCTGGGGTTTTAATTGAAATGCAGCAGGATGTGGTGGCCCATGTCTGTAATCCTAGCACTCAGGAGACGGAGGCAAGATGGTCACAAGTTCCAGGAGGGTCAGGACGGTCTAATGAGGCCCGGCCTCAAACCCCAAATCAAACTAGACTAAGATATTAGTGACCTCAAGACCCCAAGAGTTTAGCCTCGCTAACTTGTACCTAGTGGGCTATACAGCTCAGGCCCCCAGTTTCCCAACACCTTTCCAGTCCCGGCGCAGCTCCCACAGGTGCTGGCAATAACTACCTTTCCCTCCAGCCTCAGGTGTGGCCTGCCATCTGTCCCCTCCTTTGCCATGTGGACACATTTTCAGGTCCTTTAGTGCTCAGGTCCTTCCCGTCACACAGCAGGGACTGGAGCTGCTGCTGTGGCAGCTCCCTTGGCTGACCGTCTCTTCTGCCTGTCCCCACTCTCTCATGGGTCCGTTCAGGGCTCAGATACCCGACTTCCTAGCATCCTTTCTTCCTTGCAGTCCTGGACTACATCACTTCTAAAATGGACGTGTTTTCATATTCTAACGCTGCATGTCAATGCCTACAGTTATAATGATTCAATTAATAGAACTAAAGAATTGAAGCTGAGTGAGTGATTAAAAACACGGGCTTCCGGTCTGGTCAGTCTGTCACAGCGCGAGGAACTGTGCGCTCTCCTGTCCTGCTACGTGCCCACAAGTCAGTACAGAGTAGATGCTCGCTCAGGAGATATTTCGCAGGTGGGGTGAATTTCATGGATGCTGAATTTTCCTCCCCGCCTTTAGCTATCCAGATGTGACCAGCGTCTTAACTATCCAGATAAGTGATAAGTTAATGTCTTTGCTTGGCTCCATCCTTTCAGGCTCTAGACTGCACCCCCTTCCTCTTAGTCTTTGTTTTCATAGTCTAAGGAGACTCTGTAGCTCAGCGTCCCCGAATGCAGAAGCCACTTGTGTTTCTGGTTATGTTAGTGAGCTGTCTTCAGGCCTCGTCTAAACCACTTCTCCTGGGTTTCCATGAGGCAGCGTTTCCAAGATTTGCCCCCGTCCCCAGCTGATACGTTCTCTTGTTTAGTTGGTTTTTGATGTGGCCAGAGAGGCTGACATTCGGGAGAATGTTCTGTTTTCAAAACAAACATCTATACATGGAGGGAGGTGTGGACATGGTAGGACTCCACAGAGCAGCTGGACTTCAAATATGATCGCTTTGGTGAAAAATCTTCATTCCATCTCCTCTCTCTTGTAAATCATGTGCTCAGTTTCATTTAGTAAGACTGAACTACTTTATAATCATGATGGAGGTGCACGCTTAGTGCGGCATAGGGAGCATGCTGCTACCTATAGAGGGGACGTGTTTCATATTTGTGTTATGACGTACCAAAAAATGAAATAATAAATGGAGAATAATCTTATTCCAGTCATCCTTATTTTTACTACCCAAATGCTGTTTATTATACTACAGTCACCCAGACCCATATATCTCTGATTATTTTGCAAATTTTTAGATATATAAATTTGATTTTTTTTTCTTGACATTGATCCATTAAACTTATAAAAATCCATGGGCCCATGAATCTGTTTTTTTTTTCTATCTAAAGATTGTGTGACCTTAAGGATTTAAAATTAAAAAGCATGGGCCAGGATCGCTGCTCTCCCACGTGCTTACAGTGTCTGTGTCCCTACCATCTTTCCTTTTGGCGCTCTTTTGGAGCGGCCCGACTGGCAAGGGCTCACTGTTGCCTGGAGACTAGCAGTTTCTCTGGGCTTTGCTTTTCCTGGATCAGTGAGGGAAATGCCAAAAAATGGGCTCCAACCTGACCTCTGACAGTGCTCCTGTTTTTAGTTTTTTATTAAAATTGGCAAAGCATCTCCCCTTATCTTTTAGAGCCTGCTTAAGATGTAACACAAAGAAAGATTTTTTTTTTAAGTCTAAAAAGCGCCTACAAACTCCTCCATATTGCTCTTTGCCTCAGGAGGTCAAATGATACATGTCTTATATATATGAAATATAAACTCTACATAATTTGAATACAGGTATACCTGTATATGTAACAGGTATAGTTTGGTGTATACGGCACAGACGCAAAGCACTGTACAACCCACAAAGTAGCCCTCCTCTATTTGAAATACAGAACAGAGAAGTTACAGATAGGAATCAAAAATGAAATTTGCCGGAACTTAAAAAGCTACAGACTATAGCTAGGGCTAGCCTTCACTGACATGTCACGCCAAGCAAGCCTCTGGGTGCTGTTGGGCTACTGCTTTGCCACCTGTAATGAGGGAGGGTCAACTTAGTCAGTGATTCTGCCCCGACTTCACCTCAAGCTCTACTGGGAGACTCATTTGATTTTTAAAAACCTTCTGTAAAACTACTGCTGAGTAGCCACTGAGCAGGGCTCCAGGGCTATCCCTGGACTTGGAGTGTCTTGTCTGGGCTGAGACGAGCTCTGCTTCACTTACTGTAAGGAGGACTGCTCCCTGTGTTAGATTTGTTGATCCTCTGATTCTGTAGAACCTCAGGTGACACCGCCTTTTGCATGTGTGAGCCACCTGTCTCCTTCTAGAGCTTCCTGGTTCCCATGCCTCTGTGGCTGTCTTCTAGAGCTGAGTGTGCTCTTCTTGTCAAGGAACTTTAGCCATGGCCGTGGTGAGGAGGACACAAAGGCTTCCAGTTTGTTTCCCGCCATGGTTCTGAGCCAGGGCCGTATTGGCTTCTATAGCAGGCATGGCTTTGTTTCTTCCCATCACCAATCTTTGCCAATCATCTTCATAATTTTGTATATATTTGGACAAGGTCTTTCACTGTGTTTCTCTGGCTGGTTTAGAACTTGTCATGCAATCAGGCTGGCCTAGAACTCACAGAGATCCACCTCCTCCACTCCCCGAGTGCTGGGATCAAAGGCGTGTGCCACCATTCACCTTAATTTTTTGACTACTGTATGTTTGTTATTCTCTTCGACTCCTGAAATTATCAATAATGTAAATATATATGTATATATATACATATATATCATAGTAGTTACTTTTTAAAAAGGTTAAGCCTTTTGCATAGATTTTAATCACCTTTAGACCCATGGAATGACCAGTTAATACTTGATAAATGTTGCTAACACAGTAAGATATTGAAAAAAGAAGCCAGGAGTAGCGGCTTACACCTGACTGAAATCCTAGTACCTGGGAGGCCAAGGCAGGCAGATCACTTTGAGTTTAAGGCTACTGAATGGTATCCTGTCAAAAGTAAAATGGAGTGAAAATTTAAAGACACAATAAACTTCAAGGATTTAGATTTCTTGCATAAAGAAACCTTTTATTTTACAGGTTCTCCTTCTGTTCCACTGTTCCTCCCAGCAAGGACCATCTCCCTCCTTCTAATCTCGCCTTTTCCTGCCCCGAAAGAATGGTGACTGTGGTTGACATAAGGCCCTGTGATGAACTCTTTGATATCACACCTTAACTTCCTTCAAGGCCACGGAAAGATGAGGACACCAGGCCCCAGGGCTCGGTTGCTAGGGGCTGTTGGCCTCTTCCCTAAAAGCCACTGATGCATTAGCTCACTCAGTCCTCAGCGTGACCACTTCATACTTTCCCAGGGACTATGTCATGGGCTTGGGTGATGCTCCCTTCCCCACAGTCACCATGCCAGGAAATAGAGTTAGAGTCTAGGCTGTTTCAATCACTAAGTCGTGTGCCTATTATTTCTAGAAGTAGCGCTACCTCTGTCCTTATTTTACCTATAGGGAAAGAGGCTCCAAAGGGTATAATGAGTTGCCTAAGATCACCATGGTTAATGAAAGCTAGGGTCAAGGCAGGCGCCTGGACCGTCTTGATGTCAGAACTTCAGCTTCAAGCATCACAGCTGTTTGCAGCCCCCCTTGCTCTATCTATCTGCCAGTCATGCCTCTCTCCAGCCCTCCCTGAAAATCTCCTGAGTGGACTTAACCCTGCTCTGTTCAAAACCAGCCTGTGTGTATCACCTGGATCTTAAATAGTTTCAAAGTCAATTTAGGGCACTTGGATGTCTGTCATTTCCCTTCCTCCCCAACACTATTCCCACGGTAGCCAGAATCCCACACCTGTGGTGGCAGCCCATTTCCTTTGCTCGGCTTCTCCTGTCTCCTGGTAGCTCTTCTTCTCTTAGCTCTTCAGTCAGCTCCATGGCTACCTGATTTGTTTTGGAAAGGCCTGGTAGGAGGCCTTGGCATTCCCTTCCTAATGCAGTGGGACCCACCATTTCTGGGCACCACCGGCTCACCCTCTGTCTCTTATATCTGAAGGTCTCTAGGCAGGATGCAGTGTGGAGTCCCATATATCTCCAGTCAGAATTGTGTGAACGTTGAAGGCAAAGGGTCTACCAGAACAGCACTGAGCATATACTAGTCGCTTAATAAACTGGCATTGGATGAGTTATTAATTTGTGATAAGCCTGGTTTTCCCCTCAAATGGCCTTATTATACTAATTTGGGGGCCAGAAAAACACAATTTCGCATGCTTGTTTAATAGGGATGTTTTGAAGTACGTGCTAGTGTGTTTATTTAAGGGCTGGTGAAACTGACTTTCTTCAATTCTCATTGTTCCAGTGAACGTTCCTTCCACGGTAATGGAAGCCATGTGCCGACAAGACGCCCTGCAGCCCTTCAACAAGAGCAGTAAGCTTTCTTCCGTCGGCCAGCAGCGTTCAGTGGTTTTCCCACAGACTCCCTGCAGCAGGAATTTCACCCTCTTGGATAAATCTGGGCCCATGGAGGCGGGATTTAACCAAATCAACGTGAAGAATCAGCGGGTCCTGGCGAGCCCAACCTCCACCAGCCAGCTGCACTCGGAGTTCAGCGACTGGCACCTCTGGAAGTGCGGCCAGTGCTTTAAGACTTTCACACAGCGCATCCTGCTGCAGATGCACGTGTGCACACAGAACCCCGACAGGTGAGGCCCAGGGCATCCTGCAGCACCTTGGGGAAAAGCCGCTGCTTAGAGCTGCCTGCCCGCAGGCTGGAAGGTCACACCCCGAGTTGTGTTAGGCCTCAGCAGGTGCCGCCATCATTTGTGAAGACTGCACAGACAGGTTGGTGGCTCCTGAGAGGCTTCTGCGCTCACTACCCAAACAGTAACATCCAGGTTGAAAAGGGAGCAAGAGAGAAGGAACGTTTATGAATATCAGGGGTGGAAAATGAGGTCAGGATAATCAGAATCCCCTCTGTCTTCCAAAGATAATATAGCTGGCTGCCGGCCGGCTGTCGCAGGCATTTCAGAGTTCACCTCCAGTGTGCCGTGAGTATGAACTTAATTAAGTACTAAGAGGTAATGAATTAGAATTTTTTGCTTAGTACTATTTTTCTTCGGAGCATGCAAACCCATAAATCCTGCAAACCTGTCAAAAGGAAATACCCACTCGGCTAGTGATGTGGAGGAAAACAGATGCCACTTATTCAATAAACTAATATCCACACAGAAGAAAAATGTTGACTAGATACGTCAGAGTCAAAGTTGGTTTGAGAGTTTGTCAATACGGAATTTTATGGCCATGAACTGAGGATGAAATTTAGCTGAACAAGTGAATTAAAATTTCAGGTACTCTGACGAGTGGCCCAGTAGATATAATGGAACTATTATTTATGAATCAAAACTGGTTTATTTGACAGTCTTGATCGCTGGGAGCGCAAAAGACAAAGATCAAATTAATTCAATAGGAAGGCTGTCTCTGTTTTATCTCTCCTTCACGTCCTGCGAGAACTTGATTAAAACCAAAATATCCAAGAACAACCTGGAAAAAAATTCACCTGGAATATAAAAGTGAGAAATAACTCTGAGTGCTAGGATTGGGTATCTGGAAGCAGGGTGCCTGAATTGTTTACTTAATTTTGCTACTCATTAACCTTAACAAAGCAGGCCTCCTAATGCATACACTCAGCTCCTCCCTCTCAGCTCTGCAGCAGCTTACAGCAGTGTGCCTGGGAGATCAGAGTAAAGGACAAAGGGGGTGGGAGGGAGGCAGAAGGGGTGGGTATATTCTAATCTTAGATTCAGGGCATTTGGACACCTTTACATCTGTGCACATTTCTATTTGTGTCATTCTAGAAACCGGTTGCTTAGCCTCAAGTGTTACTGTAGCTAATCAAGATGGAAACATTTACTTTAGTACAAAGGCATCTGAGTCTAGCTGCTCCCTGCACCCTTGCCCTGTGGAGGTAAAACGTAAAAGTTGGAGTGTGGCTTTTTTTTTCTCTTCCATGCAGAAAGGCTTTTCTTAAAAGTTCACAGGCATACATATAGCCCAATATGTGTCCTTCTTAGCTTACATATCATTTTAAGACCAAAGATGCATTTAAAATCCCCTCATAAAAGTGAGTTCAGGTGTAAGGGTGTGTTATTTGCAAAGGACTGTTGTGATACTGTAGTAAAGTGATCGTGCATAGTAAGTTTGAAAATAGGGGGCCTGAAGAGATGGCTCCATGGTTAAGAGCACTGGCTGCTCTTCCAGAGGACCTGGGTTCAATTCTTAGCACCCCCATGGCAGCTTACAACTGTCTGTAACTCCAGTGCCAGGGGATCTGACAGCATCGCACCAATGCACATAAAATCAATTTAAATAAGTTTTAAAAAAAGAACCCTGTCCTTAACTTGCTTGCTTACGAGGATGCCAACAGTATGTGAGTGACATTCATTGGGCATTCCTTTAAAAAAGGAAAAAAAAAAACCCAGGGCAAAGTTTCAGTCTTTTTGGGTGTGATAGGATTTCACGTGGGCTCTCCCAGAGGCCATGTAGATGTTCTGAGGTAAATAGATACTTTATAACAACAGTCTGTTTAGTGTGACCTGAGTTATACCCAGAAAATCATGTGCATGGTTTAAGTCTCTCTAAAGTTTGTCCTGTAAAATACTAGCGTTGTAATTTAATACATCTATAAAAACTATCTAAACAATTAGCTTAGGTGAACAAAATACCTCCAGGGGAGATTGTTAAGGTCAGCGATGATCGTAAGCAAATTTAGTGTGGCTGGTAAATCCCCAGGTGGTATGAAAGAAACCCTGTGGATTCTTGATTCTTCCCTGTGCTTTTTTTGTGAACACGTGAGGGGTAGCTGCCATCAGTCATTAATAAGTTAAAGTTAAGAATATCATGACTTGAGAAAAACCAGACTCTTTGAAGGCAGCGTAATGCAGTACAATGTTTCTTAGTAATACAGTACAATGTTTCTTAGTAATACAGTAAGTACAATGTTTCTTAGTAATACAGTACAATGTTTCTTAGTAATACAGTAAGTACAATGTTTCTTAATAATACAGTACAATGTTTCTTAGTAATACAGTAAGTACAATGTTTCTTAGTAATACAGTACAATGTTTCTTAGTAATACAGTAAGTACAATGTTTCTTAATAATACAGTACAATGTTTCTTAGTAACAATGCGGGGGGTGGGTTGAATTATGTCATCAATCTGAGACCATTTTTGAAGATGAAAAAGAGGGAGATGCCTAGTCTTTTTATCTATTAATTTTATTCTAAATGAATAATTTATTTTTATCCTATAGGACTTTGGAGACAGGGAGATACTTTCCAACATTCCTAACCACACAAGGAAAAGCTAAATCGGAGCAATGTCCTGAACTCCATAAATGTGATATGGACATCACGTTTGTTCAGGATGGTTGCCAAATTTGGAAACTTACCTGTTCTGTGTGTGGAGACACAACACTGCATACATTCTTTGGTGACTAGCTTCACAGCTGAGCATTTGTCTTTGGTGGTTTGTGCTCACTCATCCACAGCCAGATGTCCCTCACACCTGTGTAGAATCCCTCCCAGTATAAAAATCTATGCTCAAGGATGTGGGATTGGCAGATGACCTATGTAGATGCTCCTGTATACTTGAAATTATCTTTAAATCACTCGTAGTAATATCCCACACTGTTGTAAAGACCACGTAAATAATTTTTATTCTGTATTGCTAAGGACTGCTGCCAAGAAAAGTCTACATGTATTCCGTGCAGGCATGTTACTTTTTTGGAGCAGTTTTTTTCTCTCTAATTGTTTGAATCTGTTGATTAGAGACCCACATGTAGAGGAAGCCAACTGAACAGTAAAACAGTTTAACAGAAACCCCTGTCCTTCTCCTTGGAAACTATCAGGAAAATCTCACTAGAAAGAGCGGTCAGAAGACAAAGTCCGAAGGTGAACTGTACAAATCTGGGACAGGCCCCTGCCACTATGGTCCAAATGCTTTCTCAGTCTACAGACCCTTTGGCAATGGAAGGTCAGACATTTGGATCTTCATCAAGAGAAGGTGTGCTCTGTATCTGTGACCCTTTTCCTGTGGGTGCCATCCAAACATATAAAGGTGAGGTCTGTGGCTACCCAGTGGTGCTGGGGTTCATCTCTACATACACATAATGAATGGAGGAGAAAAATCAGCTGGATCTGGCAAAAATAGGAGTCAGAACAAAAGATAAAAAAAGATCTACGAAGGTCTAAGAGCCATGGATGGCTCATTCTCTCAGTTTCATTCTGTGGATATTAAGCCAACAGATCCCCCATCTTCTTCCTTTTCTCAGGCTACCAACTCCTGCTCGCACTCCTGGGTGAGCCATAGGTAAGCAGCTGTTGGAAGGTTGACCAACCAAGACTCTATGTACACAGTTTGTAAGCATCCGAGTTCCTATGTAAGCTAATTGCCTGAGCCTGGGCACCTTGGCTTACTGTTGCTGGGACCAGGAGGTTCACATCCCCTTTTTTTCCTCTTTTTCTGCTGCAGAAACTCTCAATAGGGTTGGGAGGGAGGGGACTCTAGGAATGAATGAGGAAAGCCTTTGATCACAGTTGATTATTTTCTGAATGTTCTTGTCTTCACAGAAAATGTATTCATAATATGCACTTTTATTTTATATCGCTTTTTCTTTTCTCTGGCTCTCTTTTCTCCTCTCTCTCTCTCTCTCTCTCTCTCTCTCTCTCTCTCTCTCTCTCTCATTTGTGCCACATGGGAGGAAGTCTGCCTTTAGCCGCGTGGGCACGCCATCAGCTATTCACAATTGTGTTTAAGTACCATTGATTATCATCGAAAAGGATGGTGTTAGGCAGGTAAAGGAGTTTCAAAAGCTGTTTTGTGGGAAAAGCTTGGAGAGCGACACTGTCATAGTGTCTGCCCCTTGCTATGTAAGTGCAAAGGTCATCTTTCTTCTTTCCAGTGTTCTATGAACTCACCCTTCCCTGACTCTCCTTACACAGAGGCAGCCTCTGCTTCCACATAGTCGGCCATTTGCAGGGCCTCTCTGAAGCCTTGTGAGATCTGAGCTTAGGCTGCCTCTCATTGAGCAAGGAGAGGAGGATGTTGCCCCAAGTGAACAACTTTTATGCTAGAGGATTTTCATGCTGTAAAAGAGAAATCAAAGGAGGATTAATAATTTTTAAAAGAAACCACACTTAATTTTGTTAAATGTTTCATTCTTTTCCTATGTACACCAAACTAATTACAGACTCAAAGCAAATGAATTGCACATTTTACTGGTGTAATCTTTGGCAGAGGAGCTACCAGTGACGGAGTATGTCAGGAGATGAACCGAATGGTCTCACTGCTTTTTTTCTGCGTAAAAGTCTACCAGTGTTGATTTATGCTAAGCAAATCCACCCACATGTTGTCCTTCTCAATTATTTTGTAGATGTGTATGTAGCGCGTTCTAGTTTTTCACAGAGCTCGAGTTTTCTTGTGTGGGAACTGGCCTTACAAAGCCATTGCAATCTCTCTTAATGGAAATTAACCAAAAATAACACTTGAGTTTCTAAGTTGCACTAGTCACTATTCACATGCTCAGCTGCTTCTTGTAGCTGCAGGACCTGATTCAGGGCAATGTCCACTCTTGATCTCCCTGCTTTAGGTCCCACCCCACCACCCAGTCACACAGAGCTGTGCACTGTGAGATGTCATTCCTCTGGGTTTGCTTTGAAAATGGTGGGAGGCTATATGTGCATGATGAGTTGGGAGAACCAAGAGCTTTTGAAATATGCTTCCCAAATGCAATGATGTAAGATCCTGGACGCAGTGGAGATCAACACCCACGGATGTCTGTCCATATGTGCTTTTCTGCTACGATACATCAAACGGATCTGTGATTTTCAAGTTAAGATAGATTCTATCCAAGAGTCTGATCACTTTAACTTCGCCAGACTTTGGAAAACATGGAGATGTTGGGATTTGGGTGGTGAAGGGTTTGCCATGCCAGCATGAGGCCTCGAGTTCTCTCATCAGCACCCACATAAAAAGCTGGGCAGGGGGTCACACACTACTGTCTCAGTGCTAGGGAGGCAAAGACGGAAGCCTCGCCTCCTCAGTGAGTCTAGGTACCAGTGGCAGGCTGCCTCAAAAACGAGAAGAGAAGACCACCCGTGGCAGACCTTAGGCTACCACGTGCACAGCCACATACACAACCTCCTTCCAAAAACTTAAGGAAAATGTTGATAATGGCAGCTCACTCTGTGTTCTGAAGTTCCTCTGGTGTAACTTGAAATATGGCTTTAGAAATATACACCCATATTCTGAACTCCTGTGGCTAGTTCCAGAAGGAATTGTAATTTTCTGAGATAATTTCCCTAGAAAGTATCTGTTTCTGTTTTTAATGCATTCCTATATATCCGTATTTAAATCTTAGCTCCAGTCAATTTTAAAATTACTTTTTAATCATTTTTTTCTCCTCCTCCTCGAGTATTGGGGATTGAACGAGGGCTCTCCCACTCACTGATATTCTCAGCTGTTTTATTGTTTTTTTTAAAGACAGTTAGTCAACCAGACTGGTCTTGAACTTGCTCTGTAGCACAGGCAGATCTTGAACTTCCACTCCTCCTGTCTGACAAGTGGCAGTATTTACAGGCCTGGAATGCCCAGTCTGGCCTCTTTTACTCTTTTTTTTTTTAAAGAAAACTCTGAAAATAGAAGAACATAAAGTTGAAAAGAGCATCATTTAATAACTACAGACCTTCTGTGGGCTTCTTTTCTTTGGCTATCTTGGAGGAACAGATTGCCCTGTACCTTGCAGAGATGTCTGCTTCTGTCTCTCAAGTGAAGGTGTGTGCCACCACTCCCAGCTCCTTTGGGATTGATTATTGGTTTTTATTTGAGACAAGGTCTTGCTGTAGCCTGGGCATAACTTTTATATTTATGACTCTTACATTTTCTGTACATTTCTAGGCTGTTAGAAACTGTTGCAATCACAGGAACTCACTTAAGATCCAAATCCACATATTAATAGAACTAGGGTCTGCCAAGATGAATGTCAGTAAATGCTCTGATATCACTGCACGGTGCCTAAAAATAAAAGGGTATTATTTTGCTTCGTGAAATTTATTAAAGAAAGGTTTGTACCTACATTTTAATATGACACTTTCTTGTTATTCAAAATTCTCAAGTTTTTATCAAAGAATTAAGATTGTTCATATTTTAGAGTATATACACCCAGAGAGAGGGAGAGGCACAGGGAGGAAGAGCGGGACTCTTCCAAGTGCAGGGAGCTAGCTGCAACCCTCATGCAAGGTGGCATGACATTGGTGATGCTATGATTCGCAAGTATCTTTGGGGGACATTGGTTATTTTCCCTAAGTTAGGAGGAAAACATGGTGTATGAAAGAGCACCCAGGTGAATTTATCTCCTTCCCCAGAGAACGTGAAGAAAGAGGTCAGTGCAGCTGAGTGACTTGTCAACATCCCATAGCTGAATAGAGCCAGAGACTGAAGTGGAACTCACCTTTCCTATCCCAGACACTTCTGTTTAGCCAAGGTGTGTTCCATGTAGTTTTTTAAACCGAGTCCTAGTGGCTGGGGGAATTGGCTCAGTGGGTGAGAGCACTTGCTCTTCCAGAGGACCCCAAGTTTGGTTGCCAGCAGCCATATTGGATAGCTCACAGCTGAGTGTAACTCCAACTCCAGGGGATTTGATGGCAACCACAGGTACATAACAATGGTCCATCCTTATTTACATATACACGCACACACATGCACGTGCACACACATACACATGCACATTCACACATGTGCACGTGCACACACATGCATATGCACACACACACACACATGTCTTAAATGATAACTTTTAAAGACAGTTCACACAGGCCACTGGACCCCTAGCAAGTACTTGCTTGCTGGTCCTCGGCAGAAAGGATGCTCTAAAGTTTAACCCTCTTTCCTTGACAACAGAATTTGACATCAGCCTTTCACATCTGTTCTGTGAATCTTTGCCACAGTGACTATCAGCATAAAAAGGATGGGTTGACTTCTGACTGCAGGAAATAAATCACCCCAACTTTTGACAGAGGGTTAGAAAAAAAAAGGAAAAGATTAATTGGTTTTATTTAGTGGCTTATTGTTTATAGTGATAGCTATTAAAAATAGATAACCAGAGGCTAATAAATGTTAATGGTCCCTTCACTATTAGAAAAATCAATTGTCAGTGAATATAGCACATATTACATTATTTTGTTTATGATCCTCAATAGCATATAAAAAATTTCATCCCCAGAGAACTATTTTTTGAGAACTCTTTTTAAGGTCAACATTGACTGCCAAGAATAGATTTGCTAGGGGGATATTTTCCTCTGTAGGCAATTTTAATGGCCTTCAAAGCATTATTTTATAATTATAATAAAATGCATGTGTAATTTGTCAGGCTTGATAAACTCCTTTCCAAGGGCTCTTATGTATTTCTTTGAAACCTGTTTGAGAGCAGTTAGATAGATTTCTAAATGTAAGTAATTAAAATTGTATAGTATTGAGTTATTGACCAATGCTGGACTATTAATCAAGCTAAAAAATTCTACAATCAGTGCTCAGTGTGCTGAAGCCTGGTAAAATAATAGTATTTGTGTTCAGCGAGGCAAGTAGCCGCAATTAAGCACTTCAGTTGACAAATGAGAGGGTACATTTTATTTTGTACTTAATTGAATTGTTGTACATGCTCGGTCACCATTGTCTCCCAGCCCTTCAGTTTGGTGTTTGGTCATTGGAGCTCCTGTATTTGTTAATGGCGGAGCAATTAAGTCTGCCTTTGCCATTGGCTTCCTAAATGCAGCCAGAAATGTCTGTGCTCCAAACCAGGGCTTACTTAGTGAGTGCAGGGAGGATTCTACAAGACAGATGGTTAATTTCCTGAAAAAGGATTGTGATAAACAAATTAGAGCCCTGTCAAGAGTTGATTTGAAGTGAGTTTGAATAGGGAGAACGCCTCGGGTTTCCTATCACTCACTGGATTCTGCTTAAGTTCGCAGAAGAACTTCTGACGAATTTTAATCTATTTTATGAAAACCCCAAATTGATTTACTTCTCATGAGCTGTGTGTGCTCTGATAATCTTGCTAGTTATCAGGTGTTCCTCTCAGCTTCCTCCTGCTGGCCTGTGCACCACTGTCTCCTCCCTGCAGGCACAGTGGCATCTGTCATTTCTTGCTGCCATAAGTCATTCCTTGCAACTAGATTCAGCAAAGGAGGTAAGATTCAAGAACAAGACTCCTGGGACTGGAGAGACTGCTCAGTGGTTAGGAGCACTTGCTGTTCTTGCAGAGGACCTGGGTTTGGGTCTCAGAACCCACATGGCAGCTCACAACCATCTGTAATTCCAGTTCTAGGAGATCCACCCTCTTCTGGACTCCATGAGTACCAGATGCATGTGGTTACATACTTCAGACTCTCAACATACATTAAAAAATAAAACAGAACAGGACTCTATAAATGGGGTAGGTGAGAAGTCAGGATTTCTTTTTCAAAGAGATGCATCTGGCAGGTCTGGTTTCATCTTGGGTAGACCACAAGCCAGTTTAGTATTTATGAAAGTGTGCATGCAACTTGGCCACTTGCCTGTATTTCCCTGACACTTGGAATAAGGTTCAAACACCCTGTCATGACCTTGGCCTCAATGTCTTATATCCTTGAAGGACAGTTTGTCCTCAGTTGTCTGTGCCAAGTCCATGGTAATAGCAACTGCTTTCCCTGTCCCACTCAGAGGATTACTGTAAAGATTAAACCAGATAATTGACTTTAAAGCACTTTTAAAAAGTAAAGGATACTCTGGAACCATAAAAGACAATTATGTATTTTCTTTTGTACTGTTTGGCTTAATTAATCCCATGCTCATGTCTGTGAAGCTCACAGAAATATGCTGGTATTTGCTGGTAGGGACATTGAGATAAGCAAATAGCTGTTTTTGAAATAGTATGATTCATACAGGAAGGGAATGCTCATTTGTGAGGTTGATCTGTCTCATCAGCTCTGCGAATCTTGTTCCTGGGACAGCAAGTAGTAGAACTCAGAGGCCAGCGCTGTAAACTCCGTCTTTCCAAAGTGTTGAGTCTAACGTGACAGCCCCTTCCCTCACCCTGGGGATTGACACAGGACACCATGGCCAGTCATTCTCTATTTGTTTCAGACCCTACCAGTGTGGCCACTGCTCCCAGTCCTTTTCCCAGCCATCAGAACTGAGGAACCACGTGGTCACTCACTCCAGTGACCGGCCTTTCAAGTGTGGCTACTGTGGTCGTGCGTTTGCTGGGGCCACGACGCTCAACAACCACATCCGGACGCACACTGGAGAAAAGCCCTTCAAGTAAGTAGTGGCCAGCTGTCCACCCTCTTTTTCTTATTTTTCTTGGGAGCTGCCAGGTCCATGGGCACACTTTGCCCGGCTCAGTCTAGCTGGTGGAGAAGGCTACTTTCAAGGTCGGTGTCTGTGCTGTAAGAGGCTCTCTTGGGTTGCATGGCTGATGTTTGGAACATGGAAGTCAGGAAAGCTACACACTGATCATGGCTCGAGGTTTGCAATCTCAGATATGAGATGATATTCTAGGGCCTATTTTCTCATCAGTATAGTAAGATATGAGTAGCTACCCTGAGTAGTCTTTCCAAATCCTGTGCTTCCATACATCTGAATTCTATTAGTATCCCTGCCAAGATCTTGCTTTCAGCAAGTTCCCGTAACCAGGAGAAAGGTGGCCATAGAATAGGATTCTTGAATAATCCTCTTGGAAAACATGAACTCTTTAGGATTCTAATGACACTTTCTTCTCATTTCTTCAAGTTGATGAAAATTAAAACAAAGGGTATATATTTCCGAATACAGAGACTGTGGGTAAGGGCATTTTAGCAAGATTGTGTTTCAACATATGGTCCATCCAACAAAGCAGCAGATATTTGAACTATGCAAAATGGCCCATCTATCATCCATCCATCCATTAATCCACCCATCCATTAGTCCATCCATCCATATGTGTTCATTCAATAATAATAAGTGCCTACTTTTACATTGGTTATCTTGCTAGGCACAAGAGATACAAAGGTGAATGAGACGCAGTCCCTTCCCATCTTGACTTTGAAAACCTCACACTCTAAGGGGAAGTCCAATCAATCAATCAATATTATAACAAAGGATGAAAAGCATAAAAAGATATGTTTGTACAATGTTGAGGTATAACAGGGAAATGGAATCATCAGATATGTGTAGGATACAATGTTGACCAAGTCTACGAAGGATGAGCAGGAGTTTGCTAAACATACAAGGGAGAAGAGTAGCTCAGATGGCTGCAAGAGTCTTGGAAGCTGCACACATCAGACTGGTGGCCTCAGAGCAGTTGACCTCATAAACTCTTTACACATTTCTACCCATTTTCTGTGCTTGCTTACCCTACTTGGGAAAGAAAATTTGAAAAACACAGACATCCAACCTTATTCACCTTTTATAGGACAAACTCAAGCAGGATTAGGAAGTGATTCTGTCAGTAGGAGATGAAACCTCTTGCTTAGGCTCAGCCAAGTAGGTTCCCATTCCGTGCTTATCCTAAGGCCAAGTACAGTTCATGGTAACAGTGTCCTGTTGGTCTGAGTCCTGCCTGCCTCGCTGGTCTGTCAACCTACAGAGGGGCTCATAAAAGGCTGTTGTCTTTTCCCTCTACCTACCATCATTTAAAAATTATCAATTAGTTGATTAATTATTAATCTGTTTGTGTGTGTGTGTGCATATATGTGAGCATGTATGTGTCATGGCATATGTGTAGAGATCAGAAGACAACTTGTAAGAATTGGTTCCCTCCTTCCATCCTGTGGGTCCTGAGGTTCAAACTCAAGTTGTCAGGCTTGGTGGCAAGAGTACCTTTACCTGCTGAGCAATCTTTCCAGCCACTCCATCATGGTTAACTATGTTCCTTAATGGTTTAGTTGGTTGTCTTAATAGTAAAAACAGCAATGATTTTTGTCTGTATACTTGTTTACCACAGAAAGTCTTTGGGCTAAGTGGGACAAGATGGTACCTAAAATCAAGTTTATGATATACTAACCACCTGGGCGGTGGTGGTACACACCTTTAATCCCAGCACTCAGGAGGCAAAGGCAGGCGGATCTCTGTGGGTTCAAGGTCAGCCTGTTCTATAAGAGCTAGTTCCAGGACAGGCTCCAAAGCTACAGAGAAACCCTGTCTTGAAACAAAACAAAACAAATAAATAAACAAAAACGATATACTAACCAAACTCTATCCCCATAGACTGTAATAGTCTGAAGAGGGCACCTTTCTGAAGGGCCAATTGGCTTGTCCCTATCTTAAAAATTCCCTATCTCTTGGGTGTTTGTGACCTGCCTGATGGATGCTGTCGTCACCCTCAGGCCTGATTCCCAGGGGCTCACAGATTCTGTCTCTGCCATTGTTCTGGAGGTAGAAGGTAACTATGCCTCTTTGAGAGTTTGGAAAGACTGAGGATTCCATTGGTCCCTTATAGTAGAGAGGGCAACCAAATGAATTCAGTGCCAGCAATCAGATTGATTTTTATCTTGCTGCAGTGTAAATAGATTTTAGTAATTAATTGAAGTGGTTTCAGGGTCAGGATGGGAAATAGATTTCTGTTAATGTTAAGGTGTTACTTATGTGTAACCTCGTTGATTCCACTCAATTTTTTTCTTTAACACCCTGTTTTTGTCATGTTTCCAATAGAGTTGCCATCTTAACTTAGTTTTAATTCATCGCATTAATATTTGAAGGGCTTAAGAGATTGTGTTTCCCCTCCTTTCCAACAGTGTTGTTCTTTTGTTCATGCCTGCTTTCATCTGGAAAAAACAACTGAACAGAAGATTGTAAAGCAGTGGGGTTGTTGGATAACATTCTCCCTGCCTGTTTTAGCCTGTTGCTTCTTGATTTTAGCAAAGTATCCATACGTTATCATATTTGAGGCATTTAAGGTGATCAAATATATATGCCCAGAGGAGAGCTGATATATGCTTATTTTGAAGCTGCAAGATTTAAACATCTTCTAAGAATGGAAAGCTAAATCCTTTACTGTATACAGGGTCTTTCAGGATTGTCCTATTGCAAGAGAGTTGGAGAATCTTCTAACCCAGCCCATGGATATCCAACCCAGGGACATTTGTAAATATTATGAAGATATCCTTTTACAAGCTTATAAAACAAACATTAAAAAAACTTTTTGTTGCAGATTAGTCAATAAAAATGGTTTCACCACCATAGTTAATTTTACTACTTCAGCTAATGGGCATCGGCTTAAACAATGTTGCAGAGACTGGAAAGAATCTTGTAAAGATGCACAAACCTAAACTGTACACCCAATGCAGCCTCCAAGTAGATGGCCTGAGTGGTTTCATCTCCAAACTGTCCCCTCAACCCAGGCGGTCTTCTCAAAGTCTCCAGGGTGAGGGGAGACTGAGCCTGTCGCGTCCGGAAAAGCCCTTCCCTCATCCTTACCTCTGCTGCTCAGCACTTGGCTGAAGGATGTGGAGACTCCTGGCTTCCTGAGGCAGCCAGATGAGCAGTGGTACTGTCGAGCTAGAACTCCTGCAGGCTTCGCCTCACATCTGATCAGCTGAAAGCTCCCTGGAAGAACCTCTGTCTTAAGTTCTAGGGAGATCCTAAACCTGTCAGCAGCTAACGGAAGCTGAAGACGTGAGATTTCTAAGGTAAAGCAACTCACAAGAAAACAACCAAAAGGATGGACTGCACCAAAGGCTTCGGAGTTTAGTTTGTTATGCGAGACTGAAGTCATGGGGAACAAGGAACAGACACAAGAGATCGTGTCACTTAGTAGCAATGGCTAGGCACTGTATTGCAGGAAGGGCAGCTGGTAGAGATGGTCAGAGGGCTAGCAGTGAGGACTTGTTTCTCCTGGGATTGTGCTAAATGAGATCTCATCAGGTTTGGGGTAGGGGATCTATTTGACCTGGGAAGCTGCACCGACAGGCCAGGACTTGCCCTAAGAGATCACCTCTACCATGTTTTAGAAGCCAGAGGAAAAACTTTCACCAGGATGTTTTTTGCCTTCAGTAAAGAGAGTTTGGCTCAGAATAAAGAAGCAGAACATTCTGATGTCCAATATTTAAGCAAGATATAGACAGAAACTCTAAGCAAATCTGAAGAGACACGGCAAGCATTTACCATGTATGAAGCCCTAGGCAGTTTGGTCCAGTTCAAGTATTTCACAGCCCACGGCAGATGCACAGAAATATTCTTGCAGGTTTTCTGTGTAGTAGAATTTTCTGTCGTTTTCGGTTCATATTGTTCAGTCAGCCACTACAGTTTCAAAAGAAGGATGTCAAACTGAAAAGGGAAATGCAGGCTGATTCAGACTCTCACCCTGTAGGAAGTTGAGGGGGGGCTTTCTGCTTGCTGAGGCATTTGGAAGACTTTGCACATGCATGTGTCTGGGATGTTCACAAGGCTGTGACATCAGTGCCTATGCCAAGGGAAGGCACAGGATTGCAATTAAGGGTTAAATGCCAGCTCAGCTGAAGCCCGGCTCTGACCTCCCAGAACCAAGGTACATGATAGAGTAGGTCTTTTGATGAGTCCCATAAAGCTGTGCAGATGCTTTGCCAAGTTTTCTCATCCAGAGTCTAAGGTGATAGACATGAAACTGAAACCCTAGTCTTGTTTATTTTTAAAAAATTCTTTTATCTATCTGTCTTTACTTCCTCAGATACAAAATTCTTATCATTCCCAAACAAAATAGTTTGTATGCCTGATAACCTATGTTTCCCCAAAAGAGAAAATTCCTGGCAATAGCATCTAAAATCAAGTAATTTCTCCATATTGGCATATCATTTTCTTCCATTTGGTGAGAAGATGGGACTAGCCATGGTCTTTGCAGTGGTGATCTTCTTATGCATCATAGATGGGGAGAAATTCCTACTGATTATAACACATTGCTCTAGGTACGTAAATCTCACTGAGACATTGAAGCCAACACTTGAGAACAATGTGACTCTTGCTGTGGCCATCCAGCATGGACATTCGAGTATCAGAGAGGTACAGACTTTAGTCTTACATAAGGCACCAGGCTTTCTGCGTGTGCATTCTTCACACTTTAATAAAGAGGATGAGAAAAGCAAAGACACAGCCAGGTAAACTGTCAACTCCTCACAGTGGTTCAGCCTTTCTCTCTCGCTCTCTCTCTTTGAAATTGATCCTACAGCTTCAAAATTAAAAAAAGAAATATAATAATTTGAAAGTTTGTCAGGTAGTGAAAGGTAGTATATTTTAACACACTAATCCAGTAACTAATCAGTTTTCTAATAAACAATCAGCAGTTTGCTACGTGTCCTCGGCACTCCGGTAGCTCTGGAGACGGGATGAGCTGCTCGTGGGCGTTAATGAATACACCAAAAATCGTTAGGTGATCAATACTTCTGAGTTATTTTCATTGAGCTGATAGGTCTGATACATTAAAGCTGACATTATACATTTGTCAAGATCACCGTGCAGTTTTTAACAGTGGAGCAGGCTGCTAAAAATATTCCCTGAAAGACAATCAGAGCAACACATCTTCTTCATCCTGACACACTCAGTTGACTGCCAGAGTCTGGAAACTTCAAAGCAGTGGTTCTCAACCTATGGGTCACGACTCTTTGGGCAAACCTCTTATCTCCAAAAATATTTGTGTTATGATTCATAGCAGTAGCAAAGTTCCGGTTATGGAATAGCTATGAAAGAAATTTTATGACTAGGGTCACCACAGC